>NC_053024.1:81741565-82115955 GCF_003073215.2 Triticum urartu | reverse complement strand
CTGAACAAGACATCCTATGAGCTCCTTACTGGCAAGAAGCCAAATGTCAGTTACTTCAGAGTATTTGGTGCCAGGTGCTGGATTAAGGATCCACATCACACTTCAAAATTTGCACCAAAAGCACATGAAGGCTTTGTGCTTGGATATGGAAAGGATTCACACTCCTACAGAGTCTTCAACCTTTTTCACTATAAAGTGGTTGAAACAGTGGATGTGCAGTTCGATGAGACTAACGGCTTGCAAAGAGAGCACCTGCCAAATGTGCTAGATGAAGTTCCATCCAGTGAATCAATCAAACTTATGGGAACTGGAGAAATCATACCTTGTGAAGCTCAGCCTGAAGAGGAACTTATCATCTCCACACCTGATCAACCTGAAGACAATGATCAACCTGAAGACAATGCTCATCCTGAAGACATTCCTTCTAACGATGACAATGATCAGCAAGAGCAAAATCTTCATCATGTACATCCTCGTGTTGCAAATGAAGTACAGACTGAGAGAATAATTAATAGCATCAATGCACCAGGTCCACTCACTCGTTCAAGGGCAACACAGCTAGCAAATTTCTGTGGGCACTTCGCATTCGTCTCAATATCTGAACCCAAGAAAGTTGAAGAAGCCTTCATGGAACCTGAATGGATTCAAGCTATGCAAGAAGAGCTTCAATAGTTTGAGCTGAATAATGTATGGGAACTGGTTAAGCGTCCTAATCCTCGCAAGCACAATATAATAGGCACCAAATGGATATATCGCAACAAGCAAGATGAGCATGGTCAAGTTGTCAGAAACAAAGCTCGTCTCGTTGCTCAAGGATACACTCAAGTTGAAGGGATTGACTTCGATGAAACATTTGCTCCTGTGGCTAGACTTGAAGCCATATACATATTGCTGGCCTATGCAAATCATCATAACATTCTTCTATATCAAATGGATGTGAAGAGCGCTTTTCTCAATGGCAAGATTGAAGAAGAAGTGTATGTTGCACAACTGCCTGGCTTTGAAGATCCAAAACATCCTGACATGGTGTACAAGCTCAACAAGGCACTGTATGGCCTCAAACAAGCCCCTCAGGCTTGGTATGACACACTCAAAGACTTCCTGAAGAGCAAAGGCTTCAAACCTGGTTCCCTCGACCCCACTCTCTTCAGGAAGTCATATGATGGTGAACTGTTTGTGTGCCAAATATATGTGGATGACATTATCTTCGGCTGCACCAATCAGAAATACAGTGAAGAGTTTGGATATATGATGCAAGAGCAATATCAGATGTCCATGATGGGTGAGCTGAAGTTCTTCCTTGGTCTTCAAATACGTCAGCAATGCAACGGCATCTTCATATCTCAAGAGAAGTACCTCAAAGATTGCCTGAAGAAATTTGGGATGCAAGACTGCAAAGGCTTCACGACGCCAATGCCAGCTAAACATCATCTGGGTCCCGACGACAATGGTAAAGAGTTCGATCAAAAGGTATACCGCTCCATGATTGGTTCTTTACTTTATCTATGTGCATCTAGGCCAGATATTATGCTTAGTGTTTGCATGTGTGCTCGATTCCAAGCGGCACCAAAGGAATGGCATCACTTAGCTGTGAAGCGAATTCTTCGATATTTGGCTTACACCCCAACACTAGGATTATGGTATTCAAATGGCTTAGAGTTTGATCTGGTTGGATTCTCGGATGCTGATTATGCTGGTGACAAGGTGGATCGCAAGTCTACATCAGGCACATGTCATTTTCTGGGACGATCACTTGTATGTTGGTCTTCAAAGAAGCAGAACTGTGTATCTCTCTCCACTGCTGAATCTGAATACATTGCTGCTGGATCTTGCTGCGCTCAGCTTCGGTGGATGAAGCAAACACTCAAAGACTATGGCATTCATCTGAAGCAAGTGCCACTCTACTGCGACAATGAAAGCTCCATCAAGATTGCCAACAACCCAGTTCAGCACTCGAAGACAAAGCTGTAAGTGCATCTAGTGCCACCCCTAGTTGGTTTTGGAGTATTGACGACAAACCTAGTTGAGGGACTAATGTGTTTATGAGAATTGCAGGATAACACAGGTAGAAGTCCCTCATTGATTCGGTTTTACTACCAGAGATGACCCCTAAAAATGTATGAAGACATTGAAGTCAAAAGTGGTATATGAAGATATTCACATTGAAGACTATGACAAGAGAAGACACTATATGAAGCCTATGGAGCTCGAAGACTTAGATCTTTCGTAGTTCTTTTTCTTTTGTGTTGAGTCATAGGAACCACCGTACTGTTAAGTGGGGTCCAAGAGAACCAGTCAGAATGACTGAAGTGATGCCTAAACCAAAAACCTATGTCTTCGAGTGAAGACTATGAGAGCGAATCTTGTCCAGAGTCGGACAAGTCAGCTTTGCTTGTAGCCCAAGTAAAGTTGCCGTGTGAGTTTGAAATCTGACCGTTGGAACACGTGTCCGTTCCTTAGTGACCCAGGGTCATTTCGGACAAATCAGGTCGGGTTGCCAAGTGGCTATAAATAGCCCACCCCCTACAACCATAAATGGTTGGCTGCTCAGATTGAGAGTACGGCTTTTGTCATTTGAGAGCAACCCACCTCGAAGCCTTTGAGAAAGAATTCCTTGCAAGGATAAAGCCCTAACCACTAGAGCCAGAGAGAATTGGGCATCACTTAACTCTTCTTGTGTGTGATCTGAAGACTTATTACACTTGAGGACTGTGCATCCTCCAGCCGGTTAGGCGTCGCGTTCTGAGCATCCAAGAGACATTGTGGATTGCGGGTGAACGAAGTCTGTGAAGGTTTGGGAGTCTACCTTGAAGACTTACCAGAGTGGTTGGGCGAGGTCTATGTGACCTTAGCTCAAGGAGAATACGGTGAGGACTGGGTGTCCTGAGCTGCGTGTTCAGGACTGGGTGTCCGGGACTATTTGTCCTAAGGTTTAAATACCTAGCCGCTCCAACCAGACGTACAGTTGTCACAACAACTGGAACTGGTCCAACAAATCATTGTCTTCAATGAGTCACTGGTTTCATCTTCACTTCCCTTTACTTACTGTTACTCCTTGTGAAGTCATTGTATGTTTGCACTATCATTTGTCTTCACTGAGTGACTGCGTGTTCTGTTTGGCTTCACAATATCTTCCTACCTGATCCTTACTACCTAGCTGCTATTAGTCTTTGTGCTTTCACTTCAATTGAATACTTGACTATGGTTTGCCTAGTGTAGTCTACCTTCCGCTGCATGGTAATAGGTTTAATTTTTATCGTTTGTCTTCAAAACTTCTATGTTCTGAAGACTTTCATAAAAATCGCCTATTCACCCCCCCTCTAGTCGATATAACGCACTTTCAATTGGTATCAGAGCAAGGTGTTCCCTTGTTCTGTGTGATTCGGTTTAACCACCTGGAGTTTTAGCTATGTCGACTGCAGGGATAATTAAAGTCTCCGCTGCGTGCCCCGTCTTCGATGTAACTGAATATCCCTACTGGAAGAATAAGATGCGCATGCATCTTGAAGCCATTGACGTCGACCTATGGTATGTCGTCGAGAACGGCATTCCCAAGGCTGGAGAAGGTGTCACTGTTGCTGATGTCAAGAAATTCGTTCAACTGGACTCTACTGCCAAGAATATCATCTGTGGTCATCTGACCAAAGGACAGTATGGCCGTGTGAGTGCTTTGAAGACATCTAAGCTGGTCTGGGACTGGCTCTCCAAGGTCAATGAAGGCATCTCAACCGAAAGAGATCAGAGAATCAGTGTCCTTCGCAACCTCTTCAACCGCTTCAAGAGAAATGACAATGAGAATGTCCAGCACACATTTGACCGACTCACTGACATCACAAATGAGCTTCAAGACCTCGGCGCCACTGAGATTACCAAACACGAAGTCGTTAAGACGCTGTTGAGATCACTTGATAGTTCATTTGACATCCTGGCCCTGATGATTCAAGAACGTCCTGATTTTAAGACACTCGATCCGTCTGACATACTTGAGAGGCTCAACACACATGAGTTTCAGCTTTCTGAGAAAAGAGATATCTACGGTCCAAACTATGGGCGAACTCGTGCCTTGAAGGCAAAAGCTGTCTCCTCATCTGAAGAAGAATCTGACAGCAGTTCTGATGATCCTGAAGACATTGGAAGGGAACTTACTATGCTTGTCAAGAAGTTCCAAAAATTCACCAAGAAGAAAGGCTCCAGAAAGTCTTCCCGATCAAGTTCAAGGAATGATGAAGCTCCTGCTCATGACTACAAGAAGAAAACATGTCACAAGTGCAAGAAACTTGGCCACTTCATCTCTGAGTGTCCACAGTGGGACAATGAGAACAAAAAGAAGAAGAAGAGCAAGGAATATGACTCTGACGACAAGAAGAAGAAGAAATTCTCAAAGTCTTCTTCCAAGTCTTCATCAAAGTCTTCATCACACAAGAAGAGCTTATCTGGCAAGGCACGTGCGTTTGTTGGCAAGGAAATGGATTCAGAGGAGGAGTCTGCTTCTGAGGAGGCGGAGGTGGAGTCTGAGGAGGAATCCGACTCAGGCGTCGCAAGTCTGGCTACAACATACGTTGCTAAGTCCATCTTCAACAATGAAGACAATGACTTCATCACCGACACCGATGCAAATGACAAGGACTACTCTGCTTCTACCTACTACTTCATGGCACGCGGTGCCAAGGTAAACACATGCACTACTCACTATCAAACATCTAGCAACGATGACTCTAATTGTGGTTCAAAACCTAGCTACAAAACACTTGCTAAAATTGCAACTGAACAACAGAAAGCTATGGAACATATTCAAAAACTGTTAGACAGAAGCGATGATCTGTTAGGTGCTGAAATGACTCGATTTGAATCCTTAATTGAAGACATAAAAAATCTTCACGTTAAGTATCAGGAACTTGAAAGTCGTCATGAAACTCTCTCAACAACTCATGAAAAGCTTTCCTATGATTATCTTCAAAGGAAGCAAGATCTTGAGAAATTGAGAGCGGTTCATGAAGATCTTCAAACGGAAAATGAGTCACTTCGCGCCAAATAGACCAGTCCCGCTCAGGAAGGATTTGAACCACCATGTCTTAAATGCATTGAGCGTGATAATGCTACTTCTGTTGCTGAATGTTCTACTGCTACTGCTGTTGCAATATCTTCAACTGTTGATGTGGTAACTAACCCCTCTGCTGAGGATACCACCGCTATTGCTGATGAGAATGCTAGGTTGAAGACATTGCTTGAAACAGGGATGTACAAAAGTCTTAAAGGGCATCAGACGCTATGTGATGTCCTGAAAAAGCAGATTCTGAACCGAAACCCTAGGAAAGAGGGTGTAGGGTTCGTAAGGAAAATGAATGCAGATGGCTCTTACTGGAAACCTGAGCAGTACCCCAAAACCATGTGGGTTGCTGGAAAGGAACCTTCAGCAGATCCGTCCAATCTATCTGGCTTCACTTGTGCTAACCCCATTATCATTGATGAATCCTTTGATGCAAACTATATACTATTTAAGAATCAGAATGGTGAAGTGTTTGCCAGGTACATTGGTACTAACTGCAGGAATGGACCGCCTATGAAGAAGATCTGGGTTCCGAAAAGGTGTCTGGAGAGTCTTCCTGTGAATGTCATCATGACACCTCACGTGAAGAAGACAAACCTCAGACCAAAGGCTTCTTATGGTCCAAAGGATTCATACAGACAGAGGACTCACCTGAGTTGCACTAACGCAAACATTTTGCAGGGAAACCACACTCAGGCATATGAATATGAGAGCGGTTCATCAAACCGCCATGTTCATAAGACCAAGAACTATTCTGCTTATTCTTATGAGTACTATTGTCCGCCTGCAAGACTGTTTGCTAGGGCTTCAAAGCCAATATTCTCAGATGCTGCACTTAGACTTATTGCTTCTAAGCCACCCTTGAAGATGTGGGTGGCTAAGAAAGCTTAACTCTCTTTTGCAGGGAAAGGTCTCCAGCAGAAAACCAAAATCGTCTGACTCTATTGCTGGGGACCTTAAACATCTTGTAGGGCGCAAGATCAAATGCCCGAATGGTCTTACTATGTACTTCGTTCCTGAATCGCTTGCTACTCTCCCTATTAGTCCTAACCTGGATCTAAGCTTTCTTAACCCACTGGTTCATCAAATGTTTTTGCTTCACAATGCTCTTGGTGAGGCCTATCCCCCTAACTGCACTGTAGGGTATGACACCAGCGTCTTCAGAATGGATTATTGACAGTGGGTGTACAAATCACATGACTGGCAAAAGAAGTCTTCTTATGGACTCAACCTTACGTCCATCTGACAAGAGCTACATCACATTTGCTGACACTGGTAAAAGTAAGGTATTGGGTCTAGGTAGAGTTGCAATCTCAAGGGATCAACACATGGATAAAGTCATGCTTGTTGAATCCCTTGGCTTCAACTTAATGTCTGTCTCAATGCTTTGCGATTTGAACATGATCGTAATATTTGGAAAATATCATTGCCTTGTACTAATGGAATCTGACAAGTCTCTAGTGTTTGAAGGGTATCGAAAAGATGATTTGTACGTGGTAGATTTCTCAGCAGGACCACAGCTTGCAGTATGTCTTCCAGCAAAGGCTTCAGAATGCTGGCTCTGGCATCGGAGGCTTGGGCATGCTGGCATGAGGAACCTCCACACCCTTGCGAAGAAGAAGCATGTCATAGGCATCGAGGGCGTCAAGTTCAAGAAAGACCACTTATGCGGTGCCTGTGAAGCAGGGAAGATGACAAGGGCCAAACATCCCTCGAAGACAATCATGACCACTACTCGACCCTTCGAACTGCTTCAGATGGATCTTTTCGGTCCCACTCATTACTCAACTCTTACTACTACTACTTGCCTCTATGGCTTCGTTATTGTTGATGATTATTCTAGATATACTTGGGTGCACATAATCCTCTACAAGACTGAAGTGCAGGATGTCTTCAGACGCTTCGCCAATCGAGCTATGAACAATTATGGCGCTAAGATAAAGCACATCAGAAGTGACAATGGCACTGAATTCAAGAACACTGGCCTTGATACATATCTTGATACCTTGGGCATCACACATGAATTCTCAGCCCCGTACACGCCACAGCAGAATGGCGTCGTCGAACGCAAGAACAGAACACTAATTGAGATGGCCAGAACGATGCTAGATGAATACAAGACCCCAAGAAAATTCTGGCCCGAAGCCATTGATACTGCATGCCATACAATCAATCGTGTTTATCTTCAAAAGCTACTTAACAAGACATCTTCCGAGCTCCTTACTGGCAAGTAGCCAAATGTCAGTTACTTCAGAGTATTTGGCGCAAGGTGCTGGATCAAGGACCCACATCACACCTCAAAGTTTGCACCAAAAGCACATGAGGGTTTTATGCTTGGATATGGAAAGGATTCACACTCCTACAGAGTCTTCAATCTCTTTCATTACAAAGTGGTTGAAACAGTGGATGTGCGGTTCGATGAGACCAACGGTTAACAAAGAGAGCAACTGTCAAATGTGCTAGATGAAGTTCCATCCAGTGAATCAATCAAGCTAATGGGAACTGGAGAAATTATACCTTCTGAAGCTCATCCTGAAGAAGAACTTATCATCTTAGCACCTGATCAACATGAAGACAATGCTCAGCGTGAAGACATTCCTTCTAACAACGACAATGAACAGCAAGAGCAAAGTCTTCGCCCTGTACATCCTCGTGTTGCCAATGAAGTGCAGATTGAAAGAATAATTGATAGCATCAATGCACCTGGTCCACTCACTCGTTCAAGGGCAACTCAGCTAGCAAATTTCTTTGGGCACTTCGCATTCATCTCAATAACAGAACCCAAGAAAGTTGAAGAAGCCTTCATGGAACCTGAATGGATTCAAGCTATGCAAGAAGAGCTTCAACAGTTTGAGCTGAATAATGTATGGGAACTGGTTAAGCGTTCTGATCCACGGAAGCACAATATAATAGGCACCAAATGGATATACCACAACAAGCAAGATGAGCATGGTCAAGTTGTCAGAAACAAAGCTCGTCTCGTTGCTCAAGGATATACTCAAGTGGAAGGCATTGACTTCGATGAAACATTTGCTCCTGTGGCTAGACTTGAAGCCATACGCATACTGCTGGCCTATGCAAATCATCATAACATACTTCTATATCAAATGGATGTGAAGAGTGCCTTTCTCAATGGCAAGATTGAAGAAGAAGTGTATGTTGCACAACCGCCTGGCTTTGAAGATCCAAAACATCCTGACATGGTATACAAGCTCAACAAGGCACTGTATGGCCTCAAACAAGCCCCTCGGGCCTGGTATGACACACTCAAATACTTTCAGAAGAGCAAAGGCTTCATACCTGGTTCCCTAGACCCCACTCTTTTCACGAAGACATATGATGGTGAACTGTTTGTGTGCCAAATATATGTGGATGACATTATCTTTGGCTGCACCAATCAGAAGTACAGTGAAGAGTTTGGATATATGATGCAAGAGCAATATTAGATGTCTATGATGGGAGAGCTAAAGTTCTTCCTCGGTCTTCAAATACGACAACAACGCAATGGCATCTTCATATCTCAAGAGAAGTATCTCAAAGATTGCCTAAAGAAGTTCGGTATGCAAGACTACAAAGGCTTCACAACACTAATGCCAGCCAAACATCATCTGGGTCCTGATGACAATGGTAAAGAGTTCGATCAAAAGGTATACCGCTCCATGATTGGTTCTTTACTTTATCTATGTGCATCTAGGCCAGATATTATGCTTAGTGTTTGCATGTGTGCTCGATTTCAAGCGGCACCAAAGAAGTCGCATCACTTAGCTGTGAAGCGAATTCTTCAATATTTGGCTCACACCCCAACTCTAGGATTATGGTATCCAAAGGGCTCAGAGTTTGATCTGGTTGGTTTTCGGATGCTGATTATGCTGGTGACAAAGTCGATCACAAGTCTACATCAGGCACATGTCACTTTCTGGGACGATCAGTTGTATGTTGGTCTTCAAAGAAGCAGAACTGTGTATCTCTCTCCACTGCTGAATCTGAATACATTGCTGCTGGATCTTGCTGCGCTCAGCTTCTATGGATGAAGCAAACACTCAAGGACTATGGCATTCATTTGAAGCAAGTGCCACTTTACTGCGACAACGAAAGCGCCATCAAGATTGCCAACAACCCAGTTCAGCACTCGAAGACAAAGCACATTGAAATTCGTCATACTTTCTCAGAGATCACGTTGTGAAGGAAGACATTGATATCATAGACGTCAACACTGAAGAGCAATTGGCAGATATCTTCACCAAGCCCTTGGATGAGAAGAGGTTTTGCAAGTTACGGTGTGAGCTAAATATCCTGGAATCCTCAGATTTCCTGTGATCAGGCACACATCCTAACCCTTATGCAAATTGATGACTTAGATGTGCAACACACGAAGTAAAGTATATCTTCAATCAATGAAGACATACATTCTAAGTGTGAATACATTAATGTGGAATTTGACTTCGGAGCGCCACGATAATTGTGTGCCGTGTCTGGGTCTAATACTTCCTATACGGTGGGTAACGCCACCACAAAACGTTCTATTTTGAAGTGTTTCACTCATGGCGTTACCTTGCAATGTCTTCACATTTGGTTTGGCTTCGATCTCAACATATTTTCATGATTATCTTCACTATGTTGATTATAGATATATATATATATATATACTAGTGTTCTGTCCTCTACAACATTCACTTATAGCTATGTCTTCGTGTTGAATCTTTTGAACTAAGTGAATATGATCGGACCCTAACCTCTCTATGCTTTCTATCTCAAACTCTATCTCTCCAAGTCATATGCATTCTATTGAAACTGTCGAATGTCTTCTCTGCGTCCTTGTCAGCAGAAGATACAGAGACAACCATTAAGTCCATTTTCAATGCTCATTCCTCCACATGAAATCTGGAGAAGTAGGAATGACCACCCGACAATCCAGGCGTGCGTGGGACGTGGAACAAACCCCAAAATTCCGCATAATGGCCACGTGTTCCTCAGATGTGAATCGCCAGGGGCACCTGTGTAATAGCACAGTGCCGCCCCTGTACCTATAAATACACACTCACAACGGTCATTATCTCTTCTTCCACCCTCGCACGAACCCTAGCGCCACCGCTAGCCCTCGACGACACCGGCGACGAAGCACTTCGCCGCAACCTCTCTGACGCCGTCTTCACGCCGACCGCGGACATCGTCCTCTCCGCCGTCGCCGTAGGTGTCCTCCGTCGCCAAGTTAGGGCACGGAAGATCGAACTGCTCGGCCTCATCTTACACTCCGTCTAGCAGTTCTTAGTGTGGTAAATAAAACTTCCTCTTTTTACAGCACCATTGATCCTATGGATTTGTCACTTTCTACCACAAGCAGTTTCTGTTCACACAAGCTAGATCTCTCTCATACTGCATCTCAGAACAAGCCTAGTATATTCACTTGTGCTTCACAAAGTAGTTAGATTCCTCACTTGTACTGATCTGTGGATTCGTACAAATCTGGAACCAACTTCTTATCTATGAGTGAATGTCTTCACACAATGAGATCAATGTCTTCTAAACTGATTTATCTTCAAAATCTTCTGAGAAGGCATATGACCTCTTCCCCTTCCCTCGCACCTTAATGCTATCATAGGTACATGTCCGTGGGAGAATCCTTTGGTTCTCATAGTCTGCATTCATTTGCAGAATTCTTACAACATCACATAAATTCTCCCGAAGCCAGTTCCTGTTGGTCCAGCAAGCGGAACCCTTTGAAGCCTTTGAACGTCTTGAAGCCTTTCAAGTTAAAGTTTATGGCTCCAGAGAAAGCAGCAAGGAAGGGTGGCAGAAAGCGTCGTGGTGAGACCTCCAGAGATCTGCCAGATGAACTCTCAGAAATGTACAAGACAGATCCTGAAGAGGATTACAGTCAGCGCAAGACCCGAATCCAATGGATTCGAAGATATTGGGCAGAACAATGGTTCAAATACAGATTTGTGACCCAGGAGTATGCTGAGAAAAATACCATCAAGAGACCGTGGGGAGACATCCTATTCAAGAATCTTCTACCCAGGTCCAGAGATGAAGCCATTGCTCAAGGCTTCTATCCATGCATGGTCCGTGGACCACAGCCTGCTGATGCACACTCGTCGTCACTGATATAGTGTCATGACGACAATCTGTTCAAGCGCAACTTCCAGTTTGCTCAGAACTCAGCGAAGCAGAACAAGAAGACTTTTGGGTTAGACTTCAACCCTGGTCCCTCAGCACCAAGGGCAGATGGCACACGAGATGCTGAACCCAATGTCATCGGTCCTTTCGCCAACCTTGAAGGCCTCATCACCTACATCTTAGTTCAAGGGACTGCAGTGAATGAGCCTGCAGCTGACACTGAATCAGAAGAAGCTCCTGCAGCTCTGAAGACAAAGAAGCTGAAAAAGCCTAAAGCTTCAAAACCTGCCCCTTCACCAAAAGTCTCAAGGGCGAAGCCACTGGCAACTGCACCTCCTGAAGATAGTGTGCAGTCTGAAGACTTATCACGCGTCTCCAAGCCCCAGAAGGCCAAGATGCCTCTGCCTCACACTGGCCAAGAGCTAACAGCTGCTGTCATTCTGCGCAATGACGACATTGATCTGTCAAGTGATGAAGATCTTGCAGATGACGCTCTTGAGCAACTCATCAAGAGCAAAGAAGAAGTAGAAATCTTCAATGATCTGCCTATCTTTGATGTCACCATCATTCACAACTTCATTGACGAGTGGTTTGGCACGCCAAACATCAGCTTTGAAGATCTGCAGCTACCCATTGGCCTCAGTGTCGCCTTCCAAGGCGCCATTGCTTCAGAACTTGCTATTGCCCAGCGCATTGTTGAACTGAAGCAGAAGATTGACTATGAAAAGGCTCAGTTCAAGAAGCATATGGCCAAGCTCAGCGTGCAAGAAGTGAAGAACTTCAAGACAATGATGCACGAGCTCAAGGAAGCCTTTGTGAAGAAGCGTGCAGAAGCTCAGGGTTCGCGTGAGCGCATGAAGACTCTGGCTGACAGATGTGTGCAAGCCTATAATGAGGCTGAGAAGCGCAAGGCACTTGGGCGTCCTAGCATCGACCCCAGGATGCCCGCAAAGAAGAAGAAGCCTGCTACGGCTGAACCTGATGCACCAAGGCAAGAAGCAGTTCCGATTGTCTTCCCAACTAGACTGACTGGCTCGAAGTCAAAAAGCCGGTCAACAGCTTCAGAGCTCAAGAAGACAAGGACTGCTGAGGCTGAAGCCAGGAAGAGGAAACACTCTGAAGCCTCTCCTACTGCCCCCTCCAAGAAGAAGAGGAAGACCAAGAAAGCTCGGGCTGCTTCCACAGAGCCCTTGATAGTTGAACCCATTTCTATGGTCTATCCTGAAGCTGAACGACACTGACAATTCATGAGCCTGCTTCCACAGAGGCTCATGAAGCTGAAGACATTCCAGCAGCTGATCCCATCGCTGCTGAAGACATTGTTCATCATGACAATGTAGTAGATGGTGCAGTCCTTCCTTAGTTTGAAAACAGCAAACTCATCAGCATTGGTCATCCACTGACGCCAATTGCACAGGATGCTTCATGGGCGGATCACCCACAAGAGGAAGAAAACCATGAGGCCCAGCCCACTCCAACTCCACAGGCGTCGTCTACGTTCCGCAGGCTTCGCAAAGGTCCAAGGCCTCAAGTCTCTGCTGAAGACATTCCGGCTGCATCAGCCGCAGAAGGAGTCCCACAAGATCCCACTCCCCTGTCCCACCAAGAAGCAGTTCTCCACGAGAATGTGCTTGTGACCGACCCTCCAGCTAGTCAAGTGGAGGATGAAAATCGTGAGGCTGCCACAATCACCAATGAAGCTAATGTGGAGCCCTCCCCAACAAAGGCATCAGAAGACAGCGAAGCCACTAATCCCGCCACTTTTGTTCCTGAGTCTGCTGCCGGTCCTCAATTCGACTATCATGTTGAGCACAGGCCTCAGGTCCAGAAGCCAATCCCAAGACTGCCAAGGTTTCCAGGTCCTGCATCAGCACCTGGCTCCTTCAACATCAATGGCTTCAGGGCAGACAACACGTTCTTCAATAGCTCCAGGAACCCCTACTCAAGGGAAAGGATATCATCTGATCGGTTCTGGAGCTATCCTCAGTGAAGCTATTACTCTTGCATTCTTTACAACCAAGGTCGCATCTTCCCACACAAGCGCCTTGATGTTGAAGCTATAGCTGGTCTGCCCTGTCTGGATGAAGCTTTAGATTGCTTCAAGGAAGTTGGACTGCTGCCGTTCATTACTGACGAAGAGCATTGGAATGAAGAGCTGCTGCTTCAATTCTATGCCACACTTCACATCAGAGGGTACAGCAGAGATCCGAAGACTTGGGTCCTGGAGTGGATGACTGGCAACGTTCATCATGAAGCCAATGCATTTGACATCATTGAGCTCACTGGCTTGCCCACTCCTGGCGATCTATTCGAGCAAGACTGTCAGCTGCATACTGAGGCTATTGAGAGCATCTTTCAGCGGCCAGAACCTGATATGAGTTAGATGCTCAGCATTATGAAGCCATTGCCCCAAGATGCTGCTTATCCCACAGAGTTCTTCGTTGAATACCTTGAGTATCTGCCAAGAACCATCTATCACATCATCAGGCGAACTCTCTGGCCTATCAAAGGGCACTCTCCAAATGCCAAGCTTCAGGGTGCAATGAAGACTTTGGTCTTCTATATACTTCATGGAAAATGCTTCAATGCACAGGACTTCTTCATACGCCAACTTGTTGCATCAGGCATTGATCTGTTTGGTTTGAAGTTCTATGCCCCTTGGGTCATGCGGCTGATCAAGCTACACTCCGCCATCTCGTATCAGCCCTCAGCCCGCAACCATCGGATCTTCTTGCCTGACGTGGACATGTCTACTGACGCCATATATTCTGAGCCTGCCAAGCAACCTCTAAGTCTTCAGAATGCAGAACATCAGAGTTTTACTCAGAACGTTGAAGGCGTTGAAGCAGTTTCTCGGGTGTATCCTTTGGCTGGCACTACACGTGCACCACACCCTGCTTCCACTGAAGCCACTGACAGTGCCACTGCTCCAAGACCCAAGAAGCGCACTCGTGTTCTCAACGACCGAGAGCTTCTTGTGGCTCTACATCAGAAACAAGATAGGCATCATGACTGGCTGAAGCGTCAGATGAAAAGCCTCTTGGTGGATGTTAATCGCACTCAAAATCTTGCCACCAAGAATGCTTTCGTTGCCCATGAAACCTATCGCCGCACATGGAAAGGGCTCACGATGATGTGTTCTGAAGCTGATCTTCAAGAGGATGGCTTCACTGAGAGATTCAAGTTTGACTCCACACCTCCTCGAAGGGCTGTGCTGCTAGGAACTCCATCCCTTGAAGACTCTGAGTTCTCTTCCTCTGCTGCCACAGTGACTGCCAGAATTATTGAGGAAGAAGACGATGCTACTTCACCGCCACCTCCTTCAGCACCTCCAAGCTCTTCTGCACCGCCAAACAACACCAACAACCCTGCTACTTCACCTACTCCTCATGGGAACGAGTAGAGGCTCTATGTCTTCAAACCTTTTTGGTCATTACTGACAAGAGGGGGAGAAGCATATGAGATTGATAGTCTTCAAGCGGGTCCATATGGGCGGGTGCTTTATATTTTGCTTCGTGCTTACAACTATCGTTTTTGCTACATTTGGTTCTTATGAGTTGTAACACTTAAACTAGATAGTCGTCTGCTACTTATTTGCCACCTGGTTTTGCGAAGATAAATTCCGCATTTGCGACGATAAATTCTGCACTTAGCTCAATCTGCAGACGTCCATTTTCCATTATGCATGTCATTATCTTCATATACTTTCACATGCATAGTGGATTGTCATCATAAGTTGAAGTGGATCTCCACAAGCACAACCTGCCATGTGCATTTGCATTCCAAAAAGCAAATTAACTTATATGCACATCTTCAGGGGGAGCCCTTGCAACTTATGAAGACAATTCCTTATCCTTTACAATTTCACAGATTATATTCCCCATTGAAAACTTCAACTAGTTTGTCATCAATCACCAAAAAGCGGGAGATTGTAAGTGCATCTAGTGCCACCCCTAGATGGTTTTGGAGTATTGACGACAAACCTAGTTGAGGGACTAATGTGTTTGTGAGAATTGCAGGATAACACAGGTAGAAGTCCCTCATTGATTCGGTTTTACTACCAGAGATGACCCCTAAAAATGTATGAAGACATTGAAGTCAAAAGTGGTATATGAAGATATTCACATTGAAGACTATGACAAGAGAAGACACTATATGAAGCCTATGGAGCTCGAAGACTTAGATCTTTCGTAGTTCTTTTTCTTTTGTGTTGAGTCATAGGAACCACCGTACTGTTAAGTGGGTTCCAAGAGAACCAGTCAGAATGACTGAAGTGATGCTTAACCAAAAACCTATGTCTTCGAGTGAAGACTATGAGAGCGAATCTTGTCCAGAGTCGGACAAGTCAGCTTTGCTTGTAGCCCAAGTAAAGTTGCCGTGTGAGTTTGAAATCTGACCGTTGGAACACGTGTCAGTTCCTTAGTGACCCAGGGTCATTTCGGACAAATCAGGTCGGGTTGCCAAGTGGCTATAAATAGCCCACCCCCTACAACCATAAATGGTTGGCTACTCAGATTAAGAGTACGGCTTTTGTCGTTTGAGAGCAACCCACCTCGAAGCCTTTGAGAGAGAATTCCTTGCGAGGATAAAGCCCTACCACCAGAGCCAGAGAGAATTGGACATCACTTAAGTCTTCTTGTCTGTGTGATATGAAGACTTATTACACTTGAGGACTGTGCATCCTCCAGCCGGTTAGGCGTTGCGTTCTGACCATCCAAGAGACATTGTGGATTGCGGGTGAACGAAGTCTGTGAAGGTTTGGGAGTCTACCTTGAAGACTTACCAGAGTAGTTGGGCGAGGTCTATGTGACCTTAGCTCAAGGAGAATACGGTGAGGACTGGGTGTCCTGAGCTGCGTGTTTAGGACTGGGTGTCCGGGACTGTGTGTCCTAAGGTTCAAATACCTAGCCGCTCCAACCAGACGTACAGTTGTCACGACAACTGGAACTGGTCCAACAAATCATTGTCTTCAACGAGTCACTGGTTTCATCTTCACTTCCCTTTTTCTTACTGTTACTCCTTGTGAAGTCATTGTATGTTTGCACTATCATTTGTCTTCACTGAGTGACTGCGTGTTCTGTTTGGCTTCACAATATCTTCCTACCTGATCCTTACTACCTAGCTGCTATTAGTCTTTGTGCTTTCACTTCAATTGAATACTTGACTATGGTTTGCCTAGTGTAGTCTACCTTCCGCTGCATGGTAATAGGTTTAATTTTTATCGTTTGTCTTCAAAACTTCTATGTTCTGAAGACTTTCATAAAAATCTCCTATTCACCCCCCTCTAGTCGATATAACGCACTTTCAAAAGCACATTGAAATTCGTCATCACTTTCTCAGAGATCATGTTGTGAAGGAAGATATTGATATCATACACGTCAACACTGAAGAGCAATTGGCAGATATCTTCACCAAGCCCTTGCATGAGAAGAGATTTTGCAAGTTATGGTGTGAGCTAAATATCTTGGAATCCTCAAATGTCCTGTGATCAGGCACACATCCTAACACTTATGCATATTGATGACTTAGATGTGCAACACACGAAGTAAAGTATATCTTCAATCAATGAAGACTTACATTCTAAGTGTGAATACATTAATGTGGAATTTGACTTCGGAGCGCCACGATAATTGTGCGCCGTGTCTGGGTCTAATATTTCCTATACGGTGGGTAACGCCACCACCAAATTCTTCTGTTTGAAGTGTTTTACCTAAGGCGTTACATTTGCTAGGTCTTGACATTTTGTTTGTCTTCATTTTCAACTTGTCTTCATGATTATCGTCACTATGTTGATTTGATTGTCTTTCTCATATATATATATACTAGTGTTCTATCCTCTACAGCATTCACTTATTGCTATGTCTTCTTGTTGAATCTTTTCAACTAAGTGAATGTGATCAGACCCTGACCTCTCTATGCTTTCTATCTCAAACTCTATCTGTCCAAATCATACGCATTCTCTTGAAACTGACGAATGTCTTCTCTGCGTCCTTGTCATCAGAAGATACAGAGACAAACATTAAGTCCGTTTTCAATGCTAATTTCTTCACCTGAAACCCAGAGAAGTAGGAACGACCACCCGACAATCCAGGCGTGCGTGGGAACGTGGAACAACCTCCAATATGTTGCATGATGGCCACGTGTCCTTCAGATGTGAATCGCCAGGGGCACCTGTGTAATAACACTGTGCCATCCCTGTCCTATAAATACATGCCTCACCACAGTCATTATCCTTTCTTCCACTCTCGCACAAACCCTAGCGCCACCGCTAGCCCTCGACGACGCCGGCGACGAAGCGCTTAGCTGCCTCGACCTCTCCGACACCGTCTTCACGCCGGCCGCAGACATCGTCTTCTCCGCCGTCGCCGTAGGTGTCCTCCGTCGCCAAGTTAGGGCACGGACGATCGAACTGCTCGGACTCCTCTTCCACTCCGTCTAGCAGTTCTTCGTGTGGTAAATAAAACTTCCTTTTTATGGCCCCTTTGATCCTATAGATTCATCACTTCCTGCCACAAGAAGTTTCTATTCACACAAGTTGGATCTATTTCATACTGCATCTCATAATATGCCTAGTATGTTCACTTATGCTTCACAAAGTAGTTAGATTCCTCACTTGTACTGATCCGTGGATTCGTACAAATCTGGAACCAACTCTTTATCTATGAGTGAATGTCTTCGCACGATGAGGTCAATGTCTTCTAAACTGATTTATCTTCAAAATCTTCTGAGAATGCATATGACCTCTTCCCCTTCCCTCGCACCTTAATGTTGTCACATGTACATGTCCGTGGGAGAATCCCTTGGTTCTCATAGTCTGCATTCATTTGCAGAATTCTTACAGCATCATATAAATTCTTCCGAAGCCAGTTCCTATTTGACCCGCAGGCGGAAGCCTTTGAAACCTTTGAACGTGTTGAAGCCATTCAGTTTGAAGTTCATGGCTATAGAGAAATCTACAAGGAAGGGAGGCAGACAGCGCCGTGGAAACACTGCTAAGGACCTGCCACCAGATCTATATGAGCAATACAAGTCAGATCCAGAAGAAACCTATGGAGAACGCAAGAACCGAATCCAATGGATTCGAAGACATTGGGTAGAGGAATGGTTCAAGTACAGATTTGTCACCGACGAATATGCTGAGAAGAGTGCCATCAAGGGACCATGGGGAGATATCACATACAAAGGTCTTCAGCCCAAATCACTGTCCTAAGCTATTGCTCAAGGCTTTTACCCATGCATGCTTCGTGGACCTCAGCCTGCTAATGCCGACCCATCCTCTCTGTTATGGTGTCGCGAAGACAATCTCTTCAAGCGCAACTATCAGTTTGCACAGAACTCTGCCAAGGAAAACAAGAAGTCATTGGGATTAGACTTCAACCCAGGCCCCTCTGCGCCACGTGCTGATGGCACACGAGAAGCTGAACCCAATCTGGTTGGGCCCTTCTACAACCTAGAAGGTCTCATCACTCATATTATGGTTCAAGGTGCAGTCGTGGCTCAACCTGCAGATGATGCTGAATCTGATGAAGCACCTGCACCACCGAAGCCGCAGAAGCAGAAGAAGGCTAAAGCTTCAAAGTCTGCCTCAGCACCAAAAATCTTACGGGCGAAGCCACTGGCTACTGCACCTCCTGAAGACAGTGTGCAGTCTGAAGATCTCTCACGTATCTCCAAGAAGACTGAGATGAGAAAGAATACTGATCAGGCACTGACTGCTGCTGCTATTCTGCGCAATGACGCCATTGATCTGTCCAGCGATGAAGAGCTTGCAGATGACGCTCTTGAGCAACTGATCAAGAGCAAGGAAGAAGCAAAGATCTTAAATGATTTGCCTCTCTTTGATGTGGCAATCATCCATAACTTCATTGATGAGTGGTTTGACACGCCCAACCTCAGCTTTGAAGATCTGCAACTTCCAATTGGCCTCAGTGTCGCCTTCACTGGCGCCATTGCTTCAGAGCTAGCTCTAGCTCAGCGCATTGTTGAACTGAAGCAAAAGATCGACTTTGAGAAAGCTCAGTTCAAGAAGCACATGGCCAAGCTCAGCGTGCAAGATGTGAAAAACTTCAAGATTATGCTGCACGAGCTCAAGGAAGCCTTTCTCAAGAAGCATGAAGAAGCTAAAGGTTCTCGTGAGCGCATGAAGAGCCTGGCTGACAAGTGTGTGCAAGCCTATAATGAGGCTGAGAAGCGCAAGGCTCTTGGTCATCCTGGCATCAACCCAAGAATGGCTCCAAAGAAGAAGAAGCCATCAACAGACCAATCTGCACCTTCAAGGCAGGAAGAGCCACGCATAGTCTTTCCAAGCAGCATGACTGGCTCGAAGCCAA
Organism: Triticum urartu; assembly: GCF_003073215.2. Classification (NCBI taxonomy): domain Eukaryota; kingdom Viridiplantae; phylum Streptophyta; class Magnoliopsida; order Poales; family Poaceae; genus Triticum; species Triticum urartu. Next base: position 82,096,461 of record NC_053024.1, on the reverse strand, counting down.
AGGTCCGGTCAACCACTTCAGAACTGAAGAAGACGAGGACTGCTGAGGCTGAAGCCAGAAAAAGGAAATATCCTGATGTTTTTGATGTTGCTCCCTCCAAGAAGAAGCGCAGAACCAAGAAATATCGGGCTGCTCCTACAGAACCTCTTGTTGTAGAACCCATCTCTGTTGCTCGCCCTGATTCCTCGCATCAAGAATGACGGATAGTAGTTCATGAGCCTGCTTCCATAGGGGCTCCTGAAGCTGAAGACATTCCAGCAGCTGACCTCACCACTGCTGAAGACATTGGTCACCATGACAATGTTGAAGATGATGAAGTCCTTCCTTAGATCGAGCACCAACTGGTATCATCGCCTGTGCTCACGCATAGCGAACTCATCAGCATTGGTCGTCCTCTGATGCCAACTACTCAGGATGCATCGTGGGCTGATCACCCACAGAGACAAGACACTCCAAGCTCTCCCCAACCGCAAGCTACCCCGACAGTGCAAGATGATGATGACTATGAGGCCCAGCACACTCCATCTCCACAAGCGTCGCCCGTGTTATGCAGGCTTCGCAAAGGATCAAGGCCCCAAGTCACTCCCACAATGCACATATCTGAATCCAAAGCCAAAATGGCTGAAGATGTTCCGGCTGCATCAGCCGATGAAGAAGAAGCCCCAAGAGTTGCTACACCCCCGTCTCACCAAGATGTTGTTCTCGAGGAGAACATGAGGCTGCCACCACTGACACCACTGAAGCCAATGACGTGGTCATGGTTGAAGACACTGTGGAGCCTGCACCTAACACTGTGCCAGAGGCCAATGAAGCCAATGATGCACCCGCAACAGATGTGCAGCCTGACGCCTCTGTTGATGCCACTGCTCCTCTTCCGCCACCAAGGCCACACACTATCGAGCAAGCATTCAACTATGGCCAACTTCTCACTGTCAAATGGCCTTTTCTGACTCCTCCGCCTGCTGCTGGTCCTCAGTTTGACTATCACATTGAGCACAGGCCTCAGGTACAGAAGCCAATGCCAAGGTTGCCCAGGTTTCCAGGTCCTACATCGGCACCCGGATCTTTTAATATCAATGGCTTCAAAGCACACAACACCTTCTTCAATAGCGCCAAGAACCCCTACTCAAGGGCAAGAATATCTTCTGATTGGTTCTGGAGCTATCAGCAGCGCAATTATTACTCATGCATTATGTACAATCAAGGTCGCATTTTCCCACATATGCGTCTTGACACTGAAGCCATAACTGGTCTGCCTTGCTTGGAAGAAGCTCTGGATTGCTTCAAAGAGTCTGGATTGTTGCCGTTTGTCACCGACAAAGAGCACTAGAACGAAGAATTGCTGCTCCAATTCTATGCCACTCTTCATATTCGTGGCTACAACAGAGATCCGAAGACGTGGGTCCTTGAGTGGATGACCGGCAATGTTCATCATGAAGCCAAAGCCTTTGATATCATTGAGCTCACTAGTCTGCCCACTCCATGAGATCTTTATGAACCTAGTTGTCAGCTTCACAATGCAGCTCTGGAGAGCATTTTTCAGAAGCCTGAACCAAACATGAGTCAGATGCTTAGCATGATGAAGCCTTTGCCTCCAGATGCTGCATATCCTAAGGAGTTTTTGGTTGAAGACCTTGAGTATCTGCCATGCACTATCTATCACATTATAAGGCGAACTCTCTGGCCCATCAAAGGACATTCTCCACATGCAAAGCTGGAAGGTGCAATGAAGACTTTGGTCTTCCATATTCTTCACGGCAAATGCTTCAATGCACAAGACTTCTTCATCCGCCAACTTGTTGCATCAGGATCTGATCTCTTTGGCTTGAAGTTTTACGCTCCATGGATTATGCGGCTGATCAAACTACACTCAGTTGTCACCTATCAGCCCTCTGCTCGCAATCATCAGATCTTTATGCCTGACGTCGATATTTCAGTTGAAGCCATCTATCCAGAGCCTGCCAAGGAGCCCCTTAGTCTTCAAAATGTTGAGAACCAAAGCTTCTCTCAAAACATTGAAGGAGTTCAAGCAGTCACTCGTGTTTATCCTCTGGCTGGTACTACACGTGCACCTCATCGTGCCCTCACTGAAGCCACTGAAAGCACCATTGCCCAATGGCCCAAGAAGCGATCTCGGGTTCTCAACGACTGAGAACTTCTGGTTGCCCTTCATCAGAAACAGGATAAGCATCATGACTGGTTGAAGCACCAAATGCAAAGCCTCTTGGTGGACGTAAACAGGATTCGCAACCTTGCCACCAAGAATGCCTTTGTTGCCCATGAAACCTGTCGACGTACATGGAAAGGGCTGACGCTTATGTGTTCTGAAGATGATCTTCAAGAGGATGGCTTCTCTGAACGCTTCAAGTATGACTCAACACCTCCAAGAAGGACTGTGTTGCGACGTACTCCGTCTCTTGAAGCCTCTGAGTTCTCCTCCTCTGCTGCAACAGTGAATGCATGTGTCATCGATGATGAAGACGATGCTACTTCACCACCTTCAGCGCGAATCAACACTGCACCGAGTTCGTCTGCACCGCCAACCAACACCGAAGACCCTGCTGCTTCACCAACTCCTCATGGGGACGAGTAGGTGCTCTATGTCTTCAAACCTTTTTGGTCCTTACTGACAAAAGGGGGAGAAGCATATGAGTTTGATAGTCTTCAAGCGGGTTCATATGGGCGGTAGTTTTATATTTTGCCTAGTGTTTACAACTCTCGCGTATTGATACATTTGGTTCTTTGAGTTGTAACACTCAAACTCGATGGTCGTCTGCTACTTATTTGCTATTATGTGATGCAATGATAAATTCCGCATGTGCGACGATAAATTCCGCACTTAGATCATTTTGCAGACGTCCATTTTTCATTGTGCATGTCATTATCTTCACATACTTTTTATGCATGATAAATTGTCATCATAAGTTGAAGAGGATCTCCACAAGTACAACCTGCCATGTGCATTTGCATACCAAAAGCAAATTACTTATATGCACATCTTCAGGGGGAGACTTTGCCACTTATGAAGACAATAACCTATCCTTTACAATTTCACATATTTTATTCCCCGTTGAAAACTTCAACTAGTTTGTCATCAATCACCAAAAAGGAGGAGATTGTAAGTGCATCTAGTGCCACCCCTAGTTGGTTTTGGAGAATTGACGACAAACCTAGTTGAGGGACTAATGTGATTGTGAGAATTGCAGGATAGCACAGGTAGAAGTCCCTCATTGATTCGGTTTTCCTACTAGAGATGACCCCTAAAAATGAATGAAGACATTGAAGTCAAAGGTGGTATGTGAAGACATTCACATTGAAGACTATGACAAGAGAAGACATTGCATGAAGACTATGGAGCGTGAAGACTTAGTTCTTTCATCGTTCTTTTTCTTCTTTGTTGAGTCATAGGAACCACCGTACTATTAAGTGGGGTCCAAGAGAACCAGTCAGAATGACTGAAGTGATGCTTAACCAAAATCCTATGTCTTCGAGTGAAGACTATGAGAGCAAATCTTGTCCAGAGTTGGATAAGTCAGCTTTGCTTGTAGCCCAAGTAAAGTTGCCATGTGTGTTTGAAATCTGACCGTTGGAACACGTGTTAGTTCCTTAGTGACCGAGGGTCATTTCGGACAAATCAGGTCGGGTTGCCTAGTGGCTATAAATAGCCCACGCCCTACAACCATAAACGGTTGGCTGCTCAGAGTTAGAGTACGGCTTTTGTCGTTTGAGAGCAACCCACCTCGAAGCCTTTGAGAGAGAATTCCTTGCGAGGATAAAGCCCTAACCACCCAGAGCCAAAGAGTGTTAGGCATCACTTAAGTCATCCTGTCTGTGTGATCTAAAGACTTATTACACTTGAGGACTGTGAATCCTCCAGCCGGTTAGGCATCGCGTTCTGAGCATCCAAGAGTCATTGTGGATCGCCGGTGAACAAAGTCTGTGAAGGTTTGGAAGTCTACCTTGAAGACTTACCAGAGTGATTGGGCGAGGACTGGGTGTCCTTAGCTCAAGGGGAATAAGGTGAAGACGAGGTCTTCTGAGTTGAATCTCAGCCTCCCTAACCAGACGTACAGTTGTCACAGCAACTGGAACTGGTCCAACAAATCATTGTCTTCAACGAGTCACTGGTTTCATCCTTCCCTTCCCTTTACTTACTGTTGGTCCTTGTGAAGTCATTGTACGATTGCATCACCATTTGGCTTCACTGAGTGATTACTTGTTCTGATTGGCTTCACAATATCGTCCTACCTGATCCTTACTGCCTAGCTGCTATTAGTCATTGCGCTTTCACTTCATTGAATACTTGACTATGGTTTTCCTAGTGTAGTCTACCTTCCGCTGCATGGTAATAGGTTTATTTCTATCGTTTGTCTTCGAAACTTCCATGTTTTTAAGACTTTCATAAAAATCGCCTATTCACCCCCCTCCAGTCGATCACTAGCACTTTCACCCACCTATTACTTCATGGCAAAGGGTGCCAAGGTACTCAAATATACCTCATCTGAATCAAGTGAGAATGAATCTGATGAAAATCTTAAGCCCAACTATTCTAAACTTGCTAAGATTGCTCTAAAACAACAAAGGGCTTTAGAAAAGGTTCAAAACATGCTAGACAAAAGTGATGATATGTTGGGTGAAGAAATGGATCGCACTAAAGCCTTGACTGAAAATCTTCAAAGATTTCAGACTAGGTTTGACAATCTTCAAAGTCATCATAACACTCTCTTATCCGATCATGAGAAGCTTTCTTATGAATTTCTTCAAAGAAAGCAAGATCTTGAAAAGCTAAGAGTGAGTTATGAAGATCTTCAGAAGGAGCGCGATTCATTACTTGCTCAACAAATCAGCGCATCTTAGGAAGAATTTGTTAATCCATGTTTGAAATGCATTGAACGTGAATCTGCTAATTCTTCACCTGAATGTTCAAATGCTTCTAATGTTTCAAATTCTTCACATGCCTCTGCTATCACTAATTCCTCATTTGAGGACATTGCTAGTATCACTGACGATGTAGGGTTGAAGGAATTGTACACGACAGGCATGTACAAAAGCCTCAAAGGGCATCAGACTCTTTGTGATGTGCTTAAAAAGTAGATCCTCAACATGAACCCTAGGAAAGAGGGTATTGCCTTTGAGAGGAAACTCAATGCTGATGGTACATATTGGAAGCCTGAGCAGTACCCCAAAACTACATGGGTTGCTGCAAAGGGACCTCCAGTTGATCCATCTAACTTATCTGGATTTGCATGTGAATCTCCTCATTCTGATGATGAGTCAATTGACTCCAACTATAAACTATTCAAAAATCAAAATGGTGAAGTATTTGCTAGATATGTTGGCACTAACTCCAGGAATGGCTCCCCTATGAAGAAAATCTGGGTTCCCAAAAGATGCCTTGAAAAACTTCAGGTGAATGTCATCATGATGGCACCTGTGAAGAATAGGAACCCCAGATCAAATTCTTCATATGGACCAAATTCTTCATATGGATCCACGTCCTCATACGGACCAAACTCCTCACATGGATCATATTCCTCAAAAGGATCAAAGTCCTCATATGAACATCATCGTGCTAACTCGTCTTTTTTGCAGGGAAGATCTAAGGATTATGGATATATGCATTATTCTTCAAATTATTATGTCCATAAGTCCTCGAAGAATTTCTCTGCTTACTCTTATGCTTATTCTAACCCCTCTTATGTGAAACGAAATGGACTGGCTTCTATGCCATCCTTCTCGTATGGAGCTTGCAGGATGATGAACTCTTTGCCACCCCTTCAGATGTGGGTGGTGAAGAAAAAGAACTAATCTCTTCTGCAGGGTCAGGTCTCCAGACGTACGTAATCGTCTAAAGAATTTGCTGGAGAGCTGAGAATGCCTGATAGGACGCAGGCTAATCATGAAGAAATGAACTTTCATTTCTCACGTACTCATATTGCTTTATCGGTTCTTTTGCTTGATGAAATTGATCTGATGAATTGATGTCATATTCTTCACTGATGAAGAATATGAGTTTGTAGGCTGCACTATTTCATCTGCAGGATGATCAACCCAAAGCCACTGAGTGGGTCCTCGATAGTGGATGTACAAATCACATGACTGGTGACAAGAATCTATTGATGGATGCTCCATTATCTCCATCGCATCTGAAGCATGTCATCTTTGCTGACAAAGGCAAAAGTCAGGTATTGGGTCTAGGTAAGGTTGCGATCACTAAGGATCGACACATGGACAAAGTCATGCTTGTTGAGTCCTTAGGATACAACCTTATGTATGTCTCAATGCTTTGTGATCTTGATATGGTTTTTGTCTTTGGCAAGTACCATTGTGTTGTGGTTATGGAAGCTGACAATTCCAAAGTCTTCGAAGGCTTTAGGAGAGGAGACCTGTATATTGTTGATTTCTCTACAGGACCACAACCAGCCGTGTGCTTACTTGCAAAAGCTTCAGAAGGCTGGCTCTGGCATCAATGACTTGGTCATGCAGGCATGAGGAATTTGCACACACTTGCGAAGAAGAAGCATGTCATTGGCATCGAGAATGTCAAATTCCTCAAGGATCACCTATGCGGAGCCTGTGAAACTGGGAAGATGACGAAGGCCAAGCATCCAGCGAAGACTATCATGACCACTACTCGCCCATTTGAATTGCTTCACATGGATCTCTTTGGTCCTAATCATTATTTTGCTATTTCAAATGAAGCATCTCAATATGGCTTTGTTATTGTTGATGATTATTCTCATTACACATGGGTACACCTTGTTACTTACAAACATGAAGTGCAGGAAGTCTTCAAATGATTTTCCTCGAGGGCTTCAACCAACTTTGGTGTGAAGATCAAGCACATCAGAAGTGAAAATGGCACTGAGTTCAAGAATTCTGGTCTCGATGACTATCTTGATGAACTTGGTATTACTCATGAGTTATCTGCTCCTTATACTCCTCAGCAGAATGACGTCGTGGAGCGTAAGAACATGACTCTTGCTGAGATGGCTCGCACTATGCTTGATGAATACAAAACGCCCCGTCGGTTCTGGACTGAGGCAATTGATACTGCATGCCACATCATCAATAGAGTATATCTTCACAAATTCTTCAAGAAAACTGCCTATGAACTCCGCACTGATAAGAAACCCAATGTAAGATATTTCAAAGTCTTCGGTGCTAAATGTTGGATTAGAGATCCTCATCACAACTCAAAATTTGCACCAAAAGCACATGAAGGTTTAATGCTTGGTTACGGAAAGGACTCGCACACCTACAGAGTCTTCAACAACGTTCTTCACAAGGTTGTTGAAACTGTAGAGGTGCGGTTCGATGAAACTAATGGCTCGCAAAGAGAGCACCTACATACTGTGACAGATGAACCAACACCTGAGGAAACTATCAAGTTCAAGGCTACTAAGGATGTCATTCCCACTAAGAATTTGCTGAAGAATTTATTTCAGAACATGAAGAACGTCAAGCTAATGCACCTGAATAAAATGCTGAAGAAAATGGTGCTGAAGAAAACGCTAATCAAATTCTTCAACGGCAACCAGCTCATCCTCGCATTGCAAAAGAAGTGCAAGTTGAAAAGATCATCAATGACATCAAAGCGCCAGTTCCTCTCACACGCTCAAAAGATTCACATTTGTCTAACTTTTGTGGGCACTATGCTTTTGTCTCTATTACAGAGCCCACTAAGGTAGATGAAGCATTTCTAGAGCCTGAGTGGATTCAGGCCATGCAAGAAGAATTACATCAGTTCGAGCTCAACAATGTCTAGGAACTGGTCAAACGCCCAGATCCTCGCAAGCACAATATCATCGACACAAAGTGGATCTACCGCAACAAGCAAGATGAAAATGGCCTCGTGGTGAGGAATAAGGCACAGCTTGTAGCTCAAGGCTACACACAGGTAGAAGGAATTGATTTCGATGAAACTTTTGCACCTGTTGCTAGGCTTGAGGCTATTCGCATATTACTTGCTTGTGCTAACCATCATGATATCACTTTATATCAAATGGATGTGAAAAGTGCATTCCTCAATGGTAAGCTTGAGGAAGAAGTATATGTTGCTCAACTCCTAGGTTTTGAAGATCCAAAGAATCCTGAAAAAGTCTTCAGACTCAACAAGGACCTTTATGGCCTCAAGAAGGCCCCACGGGCGTGGTATGATACTTTGAAGGAATTCCTCATGACGAAAGGCTTCAAACCTGGTTCACTCGACCCTACTCTTTTCACTAAATCTTATGATGGTGAATTGTTTGTGTGCCAAATATATGTTGATGATATTATCTTTCGCTATACTGACCAACGTTATAGTGATGAATTTGCCTACATGATGAGTGAAGAATATCAAATGTCTATGATGGGAGAGTTGAAATTCTTCTTCGGTCTTCAAATTCATCAACAACGCAATGGCATAGTCATATCTCAGGAGAAATACCTCAAGGATGTACTGAGGAAATTTGGCATGCAAGATTGTAAAGGCGTCAAAATTCCTATGCCCACAAATGGCCATCTGTGCACTGATGAAAATGGTATTGACTTCGATCATAAGGTATACCACTCCATGATTGGTTCTTTATTGTACTTATGTGCATCTAGGCCAGATATAATGCTTAGTGTTTGCATGTGTGCCCGATTTCAAGCTGCACCAAAGGAATCACACCATAAGGCTATGAAACATATTCTTCGATATCTAGCTCACACACCCACACTTGGATTATGGTACCCCAAGGGCTCGGCTTTTGATCTCATTGGATATTCTTACTCTGACTATGCTGGTGATCGTGTGGACCGCAAGTCAACATCCGGTACATGTCATTTCCTCGGATGATCTTTGGTCTGTTGGTCCTCGAAGAAACAGAACTATGTATCACTATCTACTGCTGAAGCTGAGTAAATTGCCCCTGGTTCTTGCTGTGCTCAATTGCTATGGATGAAGCAAACTCTCAAGGACTACGACGTCAACATGAAGAATGTGCCTCTCTTCTGTGACAATGAGAGTGCCATCAAGATTGCTCACAACCTAGTTCAGCACTCAAATACAAAGCACATTCAGATTCGTCATCATTTTCTTCGTGATCATGTGTTGAAGGGCGACATTTCTATTGAGCATGTGAAGACTGAAGAACAGCTAGCCGATATCTTCACAAAGCCCTTGGATGAGAAGAGATTTAGCAGGTTGCGATGTGATCTAAATATCCTAGAATCTTCGAATGTTCTTTGAAAAGGACACTCATCCTAACACTTATGCAAAATTGATGACTTAGATATGTGCAACACATGAAGAAACGTTTTTCTTCAATCAATGAAGAATAACACTCTTAGTGTGAAGAAATTGACGAAGAATTTGATTCTCAGAACCCTACGATAATTGTACACGGTGTCTGAAATCATCATTCTTATACGGTGGGTCACACCACCACCAAAAGTTGAAATTCCTCAATTATTCATATTCTTCAACTTTGCATTGTCTTCACTGCTTCCGTCATTTTTCTTCATTGGCTATACAAATATATAAGTTTATGTCCTCTACAGCATTCACTTATTGCTAATTCTTGAAGTTGGTTTTTCTGCTAAGTGAATGTGATCGGACCCTTCCCCCTCAATGCTATACTCAATCTAATCTATTCACAAATTCTTCATGTGCGTTCTAATTGAAACTCGTTCAAAATCTTCACTGTGTCCTTGTCAGCTGAAGAAATTGCGAACGGAACTTTAAAATCTATCTTATCGAAATTTTCGGATTTGCCTCTCAAACCGTTCCGCATCCCATGTTACACTTATCCACTCACCCACGATCGCAAACGATCTCCACCTCTCAGTACGTGGGTGACACATGTCAAGCAAATGAGAAGGGTCAGGGGCACGTTCGTCCAATTTCTTCGGGCGAGCAGTTTTTCACCGTGGCTATAAATACCCCTCCTTCCCTTCCTCACTTGTTTTACTCTGCTCGATCTCTCTCTCCATCTTGAGCTTCTCAAACTCTAGCGCCGCCGCTACATCATCGCCGCCGGTGTGGAAGAGCTTCACTGCCTCGACCTCATCGCCGACGTACTCGCGCCGACCGTGGAAATCTTCACTCTGCCGCCGCCGTAGCCATCTTCCTCCGCCAAGTTAGGGCGTGGAAGATCTGCACAGATGAACTTCACATCTCCTTACTCCAGTTCGTCGTGTTCTTCGTCCAGGGTAATTAAAAGTTACTTTTACTACCCTCGTTGATTCGAATGATTATCTTCAAAATCTTCAAAGGTGTTTTTGTTCATAGTTTCACACACTAAACACCTCACAAGTCATCTGTTCTTGATTCGTTTCTCTAAGCATCATTTTTCTTCAAGATTCCTCAATTGTGTGGATCTTCAATCTATACAACTCTGGAACCTAAGAAAAAGAATGCTTAGTGAAATTCTTCAAGACTCATCTGGTCAAATTCCTCAAACTTGTTCTTTTGAAAAACCCTCTGAGAATGCATATGACCTATCCAAATTCCTCACAACTATACTCTGTTCACAGGTACACATGTCAGCTGCTGAATCACTAGGTTCTCATCAACTTAACTCATTTGCAGTGTTCCTTGAAGAAAAGTTGCATACTTCTTCAGAGAATTCAATTGTTCAAATTCCTCAACTGAAGAAAATGGCTGACGGTAAGAAGCCACAGAAGGGAGGAAAGAGGCCTGAGGTAAATACAACATTTGAGATCCCTGATGAAATATATGCTGGGTACTGCACACCTACTGAGGAAACCAAGAATGAGCGCAAAGTGCGCATTCAGAAGATAGAGAGGAGATGGGCAAGAGAATGGAGGGAGTACAGATATGTCAGTCCTAAGTATATGAAGAAATTCACACTCAATCCTCCATGCCCAAGAGCTCCATTGGCACCTGGCCAAGTCGCTAATCCCACCAGCCTCAAGCGCGGTGAGGCCTATCCTGATGCATGGGCCAAGCGCCAAGCCAAGTTGGCTAAGCAAGCCAAAGAAGCAGTGAGGAAATTTAATGAAGACTCTGCTGCTGCTGCTGCCTCTGCTGTCAAGCCAAAGAAGGCTATGTAAAAGAAGCCTGCGCGCAAGCCAAGTGCTTCACCAACAATGCCCTCAAGGCCAAGTTCCTCAGCAATGCCCTCACGGCCAGAATCCTCAAAGCCCTCACGGCCAATTCCTCATGCTGCTCCTGTTCCTCCAAAGTCCCTAGCTCCTCCGCCTAAGCCCTCAGCTGTTCCGACTAAATCCTCAGCACCTGTGCATCTCGCGTCGTGCCAAAGGACTACAGGCATCTCCATTGCCTCAGGTGTCTTAGCTAGTTCCTCAGCTGCACCAAGTTCCTCAGCTGGCCCCTCACTGCTGAAGACAAAGGCCACTGCTGGACGAGGTCCTCGCCCAAGTCCTCCAAAGAAACAAGTCGCTTTCCAAGTACCGTCTGAAGAAGACAAAGCTGATGATGATGAACTTGCAGAAATCATCAGAGACAGGCAAGTCAGGGCCGCTAGAGCCAAAGGATCAGAGGTGCCACTGCTTTTGGATCCCAAGTTGATCCTTGACTACATTGATGTCTGGCACAAGGACCCCAACACTCCCATGCTTGACTTCAAGCTGACTCCTGGCCAAAGTCACATGCTGACCCACTTCATTCAAGAAGAAAAGTGGAAATTTGAGAAGGCCAGGCAGATCAAGAAAGAGCTCTATCTGAAGAAAAACGTTGTCTCTATGACAACTGAAGAACTTGTCACTATCCAGACTGAGATCAAGAAACTCAGTGATGACTTTGACGCATATCGCGCTGATTGGCTTAGAGCCAAGGTTCGTTTTGCGAAACTTGCGGATAACTTCACTTCCAATGTTGCAGCCCCAACGCAATAGGAAATTCCTCAGGCTGAAGCATCTGCTCAGCCTACTGAAGAAAATGCCAGCACCGCTGATGACAATCAGGCTGCTGAAGAAAATGTGAGTTCCAGGGCTGATGACTGCATTCCAGCCGCTGAAGAAATTGCCAGGGCACCCACTAGTGGTGCGCCTGAAGAAACTGAAGAACGCAGGGCAACTGCATCAGTTGTGCCTGAAGAACATCAACCAGCTTCCTCAGCTGCTCCTGCACCAACTTGAACTCCAATCCTTCCATCTGCACCAGATGTGAAGAAGACCAAGGCTATAGAGCGTGCTGCAGTGAAGAAAAGGAAAGCATTAGTTGCTTCAGATTCTTCAGCTCCGAAGAAAATGAAGCCTACGACAAGTTCATTTGCAAATCCGGTTGATGCTGTTCCCATCTCAACCAGGCCATCAAAGGACCTTGTTCCTTTTGATGAAGAATATGTGATCCCCAGCGGATCAGATGAAGAAACTCCTTCTGCTGCTTCGTCTGAACAACCAACGACGCAGACTGCAACTGAGGAGGAACCAGAAATTCCTCAGCCCGAAGAACCTGCGATTGAGATTCCTGAGGTCGTGATGCAACTCACTGACACTCCTCTGCCGAAGCCAAAGGATCCATTCTCACACAAGAAAAAGTTCAAGGATGATGATTTCTTCAGCGAGCACGTATTCTTCGAAGATTACAACCCTTATAACTCTGCTCGCATTAGGAAGAGGCGTTTTTGGACTGCTAGTCAAGCAAATTTCTATTCCTCTGTGCTGTTCAACAAGGAGAAGATCTTCTACCATGAACATATTCCTCACGTGGATATGGAATCTCTGTCGTGCTTCGCACCAGTCCTCAGTGTTCTTCACGATGCTGGACTGCTAAAGTTTTGCTCTGACATCTGCGATTGGAATGAAGAACTGATTCTTCAATTCTATGCAACGCTGCACATCACCGGAGATGCTGAAGATGTGAATTCATGGGTGCTGGACTGGATGTCTGGAAACACTCGCTACACTGCACCAGCCTCTGAATTGCTTCGTGCTCTACCACTCAGTCCTCCCCTTGAAGAAGCTCGCTGCATCTACAGTGAACCTGAGCTCACACATCATTACATGCAGGTGCTGATGAAACGTTTGAAGCCAGGTCAAGCACCAAGAACCAAATTCCTCATGAAGGAATTGTTGTACGTGCCCAGAACTGTCTATCATATTCTTACAAGGACAATCAGTCCTATCAAAGGCCACGACTCATCTGATGAGGAAATTGTTGGCATCATGAAGAATCTGGTATTCAACATCGTTCATGGCATTCCTGTCAATTATCACGATTTCTTCATGAGGACCTTGGCAAATGTTGCACTGTCTCCGTTTGAGCTGAAGCCTTATGCACCTTGGATTATGAGATTCCTCAGGACAAGGTCTTCACTCAACTACAAAGCTGATTTCTAGAATCACCTCAGCTACTTGCCCCCAATTGAAGTCCTCAAGCAGACATATTCCTCAGTTGATGGAAAGGGCAAGGCACCAGCTGTAATAGATGAAGGCATTCGTCCATTGGATGGTCAGTTTCACAAAGCTGCATCTTATTCCACCAATGATGACTCTGCCACACATGACTCTGCCAATGCACCCAAGTCCAATCCTCAAGCCACTGCTCCGTGCATGATGACTGACCATGAACTTCTGCTTAGTCTTCACCAGAAGCTGGATCGAAATCACAAATGGGTTAAGCGTCAGTTTGGTTCACTTCTTCACAACGTGACCGCCACACACAATGCAGTGAAGAAAAACCACTACTACCTCCATCAAGTCTTTGGCTGCACCTGGGCAATCCTGTCACATCTGTATGGTGAAGAACATCTGAAGAAAATGGGTCTCAAAGAAGATTTTGATTGGTCTGCACCTCCACTGAAGAAATTCAAGAAGGTCAAGGTTCCTTCTCTAGTGGCCAGCTCATATTCTTCATCGCGCGACACTGATGAAAATGAAGACTTGGACGACACTGCAGCAGGCCCTACTACAACAAGCGACCCCAACAACGCTGGCGCTCCTTCATCAACTTGATATTCTTCAGGGGTGTTAGTCCTCATATTTGATCCTTTTGGTCATTTGATGACAAAGGGGGAGAATTTTGAGTTAGTCTTCAAGCGGGTCTCTTTATATGGGCGTTTTTTTGTTAAGTTACAACTCTCGTTCTTCTGAGACTTTATTGGATCGAGTTGTAAACTTAAACCCAATGGTTCTCTGATACTTTTGATATGTTTTGCTGCATGATTATATGCTAATGCACGCATGCTGAATTACATCAGTCACCATATTTCATCATGCATTTCAAATTCTTCATTGTGATATGTCAAATGCGTGTATGAATTACAAGATATAGGGGGAGATCTCCATGATTCAATTCTTCAAGTGTGCATTGCTTCAAAAGCAAATTCCTCACTGTGCACATCTTCAGGGGGAGCTCTTCTATATCTTGCAATCAAATTCCTCAATATCAGTATTTACACCTCATATGTTTATCCCCGTTGAAAACTTAACCTATATTGTCATCAATCACCAAAAAGGGGGAGATTGTAAGTGCATCTAGTGCCCCTTAGTGATTTTGGTGTATTGAAGACTTATAGGTTAAGGGACTAATGCGTTTGTGAGTGTACACAGGTCTATAAGTCTATGAGGAGCTTGATATTTACAGAGAAAGTCGACCCCTAAAAATGAAGTTCTTCGACTGAAGACTTTGGGATCACTGAAGACTTTCTGAAGACTTTGAAAGTGAAGAAATTGGTGTGACCTTGAAGACTTGGTATTCATTCGAGGAACATGAAGCGTGGAGACTTTTGTTTTCGTAGTTTCATTTTCTCTTTCTTGAATCATAGGAAACACGTACTATTAAAGGGGGTCGAGGAAATACTAAGGAAAAATTTACATGTGATGCTCAACTCAAAATCCTACACCTACCAATCCCTTCGAGTGAAGCCATTGGAAATGTCATACAATCTAGTCATATTCTTCAGTGACAGAGACGAAGTTCTTCTAGTCTCTGAGGAATTTGTTCTAACTAAGGAGTTAGGAATTCGCTAGTGCGGATTTCCTAGACAGTGAGGAACATGATAGCCCTGAGGATTTTGCTACTCAAAATTCCGACCGTTGTTGTGCTATGCGCCAGCTGTCCCAAAGTATCTATACATCTAACGGTCATATCATTGAAGGGCATTTATGTCTTATCATGTCGGGCTGCTCCCTAGGCTATAAATAGCGTCCCCCTACAACCACTAGTTGGTTGGCTGCTCCGAGAGAAACTGACACTTGTCATTTGAGAGCAACCCATCCTCTGAGGACTTTGAGCGAAAATCATCAAGTGAGGAAAAACCCAAAACCCAAACACCTACAAACCCCAAGTGATTGAGCATCACTGAAGAGATTGATCATGCGTGGATCCAACGCTTGTTACCTTTGAAGACTGTGCTTCTTCCAGACGGTTAGGCGTCATGGTCTAGAGCATCCAAGAGGAATTGTGGATCACCGAGTGACCAAGTTTGTGAAGGTTTGGAAGTCGCCTGAAGACTTACCACGAGTGATTGGACAAGGTCTGTGTGGCCTTAGTTCAAGGAGAATACGGTGAGGACTGGGTGTCCTGAGCTGCGTGTTCAGGACTGGGTGTCCGGGACTGTGTGTCCTCGAGTTTAAATACTCAGCCGCTCCAACCAGACGTACAACTGAGACAACAGTTGGAACTGGTCTACCAAATCATTGTCTTCACCAAGCTTACTGGTTCTATTTCCTCAACTCTTCCATTTCCTCATAACTGTGTTGTGTGCTTGTTCATATCTGTGTTTGAAGACTTTGACTGAAGACTTTCTCAATTTCCTCAGTTCAATTTCTTTAGTCTGTTTGTCTTCATCCTGTGTTATCCTGTGCTTACGCTTCTATACTCTGTGCCTGTCTTCATTTCATCATGATGACTATGCTTGTATTCTGTTATGTTTACTCTTGAGTACTCATTCCGCTGCTAGTAGTTCTTCGCTAAGGAATTTCCTCACCGGCAAATTCCTCAGTGAAGAATTTCATAAAAATCGCCTATTCACCCCCCTCTAGTCGATATAATGCACTTTCATTCCGAAGTGGTCTTAGTTGTCCGATATCTTGTACTTCTTGGAGTGGTCTCATCAGTCGAATCTTCGAGTGGTCAAAAGGGGAAAGGGGTATAGTCTACCTAAAGGGAATATTTGATAAAGCTCGGAAAAGAAGAGAGGTAAACGATCTTTTTGAAAATAAAGTTTTAGAGAAAAACTTTCCTATGGGCTTGCCAGTTTCAAGGGGTCATGTTCTACAGTCAACATGTGCTCTGATACCATCTTGTAGCGACCCGACCTCAGACGGTCAAGTCTCTGTGCTTAAGTGTCATCCCTGGATCGATATGCTCACACACATAGTACTCGAGGATTTATAACAGAGGTAAATCACATGTATAAAATAACGTAAATACTATTACCTCAATCCAAATAGCGGAAGTAACAACAAGGTTGTGGATTCCCATCAACACCAATGGCAAAGTTGAGTGTAGAAATCATAACCCTAATGTATCACTAACTCGTCGTAAGATTCCTGCAACATGAGATGTTGCAGCGACAAAGGGTCAGTACATTGAATGTACTGGCAATTTCACACTATAGAGCAATGCTGAATAATGGCTATCACTACATGCATATTTGGCTGGTGGAGGCTCTAAATTTAATTTTTGCATAAAGCCAAGTTTTCCCTACTGCAAAGAAATATATTTTATTTAACTACAAAGTTTGTTGAAAAATTATTGAGAAGGTATATCCCTAACTCAATCCCAAAATAATATTTATGACCCAACAAATTAATTAAGAGTGATGAGACCAAATCAATAATTCAAGTACCAGATACTCAAGATGTCCATAATCGGGGACACGGCTAATCATGATTAGTTTGTACACTCTGCAGAGGTTTGTGCACTTTTACCCACAAGACCCGATCTCCTTCGTTGGACTTCTCGGACTACCTGGTGTTTGAGAAACGGATGACCAAGACACAGTCTTTCAGAAGCATTAACTCTAACCCCGGGTAGACCGTACCAACCTACATCCCCTACATCTACTAGCCTGCCACTGGAAGAGGTCATGCAACTTACTCAATTATGCTAGAGCCCATAATAGCTTGTGGCTGCACACGGAAGTTTCTAGCATGAATAATCTTATGATCCCTTTCATCCTGGGTGGCATTCCATAGGGTGATCACACGGGTACTCCAGGATTCCCTTGGGCAAGCACTAGGTCCTCCAGGTGCCCGGGCAAACCACTGGGTGCTCCAGGGTTCCCCAACCATTCCACCCAGATGTGTACTAAAGTAGTCACCTTAAGTATCCCTTAGTTAATCATAACTCTCACATCTTTCATGAATTCTCTCAAAACCAAACCACGTCTACGAGCATAGAATAGCAGTAAGCATAACGTAGTAGCTCCCAGGGTTTGATACAAGACAATAGGTTCTACCACATCAACTACTTCCCAATACCCACATGTTATCATTTCCTACTCATGCAATGTTTGAGGGTTGAAACTAATGCATAAAAACTGAGTAATGAAAAAGTATGATCAAAGTGTGAACTTGCCTTGTACGGTTGATGAAGATGAATCGCACTCATAACTCCTAATAGCTCTACTCGTCACACTCCGTTCAATCTATCGTGAGCAAGCAATTGCATACATAAGCACTCATGCAAAAGAATCGAAGAAAGATCTCGGAAAACTTCGAAAACAAGCAATTTACTCTTGCAACAGAAAACAATTTCTAATAGTACCAAAATTGGGTGAATTTGGTCTTATCAGAAAGTTTAGGTCAAGAGCGTCTATTTGCAAAAATAATCAACTCAAACGGAGTTATAAAACTCAAGTTATGAACAAAGGAAGTTTGAATATGAATCTGAACAAATTTCAAATTTTGAAAATTTCAAAAAAGTTGATGTGACAGGTTCACTGGATAGGTGAAAACAAGACAAAACTATAGGAGTTAGTTTCATCTAATTTGGATGAACGAGTAAAAAGTTATGGCTATTTGAAAAATCAGGGCCAAGTTGTTTTACGGAAGAAAAATAGGTATGGCTAAAAGAATTCTAGATCTCATGTATAAATACAGAGACTAATTGATAATCTAATTATTCTACCGTACTAGTACAGAAAATAATAAACTACGAAAGTATAAAAGAAAAATGAAGAAAGATACCTTTATAAGGTAGAGAAAAAGACACGACGGAGAGGAGAAAAAAATATATTTTTTAATGAATCTAGTCAAACCAAAATATTGATTTAACCCGAATCGGATGATTTTTGAAGGCTCTATGGGTCTATATTTATAGGTGGAAAATAGGTTTAGGGGTCAAAGGCTAGGCAATATGGGACTAAACATATACATACGTAGATGAAATTTCAAAAGATTGTGGCTAAAAGTTAGGCCAAGCCCCGCGCGCTGTAGTTTTTTTTAAAACAAAATTCGGTCAAATAAAAAAAAGGCTGTCTGGGCCTAGCCCATGTAGGAGAGAAGAGAAAAAATGATGGGTCGCCCGATGCCACTATGCTGCGCACGTGGGCAACAGTTAGTTCCAGGCACACACGCAGTTTTTTTTTGAAATAGAAAAGGAAAACGGAATAATGAAAATAAAAGTAAAACTATATATAGGCATATTATATATCAAAATTTTCAGAAAAAGAGTTTCTACAACATGAACATTTTTCTAACATCAAATAAAATCCACAAAAATTTAAATAAAGCAAAGAGTCCTACTGGTGCAATAAAACCCAGTAAAGATCATTTTAAAAATACCAAAATATTTTCAAATTTATTTTTCTCCAATTTTCTGTTGTAGGGAATCATTTTAGCCTATTTTCCATATATTTTATTTTTGGAGAAAAATAATTTGAATAAAAGTCAAATAACTCCAAATTGAAATAATTTCCAAAAGGACTCTAAATTTGATTCTTTGAAACTCCCAACTCATATTTCATATAATTTGAAGAAGTCATTTTATCTTCTCTCGTGAAAATCATTGAGTTGCATAAAGTTTCTGAATTGGAAAAATATTTCCAAATGAAATTCAAATATTTTCAAAAACCCTTTTCATTTATTTAAATGGAAGAAGTCATGTCATATTCTCTTTAGGGTTTTGTATTTGAAAAGAATTTGAATTCACGGAGTTCATAAATGCAAAATGAAAGTTTGGGAAAGTCCTTTATTCCCTCTCGTTTAACTTTCAAAAAGTTTCGAATTCACTCACTTTCAGTCAATCAATCACACAACAATCAAACAAAACTATCTATTTAATATAACATTCCAAAACTTAGAATTTTGAGATGTTATAGCGGTACATCAAGATCGTGCCATATCAAGAACACGAGAGAGAGAGAGAGATCAAACACATAGCTACTGGTACATACCCTCAGCCCCGAGGGTGAACCACTCCATCCTCGTCATGGAGAGCGCCGGGATGATAAAGATGGCCACCAGTGATGGATCCCCCCTCCGGCAGGGTGCCGATTGGTTTTTGGTGGCTACAGAGGCTTGCGGCAGCGGAACTCCTGATTTAGGTTATTTTCTGGAGGTTTGGGGATTTATAGGAGAGGTTGGCGTCGAGAACAAGTCAGGGGGCCCCATGGGAAGTCCACGAGGCACAGGGCGCGCCCTCCACCCTCGTGGGGCCCACGGGACTCCCCTCCGGTAACTCTTCATTCCGGTATTTTTTATATTTTCCATAAAAATCTCTGTTGATTTTCAGCGCATTCCGAGAACTTTTATTTCTGCACAAAAACAACACCACGGTAGTTCTGCTGAAAACAGCGTCAGTCAGGGTTAGTTCTAACCAAATCATACCAAAATCATGTAAAAGTATTATAAACATGGCATGAATACATCAAAAATTATAGATACGTTGGAGACGTATCAGCGCGCCACCTCCTGGTGGGACCTCTCTCTTCTCCACTAAGGCCCATGTTGGCCCATAAACTCCCGGGGGGGGGGGGGGTTCCGATAACCCCCGGTACTCCGGAACTTCCCGAAACCATTCTGGTGTCTGAATGTAACCTTCCAATATATGAATCTGTACCTCTCGACCATTTCAATACTCCTCGTCATGTCTGTGATCTCATCCGGGACTCCGAACAATCTTCGGTCATCAAATCACATAACTCATAATACAAATCGTCACCGAACATTAAGCATGCGGACCCTACGGGTTCGAGAACTATGTAGACATGACCGAGACATATCTCCGGTCAATAACCAATAGCGGAACCTGGATGCTCATATTGGCTCCTACATATTCTACGAAGATCTTTATCGGTCAAACCGCATAACAACATACGTTGTTCCCTTTGTCATCGGTATGTTATTTGCCCGAGATTCGATTGTCAGTATCATCATACCTAGTTCAATCTCGTCACCGGCAAGTCTCTTTACTCGTTCCGTAATGCATCATCTCGTGACTAACTCGTTACTCACATTGCTTGCAAGGCTCATATTGATGTGCATTACCGGGAGGGCCCAGAGATACTTCTCCGATACACGGAGTGACAAATCCTAATCTCGATCTATGCTAACTCAACAAACACCATCATAGACACTTGTAGAGCATCTTTATAATCACCCAGTTACGTTGTGACGTTTGATAGCACACAAGGTGTTCCTCCGGTATTCGGGAGTTGCATAATCTCATAGTCAGAGGAACATGTATAAGTTGTGAAGAAAGCAATAGCAATAAAACTAAACGATCATTATGCTAAGCTAACGGATGGGTCTTGTCCATCACATCATTCTCTAATGATGTGATCCTGTTCATCAAATGACAACACATGTCTATGCTTAGGAAACTTAACCATCTTTGATTTAACGAGCTAGTCAAGTAGAGGCATAGTAGGGACACTCTGTTTGTCTATGTATTCACACATGTACTAAGTTTCCGGTTAATACAATTCTAGCATGAATAATAAACATTTATCATGATATAAGGAAATATAAATAACAACTTTATTATCGCCTCTAGGGCATATTTCCTTCAGTCTCCCACTTGCACTAGAGTCAATAATCTAGATTACATAGTAATGATTCTAACACCCATGGAGTCTTGGTGTTGATCATGTTTTGCTCGTGAGAGAGGCTTAGTCAACCAGTGTCAAATACCCAGGCGCTACTGCGAGCATTAGTAAGGTACACATCAATAACATGTATATCAAATATACCATTCACTTTGCCATCCTTCTTATCCGCCAAATACTTGGGGCAGTTCCGCTTCCAGTGACCAGTCCCTTTGTAGTAGAAGCACTCAGCCTCAGGCTTAGGTTGTAACATCCCAAATTTTCAATTTGGAATTTTATACATAGATCATTCATGCATATAATATTTTATTGCATTTCGTTTCGCGAATCCTTGAAATCCTAAGCAACTCAAGGACCCTGTTTTCATATTTGAGTTTTATCAAATATTGAAACGAGGATTTTTGGTTTTAGTTATTTTTTTCTCTCCGAAATTTTTTCATATTAAAATACATGAGAGGAGATAATATGACTTCTCCAAAATAAATGAAATATTAGAGGAAAAATATTAAAATCAAATATTTGATTTTATCCAGAGTTTATTGATATATTATTTGAGGTAGAAAAATTGCATATTTTTCAAAGATGCATTTTAGGGCCAAGAAAATGTTCATCTAGTTCTAAATATTTTATTTATATGGTGAAAATTTGTTTTGGCATTTTTAGATTTTTATTTTATTTTGTAGGATTTATTTAGTTCCGGCGAAATTATTTAAAAAAACTCCCGCCGGACCACACTGGGCCGAGGCCCAGCCGCGCGCCTCCCCGCACCGGCTCGGGAGAGGACTCCCGAGCAGCGCCGCTGCCGCCAGGACGTGTCCGTCCCGGACACGCCAGCACCCCGCCCCTACCCCAAACCGCCACCCCCCCTCTTATAAGCCGACCCGGGGCCCCCCTGGAGCCCCGAAGCCGCTGCCCCACGCCGCTGCATGCTGCCTGCCCCACCGCCTTATGCCGCCACCGGCGCTCGCCGCTGCCGCTGCCCCACGCCGCCCCACGCCACCCGCCGCCGCGCCACCCGCCTCGCCGGACCTCGCAGGAGGTATCAGCGTCGTTCGGTTTTTTTTAGAAAACCCTAGTTCATTTTTTATCGATTCGCCGATTTTTCTCGGTTTAGTTACTTTGCGGACGTTCGTCTGACATTCGTTCTAACGAACGGCTTTCGCTCATTAGTTACAGACAACGAATGTTCGTTCGTTAGCCTGTTCGTCAGTTTTCTTTTTCTCGGATTTTCCATGATTTCTGATCCGATTTTTGTTTTAGTTTCTCTTTTCGCTCGTTTATCGGAATCAGGCAATTCAAGCGCCTAGATCTTCATCTCGAAACCCTCTTTCTGTTTAATCAACTTGAACATGAATTTAGTACTGTAAAATTTGACCTTAGTCTAGTTTAGTAAACGGATATTGTTTCTTTCGCAGTTTGAGTTTCGTGCTCCGTTTGATTTGATTATTTTTGCAAATCGGAGTTCTTAAGTTGAGCTTTCTGGTTAGATCTTCTTATTTGAGTTTTACCCGTGTTTCTTTGCTTGATTTATTTATGTATGCTATTGTTTGTTTGCGATAGAACACCCGGAGTGCGAAGCATGCTACTACGAGTCCCTAGGTTTTGTGGATCATCAGCAAGGCAAGTAACACTTTGATCATACCCCTTTATCACCCAGTTTTTGTGCATTAGTTCCAATCCTCAAACATTGCATGGTTAGGATGTGATTAACATGTGGGTTGGGAAGTAGTTAATGAGGTAGAACCTATTGCCTTGTTATATTCAAATCTTGGGAGTTACTTCTTCGTATTGCTTATATTGCTATGCTATGCTCGTAGACGTGGTTTGGGTGAGTAAAATCCATGACAGATGTGAGATTGTTAATTAATGGTTCAACTTAAGGTGGCAACTTGAATACACATCTGGGTGGATTGTTTGTTGGGCACCTGGGGAATCCAGTGTTGTCCTAGGATATCCCGGAGTACCCGTGTGATAATCCTATGGTCCGCCACCCAGGCTCAAAGGGAACTGAGATATTTTCATGCTAGAAACTTCCGTGTGTAGCCACAAGCTATTATGGGCTCTAGCATAGTTGAGTAAGTTGCTTGAAGCTCCCGAAGAGGTGGATCAATAGGTAGAGGGATGTAGGTTGGTATGGTCTGCCCGGAGTAAGGGGTTAATGCTTCTGAAAGACTGTGTCTCGGTCATCCGTTTCTCAAACACCATGAAGTGCGAGAAATCCAACGAAGGATATCGAGTCTTGTGGGGAAAAGTGTGCAAACCTCTGCAGAGTGTATAAACTAATCATGGTTAGCCATGTCCCCGGTTATGGACATCTTGAATATCTAGTACTTGGAGTATCATAAGTATCTCATCACTATTAAATAATATTGTTGGGTTGTTAATTACTTCAATTGGGATTGAGTTGGAGGAACCTTCTCAATGATGTTTCAACTACCATGATAGTTAAATAAAATTTATTCCTTTGTTGTAGGGAAAAATTGGCTTTTCGCAGAAACTATAACCATAGAGCTTTCCACAGCCAAATATGCATGTAGTGATAGCATTATTCTGTTCTTGCTCTACTGCGTTATTTTGCCAGCATATTCCATGTGCTGACCCGTTTTCGGGCTGCAACGTATCATGTTGTAGACTTTTCAGACGAGGAGTTAGGTTCGTTAGGTCGTTGCCATGCAGCTCAGCTATGCCGTTGGAGTTGATGGACTCACTTTATCTTCCAAGCCTTCCGCTGTTATCGTATTAGATGGCCTTAAGCCATATTTATTGTAATAAGTTCTCTTTTGAGACATTCGATGTAATAAGTGTGTGATTGCTACTCTGTTATAAATCCTTGATGTAAGTGCATCTAGTGCCCCTTAGTGATTTTGGTGTATTGAAGACTTATAGGTTAAGGGACTAATGCGTTTGTGAGTGTACACAGGTCTATAAGTCTATGAGGAGTTTGATATTTAGAGAGAAAGTCGATCCCTAAAAATGAAGTTCTTCAACTGAAGACTTTGGATCTCTGAAGACTTTCTGAAGACTTTGAAAGTGAAGAAATTGATGTGACCGTGAAGACTTGGTATTCATTCAAGGAACATGAAGCGTGAAGACTTTTGTTTTCGTAGTTTCATTTTCTCTTTCTTGAGTCATAGGAAACACCGTACTGTTAAAGGGGGTCGAGGAAATAATAAGGAAAATTTCCACGTGATGCTCAACTCAAAATCCTACACCTACCAATTCCTTTGAGTGAAGCCATTGGAAATCTCATACAGTCAAGTCATATTCTTCAGTGACAGAGACGAAGTTCTTCTAGTCTCTGAGGAATTTGTTCTGACTGAGGAGTTAGGAATTCTCCAGTGCGGATTTCCTACATAGTGAAGAACATGATAGCCCTGAGGATTTTGCTACTAAAAATTCCGACCATTGCTATGCTATGCGCCAGCTGTCCCAAAATATTTATCCACCTAACGGTCATATCATTAAGGGCATTTATGTCTTATAATGTCGGGCTACTCCCTAGGCTATAAATAGCCGCCCCCTACAACCACTAGCTAGTTGGCTGCTCCAAGAGAAACTGACACTTGTCATTTGAGAGCAACCCATCCTTTGAGGACTTTGAGCGAAAATCATCAAGTGAGGAAAAACCCAAAACCCAAACACCTACAAACCCCAAGTGATTGAGCATCACTAAAGAGATTGATCCCGCGTGGATCCGACGCTTGTTACCTTTGAAGACTGTGCTTCTTCCAGATGGTTAGGCGTCATGGTCTAGAGTATCCAAGAGGAATTGTGGATCGCCGAGTGACCAAGTGTGTGAAGGTTTGGAAGTCGCCTGAAGACTTACCACGAGTGATTGGACGAGGTATGTGTGACCTTAGTTCAAGGAGAATACGGTGAGGACTGGGTGTCCTGAGCTACGTGTTTAGGACTGGGTGTCCGGGACTGTGTGTCCTCGAGTTTAAATACTCAGCCGCTCCAACCAGACGTACAACTGAGACAATAGTTGGAACTGGTCTACCAAATCATTGTCTTCACCAAGCTTACTGGTTCTATTTCCTCATCTCTTCCATTTCCTCATAACTGTGTTGTGTGCTTGTTCATATCTGTGTTTGAAGACTTTGCATAAAGACTTTCTCAATTTCCTCAGTTCAATTTCTTCAGTCTGTTTGTCTTCATCCTGTGTTATCCTATGCTTACGCTTCTGTACTCTATGCCTGTCTTCATTTTATCATGATGACTATGCTTGTATTCTGTTATGTTTACTTTTGAGTACTCATTCCGCTTCTAGTAGTTCTTCGCTAAGGAATTTCCTCACCGGCAAATTCCTTAGTGAAGAATTTCATAAAAATCGCCTATTCACCCCCCTCTAGTCGATATAATGCACTTTCAATTGGTATCAGAGCAAGGTACTCCCTTGTTCTGTGTGATTTTGGTTTAACCGCCTGGAATTTTAGTTATGTCGACCGCAGGTATGACGAAAGTGACATGCCCCATATTTGACGGTCACGAGTATCCCAAGTGGAAGGCCATGATGAAGAAATGCCTCATGGCGATGAACAGCGAGCTGTGGACCGTCACTGAGATTGGTCTGACCGATCTGTGCAAGATGGCGGAAGCTGATGACATTCGCAAGTACACTCTTCTCAACCTCACGACGAAGGATGTCATCTGCTCCAGTATGTCACAAAATCAGTTCAGGAATATCATGCATCTCGATCATGCGAAGCTCGTCTGGGACCGTCTCTCTGAGGTCTATGAAGGTCATCGAACCTGTCATGATCCTTGGTTTGAGGACTTCAAGGAATCTCTCAAAGCGATGACATTCGAACCAGAATCATCATCTTCTGCATCATGCCTTATGGCAAAAGATGCTGAGGTAACTGAATGCTACCTATCCGAGTCTAGTGATGATGAATCTGGTGATGAATTTGGACCCAGCTATGTCAAACTTGCTTCCCTTGCCACCAAACAACAAAGAGCTTTGGAAAAGGTTTACTACATGCTAAATAAGAGCGATGATATGTTGGGTGAAGAAAGGGATCAGTCAAAAGCTTTGGCTGAAAGTCTTCAGAGACTTCATACTAAGTATGACACCCTTCAAGATCAACATAACACTCTTTTATCTGATCATGAGAAGCTTTCTTATGAATTTCTTCAAAGAAAGCAAGATCTTGAGAAGCAAGAGTGAGTTATGAAGATCTTTAGAAGGAGTGCGATTCATTACTTGCTCAACAAATCAGCGCTTATCAGGAAGAATTTGTTCCTCCATGTTTGAAATCCATTGAACGTGAATCTGCTAATACTTCACCTGAATGTTCAAATGCTGCTAATGTTTCAAATTCTTCACATGCCTCTGCTCTCACTATTTCCTCATCTGAGGACATTGCTAGTATCACTGATGATGCAGGGCTGAAGGAATTGTACATGACAGGCATGTACAAAAGCCTCAAAGGGTATCAGACTCTTTGTGAGGTGCTTAAAAAGCAGATCCTCAACAGGAACCCTAGGAAAGAGGGTATTGCCTTTGAGAGGAAACTCAATGCTGATGGTACATATTGGAAGCCTGAGCAGTACCCCAAAACTACATGGGTTGCTGTAAAGGGACCTCCAGTTGATCCATCTAACTTATCTGGATTTGCATGTGAATCTCCTCATTCTGATGATGAGTCAATTGACTCCAACTATAAACTATTCAAAAATCAGAATGGTGAAGTATTTGCTAGATATGTTGGCACTAACTGTAGGAACGGCTCCCCTATGAAGAAAATCTGGGTTCCCAAAAGATGCCTTGAAAATCTTCAGGTGAATGTCATCATGACGTCACCTGTGAAGAATAGGAACCCCAGATCAAATTCTTCATATGGACCAAACTTCTCACATGGATCATATTCCTCATATGGATCAAAGTCCTCATATGAACATCATCGTGCTAACCCGTCTGTGCATTATTCTTCAAATTATTATGTCCATAAGTCCTCGAAGAATTTCTCTACTCACTCTTATGCTTATTCTAACCCCTCTTATGTGAAACGAAATGGACTGGCTTCTCGTATGGAGCTCGTAGAATGATGAACTCTTTGCCACCCCTTCAGATGTGGGTGGTGAAGGAAAAGAACTAATCTCTTCTGCAGGGTCAGGTCTCTAGACGTACGTAATCGTCTGAAGAATTTGCCGGAGACCTGAGCATGCCTGATAGGACGCAGGCTAATCATGAAGAAATGAACTTTCATTTCTCATGTCCTCATATTGCTTTATCTGTTCTTTTGCTTGATGAAATTGATCTGATGAATTCATGTCATATTCTTCACTGATGAAGTATATGAGTTTGTAAGCTGCACTAATTCATCTGCAGGATGATCAACCCAAAGCCACTAAGTGGGTCCTCGATAGTGGATGTACAAATCACATGACTGGTGACAAGAATCTATTGATGGATGCTCCATTATCTCCATCGCATCTGAAGCATGTCATCTTTGCTGACAAAGGCAAAAGTCAGGTATTGGGTCTAGGTAAGGTTGCGATCACTAAGGATCAACACATGGACAAAGTCATGCTTGTTGAGTCCTTAGGATAAAACCTTATGTATGTATCAATGCTTTGTGATCTTGATATGGTTGTTGTCTTTGGCAAGTACCGTTGTGTTGTGGTTATGGAAGCTGAAAATTCCAAAGTCTTCGAAGGCTTTAGGAGAGGAGACCTGTATATTGTTGATTTCTCTATAGGACCACAACCAGCCGTGTGCTTACTTGCAAAAGCTTCAGAAGGCTGGCTCTGGCATCGACGACTTGGTCATGCAGGCATGAGGAATTTGCACACACTTGCGAAGAAGAAGCATGTCATTGGCATCGAGAATGTCAAATTCCTCAAGGATCACCTATGCGGAGCCTGTGAAGCTGGGAAGATGACGAAGGCCAAGCATCCAGCGAAGACTATCATGACCACTACTCGCCCATTTGAATTGCTTCACATGGATCTATTTCGTCCTAATCATTATTCTGCTATTTCAAATGAAGCATCTCAATATGGCTTTGTTATTGTTGATGATTATTCTCATTACACATGGGTACACCTTGTTACTTACAAACATGAAGTGCAGGAAGTCTTCAAACGATTTTCCTCGAGGGCTTCAACCAACTTTGGTGTGAAGATCAAGCACATCAGAAGTGACAATGGTGCTGAGTTGAAGAATTTTGGTCTCGATGACTATCTTGATGAACTTGGTATTACTCATGAGTTATCTGCTCCTTATACTCCTCAGCAGAACGGCGTCGTGGAGCGTAAGAACAGGACTCTTGCTGAGATGGCTCGCACTATGCTTGATGAATACAAAACGCCCCATCGGTTCTGGACTGAGGCAATTGATACTGCTTGCCACATCATCAACAGAGTATATCTTCACAAATTCTTCAAGAAAACTACCTATGAACTCCTCACTGATAAGAAACCCAATGTAAGTTATTTCAATGTCTTCAGTGCTAAATGTTGGATTAGAGATCCTCATCACAACTCAAAATTTGCACCAAAAGCACGTGAAGGTTTAATGCTTGGTTACGGGAAGGACTCGCACACCTACAGAGTCTTCAACAACGTTCTTCACAAGGTTGTTGAAACTGTAGAGGTGCGGTTCGATGAAACTAATGGCTCGCAAAGAGAGCACCTACCTACTGTGACAGATGAACCAACACCTGAGGAAACTATCAAGTTCAAGGCTACTTAGGATGTCATTCCCACTAAGAATTTGCTGAAGAATTTATTCCAGAACATGAAGAACGTCAAGCTAATGCACCTGAAGAAAATGCTGGAGAAAATGGTGCTGAAGAAAACGCTAATCAAATTATTCAACGGCAACCAGCTCATCCTCGCATTGCAAAAGAAGTGCAAGTCGAAAAGATCATCAATGACATCAAAGCGCCAGGTCCTCTCACACGCTCAAAAGCTTCACATTTGTCTAACTTTTGTGGGCACTATGCTTTTGTCTCTATTACAGAGCCCACTAAGGTAGATGAAGCATTTCTGGAGCCTGAGTGGATTCAGGCCATGCAAGAAGAATTACATCAGTTCGAGCTCAACAATGTCTGGGAACTGGTCAAACGCCCAGATCCTCGCAAGCAC
Source organism: Triticum urartu (assembly GCF_003073215.2). Taxonomy (NCBI): domain Eukaryota; kingdom Viridiplantae; phylum Streptophyta; class Magnoliopsida; order Poales; family Poaceae; genus Triticum; species Triticum urartu. The sequence continues at coordinate 82,067,416 of NC_053024.1, read as the reverse complement.
AATATCATCGACACAAAGTGGATCTACCGCAACAAGCAAGATGAAAATGGCCTTGTGGTGAGGAATAAGGCACAGCTTGTAGCTCAAGGCTACACACAGGTTAAAGGAATTGATTTCGATGAAACTTTTGCACCTGTTGCTAGGCTTGAGGCTATTCGCATATTACTTGCTTATGCTAACCATCATGATATCACTTTATATCAAATGGATGTGAAAAGTGCATTCCTCAATGGTAAGCTTGAGGAAGAAGTATATGTTTCTCAACCCCTAGGTTTCGAAGATCCAAAGAATCCTGAGAAAGTCTTCAGACTCAACAAGGACCTTTATGGCCTCAAGCAGGCCCCACGGGCATGGTATGATACTTTGAAGGAATTCCTCATGACGAAAGGCTTCAAACCCGGTTCACTCGACCCTACTCTTTTCACTAAATCTTATGATGGTGAATTGTTTGTGTGCCAAATATATGTTGATGATATTACCTTCGGCTGCACTGACCAATGTTAAAGTGATGAATTTTCCTATATGATGAGTGAAGAATATCAAATGTCTATGATGGGAGAGTTGAAATTCTTCTTAGGTCTTCAAATTCGTCAACAACGCAATGGCATATTCATATCTCAGGAGAAATACCTCAAGGATGTACTGAGGAAATTCGGCATGCAATATTGCAAAGGCGTCAAAATTCCTAAGCCCACAAATGGCCATCTGTGCGCTGATGAAAATGGTATTGACTTCGATCATAAGGTATACCGCTCCATGATTGGTTCCTTATTGTACTTATGTGCATCTAGGCCAGATATAATGCTTAGTGTTTGCATGTGTGCACGATTTTAAGCTGCACCGAAGGAATCACACCATAAGGCTGTGAAACATATTCTTCGATATCTAGCTCACACACCCACACTTGGATTATGGTCCCCCAAGGGCTCGGCTTTTGATCTCATTGGATATTCTGACTCTAACTATGCTGGTGATCGTGTGGACCACAAGTCAACATCTGCTACATGTCATTTCCTCGGACGATCTTTGGTCTGTTGGTCCTCGAAGAAACAGAACTGCGTATCACTATCTACTGCTGAAGCTGAGTACATTGCCGCTGGTTCTTGCTGTGCTCAATTGCTATGGATGAAGGAAACTCTCAAGGACTACGGCGTCAACATGAAGAATGTTCCTCTCTTCTGTGACAATGAGAGTGCCATCAAGCTTGCTCACAACCCAGTTCAGCACTCGAAGACAAAGCACATTCAGATTCGTCATCATTTTCTTCGTGATCATGTGTTGAAGGGCGACATTTCTATTGAGCATGTGAAGAATGAAGAACAGCTAGCCGATATCTTCATAAAGCCCTTGGATGAGAAGAGATTTAGCAAGTTGCGGTGTGAGCTAAATATCCTAGAATCTTCGAATGTTCTTTGAAAAGGACACTCATCCTAACACTTATGCAAAATTGATGACTTAGATGTGCAACACATGAAGAAACATTTTTCTTTAATCAATGAAGAATAACACTCTTAGTGTGATGAAATTAACAAAGAATTTGATTCTCAGAACCCTACGATAATTGTAAGCGGTGTCTGAAATCATCATTTTTATACGGTGGGTCACGCCACCACCAAAAGTTGAAATTCCTCAATTATTCATATTCTTCAAACTTTGCATTGTCTTCACTGCTTCCGTCATTTTTCTTCATTGGCTATACAAATATATAAGTTTATGTCCTCTACAGCATTCACTTATTGCTAATTCTTCAAGTTTATGCCCTCGATGCTATACTCAATCTAATCTATTCACAAATTCTTCATGTGCGTTCTATTTGAAACTCGTTCAAAATCTTCACTGTGTCCTTGTCAGCTTAAGAAATTGCAAACGGAACTTTAAAATCTATCTTATTGAAATTTTTGGATTTGCCGCTCAAACCGTTCCGCATCCCACGTTACACTTATCCATTCACCCACGATCGCACACGATCTCCACCTCTCAGTACGTGGGTGACACATGTCAAGCGAGTGAGAAGGGTCAGGGGCACGTTTGTCCAATTTCTTCGGGCGAGCAGTTTTTCACCGTGGCTATAAATACCCCTCCTTCGCTTCCTGACTTCTTGTACTCCACTCGATCTCTCTCTCCAGCTCGAGCTTCTCAAACCCTCATGCCGCCGCTACTTCATCGCCGCCGGTGAGGAAGAGCTTCACTGCCTCGACCTCTTCGCCGACGTACTCGCGCCAACCACGGAAATCTTCACTCCGCCGCCGCCATAGCCGTCTTCCTCCGCCAAGTTAGGGCATGGAAGATCTGCACAGACGAACTTCACATCTCCTTACTCCAGTTCGTCATGTTCTTCGTCTAGGGTAACTAAAAGTTACTTTTACTACCCTCGTTGATTCGAATGATTATTTTCAAAATCTTCAAAGGTGTTTTTCTTCATAGTTTCACACACTAAACACCTCACAAGTCATCTGTTCTTGATTCGTTTCTCTAAGCATCATTTTTCTTCAAGATTCCTTAATTGTGTGGATCTTCGATCTATACAACTCTGGAACCTAAGACAAAGAACGCTTAGTGAAATTCTTCAAGACTCATCTGGTCAAATTCCTCAAACTTGTTCTTTTGAAAACCCCTCTGAGAACGCATATGACCTCTCCAAATTCCTCGCCACTATACTCTGTTCACAGGTGCACATGTCAGCTGCTGAATCACTAGGTTCTCATCAACTTAACTCATTTGCAGTGTTCCTCGAAGAAAAGTTGCATACTTCTTCAGAGAATTCAATTGTTCAAATTCCTCAACTGAAGAAAATGGCTGACGGTAAGAAGCCACAGAAGGGAGGAAAGAGGCCTTAGGTAAATAAAGCATTTGAGATCCCTGATGAAATATATGCTGGGTACTGCACACCTACTGAGGAAACCAAGAATGAGCGCAAAGTGCGCATTCAGAAGATAGAGAGGAGATGGGCAAGAGAATGGAGGGGGTACAAATATGTCACTCCTAAGTATATGAAGAAATTCGCACTCAATCCTCCATGCCCAAGAGCTCCATTGGCACCTGGCCAAATTGCTGATCCCACCAGCCTCAAGCGTGGTGAGGACTATCCTGATGAATGGGCCAAGCGCCAAGCCAAGTTGGCTAAGCAAGCCAAAGAAGCAGTGAGGAAATTCAATGAAGACTCTGCTGCTGCTGCCTCTGCTAAGGCCTTTGCTGTCAACCAAAGAAGGCTATGTCAAAGAAGCCTGCGCACAAGCCAAGTGCTTCACCAACGTGCCCTCAAGGCCAAGTTCCTCAGCAATGCCCTCATGGCCAGAATCCTCAAAGGCCTCCCGGCCAATTCCTCATGCTGCTCCTGTTCCTCCAAATTCCTCAGCTCCTCCGCCTAAGCCCTCAGTTGTTCCGACTAAATCCTCAGCACCTGTGCATCTCGCCTCGTGCCAAAGGACTGCAGGCATCTCCATTGCCTCAGGTGTCTCAGCTAGTTCCTCAGCTGGCCCCTCACTGCTGAAGACAAAGGCCACTGCTGGACGAGGTACTCGCCCAAGTCCTCAAAAGAAACAAGTCGCTTTCCAAGTACCGTCTGAAGAAGACGAAGCTGATGATGATGAACTTGCAGAAATCATCAGAGACAGGCAAGTCAGGGCCGCTAGAGCCAAAGGATCAGAGGTGCCACTGCTTTTGGATCCGAAGTTGATCCTCGACTACATTGATGTCTCGCACAAGGACCCCAACACTCCCATGCCTGACTTCAAGCTGACTCCTGGCCAAAGTCACATGCTGACCCACTTCATTCAAGAAGAAAAGTGGAAATTTGAGAAGGCCAGGCAGATCAAGAAAGTGCAATACAAGAAAGAGCGCTACCTGAAGAAAAACGTTGTCTCTATGACAACTGAAGAACATGTCACTATCCAGACTAAGATTAAGAAACTCAGTGATGACTTTGACGCATATCGCGTTGATTGGTTTGGAGCCAAGGTTCGTTTTGTGAAACTTGCGGATAACTTCACTTCCAATGTTGCAGCCCCAATGCAACAGGAAATTCCTCAGGCTGAAGCATCTGCTCAGCCTACTGAAGAAAATGCCAGCACCGCTGTCAGTGTCAAAACCGGCGGATCTCGGGTAGGGGGTCCCGAACTGTGCGTATAGGCCGGACGATAACAGGAGGCAGGGGACACGATGTTTTACCCAGGTTCGGGCCCTCTTGATGGAGGTAAAACCATACGCCCTGCTTGATTAATATTGATGATGTGGGTAGTACAAGAGTAGATCTACCATGAGATCAGAGAGGCTAAACCCTAGAAGCTAGCCTATGGTATGATTGTATGTTGTGATTGTTGTCCTACGGACTAAAACCCTTCGGTTTATATAGACACCGGAGAGGGTTAGGGTTACACAAGGTTGGTTACAAAGGAGGAGATATCCATATTCGTATTGCCTAGCTTGCCTTCCACGCCAAGTAGAGTCCCATCCGGACATGAGACGAAGTCTTCAATCTTGTATCTTCATAGTCCAATAGTCCGGCCAAAGGATATAGTTCGGCTGTCCGGAGACCCCCTAATCCAGGACTCCCTCAGTAGCCCCTGAACCAGGCTTCAATGACGATGAATCCGGCACGCAGTATTGTCTTCGGCATTGCAAGGCGGGTTCCTTCTCTGAATACATCACATAAGAATTTGAATACGAGGATAGTGTCCGACCCTGCAAAATAAGTTCCAAATTCCACCTTAGAGAGAATAATATTTTCGCAGATCTAATTTGCTGGCTTGTTTTGGCATCATGACGTTATGTCATGGCCCGGTGATTATTCGAACCGTTTCCTTTAACCAGCCCCGCACATAACGCGATGCAGTTTTTCGACACGTCTTGTCAAAGCAGAGATCGTGTCCCCTTATTACGGGATTCTCATCAATACGGGCGTGGGTAACCCAACCGCGCCATCAATTACGGTGCTTGGGGGATAAGCGAGTTTTACCAGGCAAGTGGGGACGCTTAGCTTCGTCCGCCTATATAAAGGGATAAGGATTCACCTTTCTATCCATGCCTTCTTCCTCCTTTGCTCATCCGTTTTCGCACACTCGATCTCTAGCGCCCAAGTCCACACTTCCCACCTCAACCTTCTCCAACCATGTCCGGAGCGGGAGGCAGGTGGATGGTCTCCTCCGTCACGGAGGGAGACATTAAGAAACTGCGCGGAGCCGGATACTTGGTCGTGAACATCGCGCATCGGCTGCCCGCTGTGGGGCAGATCGTCCCTACCCCAGAACCTTACGAGAGGGTAGTTTTCCTTCACCACTTCCTCCGCGGACTAGGGTTTCCCCTCCATCCATTCGTCCGTGGTCTCATGTTCTACTACGGGCTGGACTTTCATGATCTGGCCCCGAACTTCATCCTCAACATTTCGGTGTTCATCGTCGTGTGTGAGGCTTTCCTCCGCATCCGGCCCCACTTCGGCCTGTGGTTAAAGACCTTCAATATCAAGCCGAAGGTAGTGCGAGGCCAACAAGCAGAATGCGGCAGAGCCATGGTGGGCAAGATGCCCAATGTCATATGGCTCGAAGGCTCCATTGTGGAGACAATAAAGGGATGGCAATCGGCGTGGTTCTACATCACCGAGCTGCGCGACGCCAAATGGGCGGCAGCCCCTGAGTTTCGATCCGGATTCTCAACACGGCTCACTTCCTGGAAAGAGAAGGGCTTGTCGTGGGGTTCATCAGTGGAGCTGGATGGACTCCAGAAATGTATCCGGAGTATGGCGAGCAAGAAGCTCAAGCTTGTCAACATAGTCCAAGTTATGCTCATCCGACGGATCCTCCCGTGTCAACAACGGGATTTTACCATGTGGGAGTTCGACCTGGCCCAGCACCAGACTTTGAGCGAGCTCTTCGATACGACACACAAGGACGTTTGGAAGGTGTTGTTCAAGGGCGCCGAGGTCCCCCCTTCTCTCGCCGAGGACCGCAGACTAAGCGCGAAGCATCTAGCGCGTTCGATGAGTTCAATACGTCCCGTAGGACATTTATTTTCCCTAGATTAATTATGCGCGGGGTCTAATGTCCATGCCTTTGATAGGACTGGGTGGAGACGTCGGGGTAGATTAACTGTCCGGCCCCTTTGCCTGAAGACACTGCGAGCGCTCTCCTGATGGAGATGCTGGCTCCGGCTCCTTACAAGGTGCCGGAGAAGACCAAGAAGGCCAAGGGAACCCAAAAGAGTTCCCGACGCCAGGTGTAATCGGACTCATCGTCCGATAACTCTGCGGCACACTCTTCCCCCGAAGACGAGGAGGAAGAAGAAGATGCTCCCCCTCCAGGCGGGGGAGACAAGAAAAGGAAGGCCGCCCCAACTGGGGAGGCCGAAGGGTCCAAGAAGGGGAGGACTCTCCTTCCGAACAGTTCCACTACCGCCGACGAGGGCGAAGACGAGTGGTTGCCCCGGGCCAAGCCCCCGGGGAGATCGTAAGTATTCGGATACCAGAGTAACTGTAATGCCTCGGACACACCCGCCAGTGGTCGTTACTCCTGGCGGGATCTAGACTGGCCCCACAGATCAATACTAGTCTTTTCTGTGCACTTTGTCCTCACTCGTGCGCACCCGGGAGCAACTTCCCGGTCGGTCACCCATCCTGAAACTACTCCAAGTTGAGCATTCTTAACTTGGGAGTTCTGTCCAAATGGGCTCCCGGAAAAGAAGGAATTCCTTATTGATATGAGTAGTCTATCATCCCTAATAAGCCAGGCTATCACATACACCCCCACTCAGAGGAATCGACGTCCTCGTCGGGCCACAGGAACATTCCCTCTTGGCACATACATCTGTGCATCCAGTCTGGTACATGTGCCATGCCGGGTGCCATGACGGGTCACAAACGTCATGAACAACATGACCGCGCACCTGTCCGCAACCATTCGTGTAACCGCGAGGGTCGGCTCTGATACCAACTTGTAACACCCTCGATGCGGCTATATCTCCCACGTGTCGAAGCACGACTTAGAGGCATAACCGCATTGAAAGCAATGTCGCAAGTGAGGTAATCTTCACACAACCCATGTAATACATAAGGGAAAGAGATACATAGTTGGCTTACAATATCCACATCACACAATACATGAATAAAGAATTACAACATCCAAATACAATCAAGGCCCGACTACGGAACCAAAATAAAAGAAGACTACCCCAAATGCTACACGGATCCCCGATCGACCCCAACTGGGCTCCACTACTGATCGACTGAAATGAATCAACACAAAGGACAAGATCTTCATCGAGCTCCTTCTTGAGCTTGGTTGCGTCACCTGCTCAGTAACATCAGCACCGGCAAACTGGTTTTGGAAGTATCTGTGAATCACGGGGACTCAGCAATCTCACACCCTCGCGATCAAGACTATTTAAGCTTATAGGAAGGGTAAAAGGTATGAGGTGGAGCTGCAGCAAGCGACTAGCATATATGGTGGCTAACATACGCAAAAGAGAGCGAGAAGAGAAGGAAAAAGCACGGTCGAACATCTATGACCAAGAAGTGATCCTAGAATAACCTACGTCAAGCATAACTCCAACACCGTGTTCACTTCCCGGACCCCGCCAGAAAGAGACCATCATGGTTACACACGCGGTTGATGTATTTTAATTAAGGTCAACTTCAGGTTTTCTACAACCGGACATTAACAAATTCCCATCTGCCCATAACCTCGGGCACGACTTTCGAAAGTTCAAATCCCTGCAGGGGTGTCCCAACTTAGCCCATCACAAGCTCTCACGGTCAACGAAGGATATTCCTTCTCCCAAGACAATCCGATCAGGCTCGGCATCCAGGTTACAAGACAACCTCGACAATGGTAAAACAAGTCCAGCAACACCGCCTGAATGTGCCAACAAATCCCGATAGGAGCTGCACATATCTCGTTCTCAGGGCACACTCAGATGAGACATCCTACGAGTAAAACTAACCCTCAAGTTGCCCCAAGGTGGCCCCACAGTCTACTCAGTCGGACCAACACTCAGAGGAGCATTGGCCCCGGGGGGTTAAATAAAGATGACCCTTGAGTCTGCAGAACCCAAGGGAAAGAAAAGGCTAGGTGGCGAATGGTAAAACCAATGTTGGTCATTGCTGGAGGAGTTTTATTCAAGGCGAACTGTCAAGGGGTTCCCATTATAACCCAACCGCGTAAGGAACGCAAAATCCGGGAACATAACACCGATATGACAGAAACTAGGGCGGCAAGAGTGGAACAAAACACCAGGCATAAGGCCGAGCCTTCCACCCTTTACCAAGTATATATATGCATTAATTAAATAAGCGATATTGTGATATCCCAACAAGTAAACCTGTTCCAACAAGGAACAATATCTCCATGTTCCAACAAGGAACAAACTTCAATCTTCACCTCCAACTAACAACGCTATAAGAGGGGCTGAGCAAAGCGGTAACATAGCCAAACAACAGTTTGCTAGGACAAGGTGGGTTAGAGGCTTGGTTCAACAATATGGGAGGCATGATAAGCAAGTGGTAGGTATCGCAACATAGGCATAGCAAAAGAGCGAGCAACTAGCAAGCAAAGATAGAAGTGATTTCGAGGGTATGGTCATCTTGCCTGAGATCCCGCAAGGAAGAAGAACGAGTCCATGAAGAAGATAAATGGACTTAGTCGAACGAATCCTCACAACCGCGACGTTATCGGAACCAACCTGGAGAAGCAAACACCGGAAAGAAGCACACAACAAAGTAAACAACCAACACATGAACATGGTATGATATGTGGGATGCGGTATGTGATGCATATGCAAGATTTGACAAGGAATGATTGAACCTGCCCTCAACTTGGAAATCCAAGAGTGCCACTTGAAAGGTGAGGTGATTTTGGTTGAAATCGATATAAAGATCACCGGAATCGGATGCACGGTTTGGAAATGGCAAGCAAAACAAATATGGCCCCGGTCTGTGATTAACATCAAGTAACCATCTAAATGCATCAAGATAAATATGCTACAGCACTCAAACATGGCAACAAAATACATGGCAGGGATCCACTCATGAATCTTGACAAAAGATGAACACTGAGCTACGGCTAATTCACTCATTAATAGGTTCAAACAAGCATGGCAAAAGTGCAAACGATAACAGGTTTCAGACTTAGTGAAATTAACACAAGTCAGGAATTTATCATCAGGAAGCATACTTTAGAGCATGAAAACTACATGCTACAGGAACATAACATGGCAAAGCAAGGCATGGCATGAAGCTATTCAAAGCACTTAACAAAAGTCCCTTAGTGACCTTGAGCCAAAAGGGATCAGAGAATACAATTGCAAGCACGTGAACATGGCAAAAACATAAACAGATCTCAGACTTAGTGAAAAACTGGAGCATGCAAATCAGTTAACGAGTAGGCATGTTTACGAGCTCGATGCACTCCCTACAGAGCATGGCATGACAAACTAAGCATACACCCATCAAGAATACATGGCATAGAATCTAGACATGGCAATAACAACATCATAGCATGCACGGGTCAATAGCAACAACCTCGGCAAAATCGCTAATCATGTCAACGATCTGCCAGGATCACTTTATAGCAAAAGTAAAGCTCGATTGACTCAAGATAGGGTGCTCCATAAATTCAAAAAAAGATATGGATGGATAGAGCACCACAATGTTAACAAAACATCCTTACTGATCATCCTGAAAAGAGGCACGGATCACTAGGAAACAACATGAACATATGGCATAAAGACAAAAACAGGACAAGGACTTAGTGAAATTCTAAGTCCCTAAAATCAGCATTTCCGATTACGCTACTTTGCAAGCTTGTGCTAGTCACCACAAATATAACAAAAATACATGGAAAGCACCTATGTAAAGATGGCATGGCATATAACAAAACACATGTAGAGCTCAGGATCATATCATGCACACATTAATCATGGCAAAAATGACAAAATGCCATTTGCTGAAACAGATCTGACAAATTACTCACATAGCCCTCTTCCAACAGCATTTCGGGCATCAAGATGAGCTCAAATGAAAATGATGCAATGAGATTAAATGATGTATTCATCGAGACGAACATTTTGATATGCTACACACATGAATCGGAGCTACGAGTGCAGAGTTATGGCATGATGAACAGAGCTAGAAATTATGCGGATCTGGGGACTTAGTAAAAAATTCACCCGAGCTTAGAATAGTTATATGACGCATGGGCGAGGAAAAAGGACGGGACTGCTCACCCATGGGCTCGGCCCAAGTGTAGAGGAGGCGAGGTAGGCCTCGCAGCGGCGGAGGAGGTGGGCCGGGCCCACGCGGGCGAACGAGCGGGGAGGAGCGGATCGGGCTCCTCCCGATCCCGCTCGGCGGCGGCGCCCATTGGAGCTCCGGCGACGGCGGGGCATGGCGGCCGCGGCAGGACGCTGGGTCGGCGGTGGAAGTCCGGATCCGGGTGCGGGGTCTTCGACGGAGCTCCATAGGGCGGCGCGGAGCTCGATGAGGAGGCGGCGGCGGCGAACGGAGAGCCTCGGGTGGCGCGCGGGCGCGGTGGCCGGCGACGGCGAGCGGCGGCTCCAGCGAGAGGCGCGACTGTGGGTGCGGATCCGCGCCTGCGGGCAGCGGCGGCGGCGACCGGGCCCGTGCGGGCCCGCAACGGGCTCCACGGGCCGGCGCGGTGGGAGGCAGTGCGCTGGACAGGAGGCGGGCTCCGGTTGGGCGCGGGGGCGGCGGCGATGACATGGCGGCCTGGTATTGGCCGGAGCGACGTGGCGGCGGCGGACACGTCCAGCAGCGGGACGGACATGTCCGGCGGCGTGCGGGAGTTGGATCTAGGGTTTGGACTACGGGATTTTTGGAGGGAGACACACATTTATAGGTAGAGGGAGCTAGGAGAGTCCAAATGAGGTGCAGTTTTCGGCCACGCGATCGTGATCGAACGGCTGAGTTGATGGAGGAGGTTTAGGTGGGTTTTGGGCTACTTTGGAGGGGTGTTGGGCTGTAACACACGCGAGGCCTTTTCGGTCCCTCGGTTAACCGTTGGAGTATCAAACATAGTCCAAATGTCACGAAACTTGACAGGCGGTCTATCGGTGGTAAACCAAGGCCGCATGACAAGTCTCGGTCCAATCCGAAAATGTTTAACACCCGCACACGAAAAGAGGTAGAAAGGGACACCGGATGACATAGGAGCGCCGGATTGCAAAACGGACAACGGGGAAAATGCTCGGTTGCATGAGACAAACATGTATGCAAATGAAATGCACATGATGACATGATATGCAATGCATGCCACGCAAGCAACGACAAGGCAACAACAATGAATAACTGGAGGACACCTGGCACATCGGTCTCGGGGCGTTACAACACTCCACCACTATGAGAGGATCTCGTCCCGAGATCTAGAATGGCACCGGATGGAAAATGGAAGAAAAAGAGAAGAGGTAAAACTAAGTTGCTTCTTTGACCAATGGGTGAAACCAAAGAACCTTGCGAGGTTGAACAATTTCGAGAAAAGAATACAAAGAAGGTGAACAAAGTCGACAACACTCTGATAGAAAAGAGGAACAAAGAACATTGCGAAAAACCTTGAGGTTGGAGGGCAAGATATATATTGAAACCACTCCGGTTAAGAAGTTAAGCAAGACTTGATAAGATGAAAAGAACTTGAAAAAAAGGGTACAACACTCCGGTTAAATGGATAAATCAACAAAAGAACATGATCCTGACAAAAAGAAAATATGGGTTGAAGAGAGCAACATCACAATGCCTCCGGAAGAAAAGAATAGAAGTTAGATCATTGAAATAGGAGAATGGAGAAGAAAATGCCAACATCTGCCACAAAAGAGCTCGACAAGGCATCTTTTAGGAGAAGGGTCGAACGGAGTTGTTGGAAAAACCAACAACGAAAAGAATAAGCTTGATATGGTCTTATGGAATACATCTCAAATGATGAGGTGACAGCCTGCCACTCACGGGAAAAGAATTGGATTGATAAGAACAAGGAGACGAGAAACTTATTTCACCGGGAGGATAAAAGAAGAACTTGGGTTCTTTATAAGCACCATAATAGCAACAATCCTTATGGAAAGTTGTAGGTGAAAATATGACACAAGACAACTCCAACGAAGAGATTAATGGATTTAAATACCTCATTCTTGATAACTTGTGAATCATGAAACACGAAGGAAATTATCAAGAATAACATAATACCACCTCCAATGATATGGAAGAAAGGAATTGCACTCCGGATGCAAGATGAAGAATGCTTGAGCTTCCTAGAAAAGAATCTCGATAAAAACATCGAGAAGGAATTAAATCCTTGATGAATCACCATGTCGAGCCTACATGAAGAACTCCGGTAAACAATGGAATGAAAAGAAAGAGAAATTGAAAACACAAGGTGAATCCTTGCAACGATTTAGATGGATCTCCGTGATAATTAGAGCTTGGAACTCCGGGAAAGAAAAGATAAAGCATCTCGAACCAAGAATGTGATATGATGAACCTCCGGAATAAGGAATTAAATCACTTGGATGAAACAAGAATAAGAATTACATTATGCTTATCCTTCACCGATTTAAATTGATGACAATCAACGGATTTGGCACACTACTTATTCTCGTAGCAAGGATTAAGAGAGATATAGCGCCAACTTGGGAAGGTCTTCAACTAACCACCGGTGGAATCGAAACAACGAATGAATTGGTATGATAAAGAAGGAAGAGAAATCTCAAACGAACCACTGTAAGGATTGAAAAAGAACGAATAAAAGATAATGAATCACCGGGAAGAATTATGAAATGAATGAAGATTCTTGAGAGAATTTAGATGTAAGTGAACGAAGAGATCCCGAGCTGATTAGAGAATACTTGAATGATGCACCGGTAAGATTTAGAGAAAAAGAGCTGAAAGCTGAGAATGAATAATTCTGAATTGATAGCCTCCGGAGAATCAAATTGAAAAGAATCTTGAATTGCTCCGGATGGATGAAAATAATTTTGACAATCGGAAACAATTATGAGAGGATGGCAACAAGCTAGAATCATGAATCTCTGAGAGAATGGATAAGATTGAAGAGAAATTCTTCTTCGATCTTCAAATGTTGAGAAAACCGATGAGAACACCACCATGAATTGTTGAAATACTCCAGGATGAAAATTTGAAAGGTTGAACCGACGATGAAAAGAATTTAACCAATCTTGGAGAAAGACATTTGACTGATGATAAATCATTCTTACGTCAAACTTTAGAAAAGAATTTGAGAATAACTCCGAAAAAAGAGAAGAGTCAGGTAAGATCCTGGAAAAAGACCTGTGGGTTAGGGCCCACTCAAATGAAACACCGTTGAAGAGATTAAAAAGAGAGATTGCACCGGTTGAATTAAATGGCTAGAATGAGATAACAACCTCGAAATAGGTTGAACTGATCTTGAAAGACAAGACGAGCCTTTTGAGATATCTTCAGCACTACGGAATAATAAATAGCGAGAAGTTGAATGATAATGAGGTGCACCGGTATGATAAAACTTATGAAACGAGGGAAGGATATGATCAACACCAAAAGCTTGAATTGAATCCACCGGAGAAGAAAACGAGTGAAGAATGACAAACTTGAAGCTCCGTTAGAATCTTCATGAGAATCACCGGATAAGAACATTGAAAGAAAAGAATGAAGAGACTTCACAAAAAATAAAAGGATACTTGATAAAGAAATCTTAGTCCGTGAGGAAAAAAAAAGGGGGGGGGGGGGGGGGAAAAACAAAGGCAACTTGGAGACGGATGAAACAAACACCGTTGATAAGAACTGATAATTGATCTTGCGGATGTTGCCGTGATCGGGCCCACTTGAAGAGAGACACACCAGTTGAACAATATTGACATGACAATCTCGATTATCATGAAGGATTGGTATTCACATCGGAGTATGAGAACACCACTTAGGGAAGGTATGGAATCAACATTTGACTTCGAAGCAACTCGAATACCACAACTCAAAACAAAAACAAAGGATTGGCTTGCAGAATAAGCCGGAACAAACATATGATAGAGATTTCATCTGAAGTTTTCGTGGTGGGGCCTACACGGGCTCGATCGTACAGCACCATCATGTACAAGGCAGTGCACATGACATACGAAGCGTCCTCGAGTCGGCATAGCCAAGGACTCTTTAAGACACAACGAGACCACTGTAAAACCAACCGTGGATAGGCGGACCACTAGACGTCAAACCACAACTTCATATCATACCTCTGTCGGAAAGATATCCTAAGAGCTACTTGAATTCCCACTTATAAACTCCCGAAACTTTCCGGTTATGCAATCAGGTGTTGGGGATACAGGGGAAGCATAATATCTCACCCAAACTAACAAATCCTACATCCAGCTGTATCCGTCCTTCAACACATAACCAAGAAACCTTCGGAAATCATCTACCTCAACCATCGAAAAGCATCCGTTATACGAGTTATGGCAATACTCCCGAACTCCCGCCCCAGTACTGGGTGGCATCGAGGTTATCTCACCAACAACTGCATAAAAGAGATTTTCGATGTCGGCGAAACTAATCTCAGGTATTCCAGAACTGCAACGATAAAATTGTGACGACAACACCTCAGAGCTCAACTCCCCGGAACACTGCCACAACCCCTAAATGTCAGGAGGCACCAAGAACAATGTTCTCGTCACAAAACCATCGGAACGATTCCAAAATACCCGCGTGATCCTAAATTTTTTTAGTGAAATTTGAGAAGAGAAGAGTCAAAACTCTACGTCAGGATGTCTCACCAGAGCGATGAAGGGACTGGGGAGTAAAAAGAATTCCTAATTCTCCGATATATATATATATAATCCTAAATGACTCAAAACATTTTTCTAGACTCAACAACGCCAGCTATTCGATCAAGCAGGGGGCTCCTAAGGTCGGGGAAGGCTCTGATACCAACTTGCAACGCCCCGGACACACCCGCCGATGGTCGTTACTCCTGGTGGGATCTAGACTGGCCCCACAGATCAATACTAGTCTTTTCTGCGCACTTTGTCCTCACTCGTGCGCACCCGGGAGCAACTTCCCGGTCGGTCACCCATCCTGAAACTACTCCAAGTTGAGCACACTTAACTTGGGAGTTCTGTCCGGATGGGCTCCCGGAAAAGAAGGAATTCCTTATTGATATGAGTAGTCTATCATCCCTAATAAGACAGGCTATCACAGTAACTCATAGCATTCCTTTGTCGCACTGCTTTCCCTAACGCCGAACATGATTATGAAGGCCGCCGCGAACCAGCATCGATGTATCATCGGACGGCTCCCTGGGCCCGTCGGACATGGATAGTGATCCAGTCCCGACCGCCACCTCCCCTCATCCTGCTGACGACGCCGAGGTGCTGTCTCAAGAGGCACCGGGGCGAGGGGAGACAGTCCTGGAGGCGCCTCAAGGCGACCTTCCAGACTCCGGGAGCCGCTGGGACGGGGCCCCCGAGAGCTTCGAGTTCGGCCCTCAGCCGAACACCGCGCCGGACCCTCCAGCAGTTCCGGGATCGGGCAGGCGGCCTCCTTCTAAAAGGGGCAAGACGCCTGTGCCGGTGACCTCTGTCCATCCAGAGGTGCCAGACAATCTGCTGGAAGCGCTTCACAGGGCTTCCATCGACGAGGAGCACCGCACTATCATGAGTGCGGTGATCCAGAAGGTTCAGTCCGCCAAGAGCGGATTGACTGAAGCCCGTCTCAGCCTTCTAACAGGCTTCGAGGTAAGTGTTTTAAAATGTAGTTGAAATATTACCGCATAGACAGTAGCCCCTGATGCTTTGTTCGGTGTTCACAAAGAAAAGCCGAACAGAGGATCAAATAATATCGCAGGAGTCTAATATAAGTATGTCAATATGCGTATGTAGGCTTCGCTGCTGGCATCCGCCACACTGACTGCGGAGGTCGCCGTACTGAAGCAGGACCTCGAGGGGTCCAGGAAAGAGCTCGGCCTTGCCAAGAGGCAGCTCGAGGAGAACAAGGGTAAGTAATACCCTGTCTATAGATATGTATATATAAAAGAAGACGTGATGGCAAAATGACAGGATCATCGTATATTTGCCAGGGGCCATGACCGAGGTGGTGACCCTGAAGCAAGCGCTAACCAAGGCTGAATATAAAGAGGCCAAGGAGCGCACCGAGCGGGAAAAACAAGAGGCGCGTGTGGGCGAGGTGCAGCAACAGCTCCAGGCTCTCGTGGCAAAGCACGAGGCGTTGGAGCTTGACTCAAAGACGCGGGAGTCTGAGCTTGCCGCGGCCCTCGAGAGTGTAAAAAGTGCCAAGGCCGAAGCCCAAAAGGCCCTCCAAGAGATCGACGCGATGAAGAAGATAGCAGTGGGTAAGGCTTTCTATATGCAAAGCAAGCATGTAAAAGTAAATTACCGATTACTTACCCGAATTCAGAGCTCTCCAGGAGCATTCGCAGATTTGCCCCGCAGCGTGTCCGATGCCGTGCAGTTTTACCAGGCCAAGGAGGGGAGCTCAACGGAGAAGCTGTTCTGGTCTCAGTATACTGGGACCGAACACCCAATGCCTCTGAGCGACCAGCTAAAGCAGCTGGTCGAGCTGCACAAGGCGGCCGAACAGGCCATGAAGGGCCTTATAGTCCGTCTGTGGCCTGGCGGCATCCTTCCGAACAACTACTTCGGCCTGGTGAGGCGGCTTGTGAATGCCTGCCCACGGCTGGAGGTCATCAAGCGGTCCGTTTGCATCGAAGGTGCACCCCGGGCTTTCGCCCGTGTGAAGGTGCAGTGGGCCAAGCTAGACGCTGTGAATCTTATCAAGGAAGGGCCGCCGCAGGGCAAGGAGCATCGCACCCCCGAAATTTATTATGAGGGTGTACTGAAGGGTGCCCGTCTTGTAGCGGACGAATGTTCAAAGGATGTAATATTTGAGTAAACTTGCTCGTGTGATCCTGTATGATGAAAACTTGTTTCATATGCGCTATGCAATGCTTGTGTGAATTTAAAATATTACCTTCTGTTTGGCCGTTTATCCAATCTGAGAGATGGCTAGTCCTCGGATTCTGCCCCCATGTCACGAGTGCTGGGGTGTTCGGGATAAACCTAAGCACTCTTGTTCTCATATTTGGGTCCTTCGAGGGAGGTGCTCAGCACAACGAACAAGGCAACCGGACTAATAATGCTTTATCACTCTCACTTAGCCATAGAATTCTATAATTTTAAATTTCGGTGAAGCCCCTAGTATTCGGAAGGCTGAATTCGGGGCGCGATACAAGCCTGTAAGCCGGACAGGGCCGGCCCCTCGCCCTAAGCAGCATAAGTCTTTAGGGACTCGAAAAACCTCGCCGAACAGCGACCAGTCTCTCGCCTTATCATGACAGTCAGTTTTAGCTTTCTCTACTGAGGTGCTAAGCCCGGCAGAACTGGGGCACAATCGCAGTAGTTCTCCTAGCGCTACCTTAGCCGATAGAGTGGAACGTAAGGTACCAAAACATAGGAGCCGGGCAAACCCAACATTTGACCAAAGACATGATTCAGAGCTGATGCATATAATGCTATAAGTTCGGGGTGCCGCACTTGTGAAAGTGTTCGGACTTTTCACACCATATTGTGGGGTACGTAAGCCCCTGGTGTATTGGTCGTACCAAAGTGTACGGTTGCAAGGCGTTGTTAATGAACACACATATATATAAACAGAATGCAATAATAGTCATAATGTCATGCATTGTTTATTATTAAAAAAATTGCGTTTAAAGCAGAGTGATACAGATAGTGCGATAAGCAAAGAGTAGGACTATGTCCCTTCCAAGGGCGAGCTGAGGAATGATATTAAATCGAATATTTCACTCGTTACTATAATCAACCTGGGAGTTCCGTGGTATGACGTAGTTGTCTGCCTCCTTGGTTGCTGCATCATGTGTTCGGTAATAGTGCTGCCGAACAGTGTTTCCAGAGATTAAGGTCCTGAAAAAAGAAAAATAACCAAACGGGAAGCCCCTAGTGCGGTTTAAGCCACGTCTTGGGGCGTGCCGTAGTTGTGCCCCCCTCCCCACCTATGCCCATGGTATTTTTAATGTGTAATTATGTACGCGCGACACGAGTCTCGCCGTTTGGCTGGGACTGGGGTGGGAGCCGCATTGCTACACGAGCTCAGATTGCGCCAGGCGATCTATTTGTCGGTTGCTCCGAGCGCTCTTGAAGGTGTCCAGATTTTGAAACGCCGAACTGGTGGATTGCCTTGAAAGGTTGTTTTGCGCTTCTGCTGCAAGGGCTGCGGTGTGCTCCTCTGTTCGGAGAGAGCGCTCTGTGTTTCCATTGACTGTAATAACTCCGCGAGGTCCTGGCATCTTGAGCTTGAGGTATGCATAATGCGGTACCGCGTTGAATCTAGCAAATGCGGTTCGCCCGAGCAGCGCATGATAACCACTGCGGAACGGGATTATATCGAAGATTAACTCTTCGCTACGGAAGTTATCCGGGGATCCGAAGACCACTTCCAGTGTAATTGAGCCTGTGCAATGGGCCTCTACACTTGGAATGACACCCTTAAAGGTCGTTTTGGTGGGTTTGATCCTTGAGGGGTCTATACCCATTTTGCCCATTGTGTCCTGATAAAGTAGGTTTAGGCTGCTGCCACCATCCATAAGGACTCGAGTGAGGTGAAATAAGTCAATGATTGGGTCTAGGACCAGTGCGGCTGATCCGCCATGACGGATACTAGTGGGATGGTCCCTGCGATCGAAGGTGATCGGACACGAGGACCAAGGGTTGAATTTTGGGGCGACTGGCTCCAGCGCATACACATCCCTGAGCACCCGCTTCCGCTCCTTCTTGGGGATGTGGGTTGCGTATATCATATTCACCGTCCGCACTTGCGGGGGAAACGTCTTCTGTCCTCCGGTGTGCGGCTGCCGGGGCTCCTCCTCGTCCTCGCTATGCGGCCCCTTGTCGTTGTTTTCGGCAATTAACTTGTCGGCCTGCTTGAACACCCAACAATCCATGTTGGTGTGGTTGGCTGGCTTGTCTGGGGTGCCGTGTATTTGACACGAGCGATCGAGTATACGGTCCAAGCTGGATGGACCCGACGTACTTTTTTTAATGGCTTTTTCCGCTGACCGGGTTTAGAGCCTTTGAATCCGGCATTGACTGCCGTATCCTCGGTATTTTCGCTATTAATGTGGTGCTTATGTTTGTTGCGACGTGACCTGCTATTGCCGTCCTTGGTATCTGAGGTACCATGGTTCTTTGATATGTTATTACTGCGAGCCAGCCAGCTGTCTTCTCCCGCACAAAAGCGGGTCATGAGCATCGTGAGAGCTGCCATAGATTTCGGCTTTTCCTGACCAAGGTGCCGGGCTAGCCACTCGTCTCGGATCTTGTGCTTAAAAGCCGCTAAGGCCTCCGCATTCGGACAGTCGACGATTTGATTTTTCTTTGTAAGAAACCGGGTCTAGAATTGCCTGGCCGACTCTTCTGGCTGCTGAATTATGTGGCTCAAGTCATCGGCGTCTAGTGGTCGCACATAGGTGCCCTGAAAGTTGTCGAGGAATGCGGCTTCCA
Organism: Triticum urartu; assembly: GCF_003073215.2. Classification (NCBI taxonomy): domain Eukaryota; kingdom Viridiplantae; phylum Streptophyta; class Magnoliopsida; order Poales; family Poaceae; genus Triticum; species Triticum urartu. Next base: position 82,047,910 of record NC_053024.1, on the reverse strand, counting down.
GATCTTCCCAACAGCTAATGGAGTCCGCTGGCAAGCTGTTAAGCCAATGTTGCGCTGGTCCTTTGAGCTTTAGTGGGAGGTATTTGATGGCGTGTAAGTCATCACCGCGTGCCATGTAGATGTGGAGGAGGAAGTCCTCAATCCATACTGCGGGATCTGTTGTGCCGTCGTATGATTCAATATTTACAGGTTTGAAACCTTCTGGGAATTGATGTTCCATTACTTCTTTTGTGAAGCATAAGGGGTGTGCGGCGCCTCTGTATTGGGCTATATCACGACACAGCTCGAATGGGTCTTGCCCGCTATGTTCGGCCCGGCCGGATTTGCTTTTACTGTATCCGGCGTGACGTTTATCGTCTCGCAGAGTGGTGCGCCGTCGTGATCCGTAGATCGATCTTGCATGCTTTGCTTTGTCCTCCAATATGTCTCGCAGGTCTGGCGTATCTCCCCATGCCTTTTTATTTGAATGGCGTCGGGGTGGAGGCTGAGCTTTTGGCTGGAATGCCTCTCTATCGCGGCCACGAGGTGGCCGATCAGCCGTATCATACGCTTCTTCCTCCAGTCGGGGTAGTAACCTGCACTTTGGGTAATTCTTGGAGGGGCGCTCGAGTTTATATTCCTCGGCCACGAGGACTTCAGTCCATCTGTCAGCTAGCAGATCTTGATCAGTTTGAAGCTGCTGCTGCTTTTTCTTCAGGCTATTTGCCGTGGCCATAAGCCGGCGCTTGAAGCGCTCTTGTTCGACAGGATCCTCTGGGACGGCGAATTCATCGTTGCCGAGGCTTGCCTCTTCTTCGGAGGGGGCGATGTAATTGTCATCCTCCTCCTCTCTGTCTGCCGCTCTCTCAGGAGAGCTGGCTCCTTCATCCTCCTGCTTTAATCTTGCTGGAGGGGATTGTTGTTGTCTTCGGCACTATCCGGAGTGTTATTATCTCATGTGCCGGTATCACCACTTTTGCTTTGGCGGGACTTAGAGCGGCACCGCTGACATCGGCGCTTGGGTTGCTTCTTGGAGGGGTCATCCTCCGCTATCTCGTCGCCATTGCCTTCATTGGGTGTATCCACCATGTATATGTCATATGACGAGGTGGCTTTCCAGTGCCCTATAGGTGCTAGTTCATGTTCGTCTCCTACACCGTCGTCCATACCGTCGATGTCTTCGGAGTCGAAGTCGAGCATGTCGGTTAAATCATCGATAGTGGCTACGAAGTGGGTAGTGGGTGGGCGTCGAATTTCTTCGTCGTCCGCATCCCAATCCTATTGGCCATAGTCCAGCCAGGGCTCTCCTGACAAAGTGAGAGACTTTAGTGAATTCAGAATGTCGCCGAAGGGCGAGTGCTGAAAGATATCTGCGGCGGTGAATTCCATGATCGGTGCCCAATCGGATTCGATTGGCAGGGGCGCGGGCGGTTCGGAGTCAGAAAAAGAGTCCGGCACCTTGGGGTCACGGGTTGCACAGAGGATTATGCTGGTGTTCGGCTCGATCGCCGTTGAGACTGCAGCCCCTGAGGCGGTGTCTAACAACAAGTCCTCGATTGGTGCAGTTGGCTCCAAGCTAAGGGTCGGAGCTGATGCGGGCGCGGCCTCTCAGGTACTATTCGGTGGCAGAGCTAGGTCATACCCATCATGACAGTGCGGCGCGCCCGGCTGTGGCTCGAATCCGTCGAAGATCAAGTCTCCGCGGATGTCGGCCGTGTAGTTCAAACTTCCAAATCTGACCTGACGGCCAGGGGTGTAGCTTTCAATCTGCTCCAGAAGGCCAAGCGAATTAGCCCACAGTGCAAAGCCACCGAAATACAAAGATCTGTCCGGGGAGAAAAGTCTCACCCTGGACCGCATCGCTATCGATGATAGTAGGAGCCATCAAGCCTAATAGCGACGACACAGAGGAACTCTCAATGAAAGCACCAATGTCGGTGTCAAAACCGGCGGATCTCGGGTAGGGGGTCTCGAACTGTGCGTCTAGGCCGGACGGTAACAGGAGGCAGGGGACACGATGTTTTACCCAGGTTCGGGCCCTCTTGATGGAGGTAAAACCCTACGTCCTGCTTGATTAATATTGATGATATGGGTAGTACAAGAGTAGATCTACCACAAGATCGTAGAGGCTAAACCCTAGAGGCTAGCCTATGGTATGATTGTATGTTGTGATTGTTGTCCTACGGACTAAAACCCTTTGGTTTATATAGACACCGGAGAGGGTTAGGGTTACACAAGGTCGGTTACAAAGGAGGAGATATCCATATTCGTATTGCCTAGCTTGCCTTCCACGCCAAGTAGAGTCCCATTCGGACACGAGACGAAGTCTTCAATCTTGTATCTTCATAGTCCAACAGTCCGACCAAAGGATATAGTCCGGCTGTCCGGAGACCCCCTAATCCAGGACTCCCTCAACCGCTGATGACAATCAGGCTGCTGAAGAAAATGTGAGTTCCAGGGCTGATGACTGCATTCCAGTCGCTGAAGAAATTGCCAGGACACCCACTAGTGGTGCGCCTGAAGAAAATGAAGCCTATGACAAGTTCATTTGCAAATCCGATTGATGTTGTTCCCATCTCAACCAGGCCATCAAAGGACCTTGTTCCTTTTGATGAAGAATATGTGATCCCCAGTGGATCAGATGAAGAAACTCCTTCTACTGCTTCGTCTGAACCGTTGGATGAAGAAATTGAAGTGGATGTGATCCCTTCAACACCTATCATCTCCTCGCCTATGCCTCAGTTCATAGCTGAAGAGGCTGGCATTGAAGAAATGGAAGATGAAGATGTGGATGTTGGTTGCTCCACACCAGTAATCAGTGCTGAATTTTGGGAAAGTCAGCATCCAAACTCTCCAACGTTCACCCCTCTGCAGCAAATTCCTCAGTCCCCCACACAAACTGTACAAATGGGCTCTGAAGAAACTCATCCCACTGCATCTATCCATGAGGAAATTCCAGCCACTAGCGCTGAAGAAACTGCTAAAGCTGAACAACCAACGACGCAGACTGCCACTGAGGAGGAACCATAAATTCCTTAGCCTGAAGAACCCATGATTGAGATTCCTGAGGTCGTGATGCAACTCACTGACACTCCTCTGCCGAAGCCAAAGGATCCATTCTCACGCAAGCAAAAGTTCAAGGTTGATGATTTCTTCGGCGAGCACGTATTCTTCGAAGATTACAACCCTTATAACTCTGCTCGCATTAGGAAGAGGCATTTCTAGACTGCTAGTCAAGCAAATTTCTAATCCTCAGTGCTGTTCAACAAGGAGAAGATCTTCTACCATGAGCATATTCCTCACGTGGATATGGAATCTTTGTCGTGCTTCGCACCAGTCCTCAGTGTTCTTCACGATGCTGGACTGCTAAACTTTTGCTCTAACATCTGCGAACGGAATGAAAAACTGATTCTTCAATTATATGCAACGCTGCACATCACCGGAGATGCTGAAGATGTGAATTCATGGGAGCTGGACTGGATGCTTGAAAACACTCACTACACTGCACCAGCATCTGAATTGCTTCATGCTCTACCACTCAGTCCTCAAGCTCGCTGCATCTACAGTGAACCTGAGCTCACACATCATTCCATGCAGGTGCTGATGAAACCTTTGAAGCCAGGTCAAGCACCAAGAACCAAATTCCTCGTGAAGGAATTGATGTACATGCCCAGAATTGTCTATCGTATTCTTACGAGGACAATCAGTCCTGTCAAAGGCCACGACTCATCTGATGAGGAAATTGTTGGCATCATGAAGAATCTGGTTCAACATCATTCATGGCATTCCTGTCAACTATCACGATTTCTTCATGAGGACTATGGAAAATGTTGCACTGTCTCCATTTGATCTGAAGCCTTATCCACCTTGGATTATGAGATTCCTCAGGACAAGGTCTTCACTCAACTACAAAGCTGATTTCCAGAATCACCTCAGCTACTTGCCCCCAATTGAAGTCCTCAAGCAGACATATTCCTCAGTTGATGGAAAGGGAAAGGCACCAACTATAATAGATGAAGGCATTCGTCCATTGGATGGTCAGTTTTGCAAAGCTGCATCTTATTCCACCAATGATGACTCTACCACACATGACTCTGCCAATGCACCCAAGTCCACTCCTCAAGCCATTGCTTCACACGTGATGACTGACCGTGAACTTCTTCTTAGTCTTCACCAGAAGATGGATCGAAATCACAAATGGGTTAAGCGTCAGTTTGGTTCACTTCTTCACAACATGAATGCCACACACAATGCAGTGAAGAAAAACCACTACTACCTCCATCAAGTCTTCGGTCGCACCTGGGCAATCCTGTCACATCTGTATGGTGAAGAAGATCTGAAGAAAATGGGTCTCAAAGAAGATTTTGACTGGTCTGCACCTCCACCGAAGAAATTCAAGAAAGTCAAGGTTCCTTCTCTGGTGGCTAGCTCATATTCTTCATCGCGCGACACTGATGAAAATGAAGACTTGGACGACACTGCAACATGCCCTACTACGACAAACGACCCCAACAACGCTGGCGCTCCTTCATCAACTTGATATTCTTCAGGGGCGTTAGTCCTCATATTCGATCCCTTTGGTCATTTGATGACAAAGGGGGAGAATTTTGAGTTAGTCTTCAAGCGGGTCTTTTTATATGGGCATTTTTTTGTTAAGTTACAACTCTCGTTCTTTTGAGACTTTATTGGATCGAGTTGTAAACTTAAACCCGATGGTGCTCTGATACTTTTGATATGTTTTGCTGCATGCTTATTCCTCATATATGCTAATGCACGCATGCTGAATTACATCACTCACCATATTTCATCATGCATTTCAAATTCTTCATTGTGATATGTCAAATGCGTGTATGAATTACAAGATATAGGGGGAGATCTCCATGATTCAATTATTCAAGTGTGCATTGCTTCAAAAGCAAATTCCTCACTATGAACATCTTCAGGGGGAGCTCTTCTATATCTTGCAATCAAATTCCTCAATGTCAGTATTTACACTTCACATGTTTATCCCCGTTGAAAACTGAACCTATATTGTCATCAATCACCAAAAAGGGGGAGATTGTAAGTGCATCTAGTGCCCCTTAGTGATTTTGGTGTATTGAGGACTTATAGGTTAAGGGGCTAATGCGTTTGTGAGTGTACAGAGGTCTATAAGTCTATGAGGAGTTTGATATTTACAGAGAAAGTCGACCCCTAAAAATGAAGTTCTTCGACTGAAGACTTTGGATCTCTGAAGACTTTCTGAAGACTTTGAAAGTGAAGAAATTGGTGTGACTATGAAGACTTGGTATTCATTCGAGGAAGATGAAGCGTGAAGACTTTTGTTTTCGTAGTTTCATTTTCTCTTTCTTGAGTCATAGGAAACACCGTACTGTTAAAGGGGGTCGAGGAAATACTAAGGAAAATTTCCACGTGATGCTCAACTCAAAATCCTACACCTACCAATTCCTTCAAGTGAAGCCATTGGAAATCTCATACAGTCCGGTCATGTTCTTCAGTGACAGAGACGAAGTTCTTCTAGTATCTGAGGAATTTGTTCGGACTAAGGAGTTAGGAATTCGCTAGTGCAGATTTCCTACACAGTGAGGAACATGGTAGCCCTGAGGATTTTGCTACTCAAAATTCCGACCATTGCTGTGCTATGTGCCAGCTGTCCCAAAATATCTATCCACCTAACGGTCATATCATTGAAGGGAATTTATGTCTTATCATGTCGGGCTGCTCCCTAGGCTATAAATAGCCGCCCCCTACAACCACTAGCTGGTTAGCTGCTCCGAGAGAAACTGACACTTGTCATTTGAGAGCAACCCATCCTCTGAGGACTTTGAGCGAAAATCATCGAGTGAGGAAAAACCCAAAACCCAAACACCTACAAACCCCAAGTGATTGAGCATCACTGAAGAGATTGATCCTGCATGGATCCGACGCTTGTTACCTTTGAAGACTGTGCTTCTTCCAGACGTTAGGCATCATGGTCTAGAGCATCCAAGAGGAATTGTGGATCGCAAAGTGACCAAGTGTGTGAAGGTTTGGAAGTCGCCTGAAGACTTACCACGAGTGATTGGACGAGGTCTGTGTGACCTTAGTTCAAGGAGAATACTGTGAGGACTGGGTGTCCTGAGCTGCGTGTTCAGGACTGGGTGTCCGGGACTGTGTGTCCTCGAGTTTAAATACTCAGCCGCTCCAACCAGACGTACAACTGAGACAACAGTTGGAACTGGTCTACCAAATCATTATCTTCACCAAGCTTACTGGTTCTATTTGCTCAACTCTTCCATTTCCTCATAATTGTGTTGTGTGCTTGTTCATATCTGTGTTTGAAGACTTTGACTGAAGACTTTCTCAATTTCCGCAGTTCAATTTCTTTAGTCTGTTTGTCTTCATCCTGTGTTATCCTATGCTTACGCTCCTATACTCTGTGCTTGTCTTCATTTCATCATGATGACTATGCTTGTATTCTGTTATGTTTACTTTTGAGTACTCATTCCACTGCTAGTAGTTCTTTGCTAAGGAATTTCCTCACCGGCAAATTCCTCAGTGAAGAATTTCATAAAAATCGCCTATTCACCCCCCTCTAGTCGATATAACGCACTTTCACTCGAGTACTGTGTGTGTCAGCATTACCGATCCAGGGATGACACCGAAGCACAAAGACTTGACCGTTTGAGGTCGGGTCGCTACAAGATGGTATCAGAGCACACGCTGAGTGTAGGACACGACCACTAAGCTAAAGCCCTAGATCACTATTCTCTTCTCATTTCTGACTCCTCTCCATTTTCTACTCTTTAGGATGGTAGACGCAAGGAACAAGTTTGCACAACCGGATGAAGAAGCACCTTTTGGACGACACTTGAAGGAAGTCACTAGGTACCTGAACATTAGAATACCAAGCTTCACCGGGACTTACAACGCCACTTTACCAGAAGAGGAGCGATGGATGATTCAAGTTCAAGTTCCAGGAAGGACATTCACGCCAGTCACTAAGCCCATAGAGTTTCCTTCGATGCACCAACCTGGAGTCTAGGAATGAGTATGGCAGCTCACATCACCATGGGGCGCATTGGAGAAGTTTATCATAAGGAGCTTTAGGATACTATCTATCAGATTTGTGGGCGCCGAGACGAGCAATGGGAGATGATCAGCACCAGGAAGGATAGATCAATTGCAGCTTTCATCCAGGAGTTAAACCGACACATTCGTCGCCAGGAGAACCAGATGTGCGCAGGAATGATAGATCTGAAGAAAGCAATGACAAGGATCACGGAACTGGAGGAAGAACTCAAGGCTACTCGTGAAGATTATGAGGAGGAAATCGTCGTACTAGTGGAAAAGAATGACGATCTGGAAAGGAAGCTAGGAGTATTCATGGGAGACCCCGCACCAGGAGGAGAAGACGAAGAACCCAAGGAGATTCGCCCAGAGGACTACATCATTATCGACAACACCGACATGGACCCCGATGATAGCGATGATGACTATGAAGATGAAGCTGGAGGAGACATCATAAAGTCTTCAACCGAGGAATATTTTTAGTAGACCACCACATCAGTAGTAGTATTCCACCATGTATATAGTATAGTCCGAGGACTTTTGTAACGATAGTTAGATCGATTGTATGCCCTTGCTTGATTGATTGAGTGAAATGATTGTGTTTGTCTCATGTGCATACGGGTAGTGTTTTCTCATTGGACCTCATTCTATTCTAATCTCTCCCCTCTAAACCCGTCAGATGCCTTCGAGACATGACCCCGGATTTACTTTCCCACCGGAGCTCACTCAATTGATCCAGCAGCAGAATACCCTGATGCAGTTGTTAGTTCAGAACCAAGGCAACAACAACAACAACAACAACAACAACAATCCACCGCCACCACCACCAGTTGATAAGCCCGTTTTCTAAGGTTGCAGCCGCTGGTGTTTTCCAGTAGCACCGAGCCAATAGTGGCAGATGATTTGCTCCGCAGGATTGGAAGGGAGTTAACCACTGCAGGATGTACAGATGCTGAGAAGGTGCGTTTTGCTGCACATCAGTTGGATGGACCAGCAGCCTCATGGTGGGAGAATTACACTGTCACCTACCCTATAGCCATTGTTACATGGGATCAGTTTCAGCAAGCTTTCCGTACAACCCATGTCTCAACTGGAGCTATGAGTATGAAGAAGCGTGAGTTTCGCAACTTACGCCAGGGAAACCATACTGTGGCTCAGTACGCGGATGAGTTTAGCAAGTTATCTCGCTATGCCCTTGATGATGTGGCCACAGATGCCGCAAAGCAGGAGAAGTTTATGGAAGGGATGAATGATGAGATGAGCATGCAGTTGATGGTAGCAACATTCAACAACTACCAGGAGTTGGTAGATAAGGCTCTTATGATTGAAGGGAAGCAGCAACAGATTGAGAGCCGTAAGAGGAAGTATGGACAAGGAAGGTATAATTCAGGAGCTCAGCAGAAGCCTCGCCTAACCCCGAACACAGGAGGACTTGTTCATAACCATGGAGGCCACACCCATAATGGAGGAAGTAACCATAATCATACTGGCCCAAGGAATGTGAATGGGAATGGAGTAAGCAACAATCAGAACCGTTCCAATCCAGCCACACCCGCCAAGAGAGACCTAAGCCATGTTACTTGTTTCAAGTGCGGGAAAACTGGACACTATGCCACGGAGTGCCCTGAAGCGAAGAATGGAAACGGCAATGGGAGCGCTGGAAAGAAGCCCAATCCATTCAACAAAGGACAAGTGAACCACGTCAACGTGGAGGAGGTTGAAGAGCAGCCAGACGCAGTTATTGGTATGTTTTTGGTTAAGTCTTTTACCGCCCTTGTTCTTTTTGATACTGGTACATCGCATTCATACATATCAAGGGAATTTGTGGATAAGTTTAAACTACCAACCCAAACCCTTAGGACCCATCTGTTAGTAAGTTCACCTGGAGCAAAGTATATGGCTAGTCGATGGTGCGACCAGATACCCTTAACCATTGGTAGCCATGTTTTTCCGTCCGACCTAATAATCTTCGAGTCACAAGGATTGGATGTGATATTAGGCATGGACTGGATGTCAAAGTATGGAGGAAGCATTGACTGTCTTAGTAAGTCAATTTGTCTCACCACCCCTAAGGGAAAAAGGATCAAGTATGTAGCTAGGCATGCGCCAAGGAGTAGCCAAGTGAATACCCTCACGGGAATTGTTCAGGAGGAAGTGCATGTAGTCAAGGATTATGTCGGTGTACAAAAAGAGGGGTACACTTTTTTGTACCCCTATAACTGTGCACGGACAGTCTGAGCCACGGGCATCACCACACCAAGCAAGGCAAGGGAGGTGAGCCAGGGTAAGACCGAAGCTCAAAGGAACTAGGACGACGCCAAGGCCAAGACCACGAAGAGCAAAAGGGACGAAGCGGACTCCCCCGGCAAGATCCTTGCCGGGAGACAACTTTGGCAACCCCGGCAAGACCCTTGCCGCGGCGACTCGCCCCACGCCTATGGAGCAAATTACCATTGAGTCCACTGCCCCCAAGGGGCAAGGATTCGGGAGACATCCCCGTGGTGGCATGCAGATCTTTGTGAAGACATTCAAGATCAGATACGCACTAAGAAGACGACGACCTTTGGCGAGATACCAGCCAAGGAAGACCACGAGACCCCCGGCAAGCGCCTTGCCAGGGATGACAGCAGGCGCCTCGACAAGACCCTTGCTGGGGCCCCGGCAAGGCCCTTGCCGAGGAGATCCGCAGGGCCACCATCAGGCCCACGCCGACTAAACCTCCACCACCATACGCATGCGGCTGCCGACCCAACCAGCTAGGCAGGCACCTACGTGGCGGCATGCAAATCTTCGTGAAAACCCTCCACTGCGCCACCTCAGTTGCCTGCCTACCTACATGGCATCACAGGCATTGTTGGCCAGGGCGCGTGTCGAGACAAGAAGGAGCGGCGACAGACGAGATAGGTTTCTCCCCCTTCCCCGATAAAGCAAGGACACCTAAGCAAGACACATTAAATGCGCCTTGTCATGTAATGCGAGGGATAACCTCGCATCACTGTACCCTTTCCACCTCCTGTGTGCCACTGTGGCAACCCCTTTTTCTATAAAAGGAGGCCCGAGGCGACCAGGAGGAGGATTCGGCTTTTTTGGAGCTCCTAATGCCCCAGAGCTAGCTCAAGAACAGGAATATACATCCACCAAAGCAGGAGTAGGGTTTTACGCATCCTCGCGGCCCGAACCTGGATAAACAAACTGTGTACTATCTATTTGATCCGCTTTTCTCATGACCCCGTGCCCCGCTAACCGTAGTAGGGATTCTTGTGATCCCATAGGTGTCATTCCCACCGACATCTTTGGCGCGCCAGGTAGGGGGCGCAGTTGTGAGAATCGGCTTTAGCAGTTAGTTCAACGCTTCTTCATCATCATGGTGCCCAAGAAGAAGACGACGGTGGCGGTTGGCCAGTCGGAAGTCGGACAGCCCGTCCCGACGCGGGCGAGCAGCGGACCGGTCACAAAAAGGACCCGGGGCACTGCTCGCGAACACCAACACCATCCCAGCAGCCGTAGTTTGGGAGGCGGCAATGTTTGTGCGCCTGGTAACGGGCCACACATCGCCAAATCCAAAGGCGGAGCCAGGCCCTCCGCAGGTGGAGCGGGGCCTTCCAAGGTCATCGCCGCCCCACCCGAAGGCGACGCAAGGGCCTCCAAGACTCCCACGCCGGCGCCAACAGCGCACTCCTCCCAGGCAGCGCGCGACGAACGGCGTAATCACGCTGAAGATCCCGGGCGTCGCCGCAGGAAGAGCCCCGAGCGCCACTCCCAGGACGTAGAAGACATGCCCGCTCGCCGAAGCGCTGGTGAAAACGGCATGCGACTGCGGGGTCATGATAGAGCTCCTTCTGACATGGTTAGAAGTCGAAGTGCGCCGCGATCCGTGCAGGTTCCGCTGCCACCGACGCCAGCACAGGCCTTGGCACGCGCGCAGTTGCTCCTCGACTTTCCTCCCACTACGGGGAAACTCGACGAATGGAGAGCCACTATCTGAAGCCTTGTTGCGGTGGCCAACAAAGATGAACCAAGTCCGGTGGGTCCCTCGGGTCGACGCTCCGATGGAGTCCCATGCACTAGTGGCGGAAAAGCCGGCGGCGCCGCGACCATGGTGCATTCGCCTCTTCCCCTTCTGGTACCACGGACGACAGCTCGTCGCGACGTCACGGGCGACGACATCTCCATAGCGTCGTCTGACCCACGGACCCACATGACCAGCGCCAAGTTCTTCGGGAATGAGCCCAAGAAGACGCTCGAACCACTATCGAGCGCCGGCGCGGAGTGCGCCACCAGTCAGACAAGCGAGCAGGGCCTGCTGCGAACCACCCGGCCCTGGAGAGCCCTGGAGGCCTACCTTACGAGGTAGGCTGTCCGGCTTTTACTCATGAGCTGCGGCAGTTCCAGTGGCCCACTCGCCGCACCTTCAAACCTGACGTTGGCGAGAAGTACAACGGGAAGACCCACCCGCCTAAGTTCCTCAGCATCTACACCATCGCGATGCAAGCTGCCGGAGCCCGCGATGATAAGGTTCTTGCAAATTACTTTCCATTGGCTCTTAAACCCAATGCCATGTCGTGGTTGAGGCACTTGCCGGTAGACTCTATTTCCTCCTGGTCGGATTTGTGCCATGAGTTTGTGGGCGCCTTTATTGGAGGTCACCAAGCCCATGGCCAAGCAAGCGACCTGCACGTCATTCCCCAGAAGGGAGGCGAGAGTCTGTGCAAGTATATACAGAGGTTCAGCCGGGTACAGTACAATATCCCTGATGTTCACCCTGCCGCCATCATCAGCGCGTTCCATCAGAACGTGCATAACCGCAAGATGCGCGAAGATCTGGCAATGAACAAGGTGAAAGATGTGGCGGAACTCTATGTTCTTGCTGACAGATGTGCCCGAGCTGAAGAGGGAAGGAAGTACCCCGGCGAAGATGCCGGCGTGGAAACCGACTCCTCGGATGAGGATACTGCCGCCCCGGCGAAGAAAGGCCGGCGCCGCAATAGGAAGCACAAAGGTAAAGCCATGCTTGCTGTCGAGGGATCTGACGACGCTGGCTCCGCCAAGAAAACCAAGGCAGATGACCCCGCCAAGAAAATTGCCGGATGTGTCGCCTGCCGGGCCTTGGCGGCTGCCGAGAAGCCAGGAAACTCCGACAAGCAATACTGCAAGTTCCATCGCACCAAAGGCCATGATCTCCAGAACTGCCGACAAGTTGAGCTCCTTGCTGAGAAGCAGAGGGCTGAATATGAGAGGCGGGACAAGGAGAAAGGCCAGGACGGTGCTGAGGGTTCCGGCAAGAAGCGTGACGGCCAGGCGGGCCGTCGCGGCAAAGATAAATAGCAGGAGAGGCCCGCCCGGGGCCGTGACAAAAAGCCAGAAGACGATGATCGTGAAGAATACGATGAGTCTGGTGACCAAGAATTTCAGAAAGCTACGGAGGCCATGTGCGTTGATGGTGGCGCCTCGCTGCATACCTCTCACCGCTAGCTTAAATAGTGGGCGCGTGAGATTACAGCGGCAGAGCCGTCGTTTGATGCCCAAAGGAGTGGTCCAGCACACCTATCATTTTTGACACTAAGGATCACCCTGATCGCACTACTGCAGTCGGGTGCTTGCCATTGTTGGTTTCACCAACAATACGCAACCTCAAGGTGACAAAGATGCTAGTCGATGGCGGGGCCGGTCTGAACTTAATCTCGCCTGCCGTGATTGAGAAACTGTAGATTCCTGATGAAGACCTGGAAGAGACGGGCACGTTTCAGGGGGTCAACCCAGGAAGAAGTCAACCAAAGGGAAAGGTCACGTTGCCCGTGAATTTTGGGAGTGATCTGAACTACAGGACAGAAAGGATTGTGTTCGACGTTGCCAAGATCCCCTTGCCTTACAACGGGATCCTTGGCTGCCCAACGCTGGCCAAGTTCATGGTGGCGTCACATTACGCCTACAACACCCTAAAGATGCCGGGGCCTGTGACGATCATCACCGTCCCATCAGACAAGAAGGATGCGCTAATTTGCGCTGACCAACTCTACCAACAAGCAGTTGCAGCAGCCACCACTGCTAAGGCGCTTGCTCCTGCCGCTGGAGCCCCGAGAAGGAAAAAGAAGAAGACCGGTGAGACCTCAGGCACCCACTCCGGCAAGCGCACCTCTTCGGAGTGTAGTGCTCCCGTCGAGGATGTGCCAGAGAGCTCCACTGATAGAAACAAGAAGTCCAGGGCCACACCGCCAGGAACCAAGAAGGTTTCTGTCAAGGAGGACGGCACGGGAGGGGCTTTTACCATAAGCTCCGCCCTTGACGACAAATAGGAAGACGCGCTTGTCACCTTCCTGCGGGCGAATGTCGATGTGTTTTCATGGCAAGCATCCGACATCCCCGGCGTTCCCAGGGAGGTGATTGAGCACCACCTTGTTGTCTGTCCTCATGCGCGGCCCGTCAAGCAGAAGGTCAGAAAGCAAGCCTTGGAATGACAAGAGTTCATCACAGAGGAGATGTGGAAACTGGAAGCAGCGGGTTTGGTAAGAGGAGTGCTCCATCCAACGTGGTTGGCCAATCTAGTCGTAGTGCGCAAGGCAAATGGGAAGTGCAGGTTGTGTATTGATTACACAAATATCAATAAGGCTTGTCCCAAAGACCCCTTCCCGTTGCCGCTCATCGACTAGATTGTTGACTCCACGGCTGGGTGTGATCTGTTGTCATTCCTCGATGCCAACTCTGGCTACCACCAGATCTTCATGACAAGAGAAGACGAAGAGAAAATGGCATTCATCAACCCATGTGGTACGTATTGTTTCATACGGATGCCTTTCGGGTTGAAAAGTGCGGGTTCAACGTTTGCAAGGGCGGTCCAGATTGGTTTTGAACCCCAGCTCTGTAGAAATATGGAAGCTTATTTGGATGATATAGTGGTCAAAACCAAGAACAGGGCAACCCTCATACCGGATTTACAAGAAACATTTGCAAACCTATGCAAGATCAATCTCAAGCTGAACCCTGAGAAGTGCGTCTTCGGCGTCCCGTCCGGCAAGCTTCTCGGGTTCTTTGTGTCGCAGCGCGGGATAGAGGCCAATCCGGACAAGATCAAAGCTATAGAGCAGATTGAAGCACCCAAGCAAGTCAAGGATGTGCGTCGGCTTGCTGGTTGCGTTGCCGCCATGAGCAGGTTCATTTCCAAGTCCGCCGAGCGCGCCCTTCCCTTTTTCAAGATTTTGAAAAAGGCGGGCTCGATGGAGTGGACACCAGAAGCTGAAGCAGCATTGCAAGATTTGAAGAGGTACCTCTCCTCCGCGCCAATACTAGTTGCGCCTAGGCCACGGGAACCGTTGCTGCTATACTTGGCGGCAACGAACCAGGTGGTCAGCGCCGCACTAGTGGCGCAGAGAGAAATTGATGACGAGGTAATGGCAGCAGCAGAGCCCGATGCCACCGATGCAGAGACAACACAGCCAGTTGGAGTGCCGCCGAAGAAGAAAATGATGCAGCACCCGGTCTACTTTGTTAGTTCCCTCCTGCAGGGGGCTAGATCAAGGTACTCCGGTGTGCAGAAACTGCTCTTCGGCCTTCTTATGGCCTCGAGGAAGCTGCATCACTACTTCCAGGCGCACGAAATCACTGTCGTCACTTGCCTCCCTCTGCAACGGATATTGCACAATCCAGACACAACGGGAAGAATCATAGAGTGGGCACTGGAACTGTCCAGCTTTGGCCTCAAGTTTGAGAGTACCTCGACGATTCAAAGCCGAGTCCTAGCGGAGTTCATTGCAGAATGGACCGCGACGCCTGACGAAGAAGCCCAAGAGACTGCTCTCCCAGGCAAGGAGGCAAGTTGCGACTGGATCATGTACTTTGATGGAGCTTTCTCCTTACAGGGCACCGGGGCTGGCGTACTGCTTGTCGCGCCCACCGGAGAGCACCTCAAGTACGTGATGCAGATGCACTTCCCCAGGGAGGTGTCAACAAACAATACGATTGAGTACGAAGGGCTGATTGCCGGTCTTAGGATCGCGGCGGACCTCGGAATCAAGAAACTCGTCGTCAGAGACGACTCGCAACTTGTCGTCAAGGAAGTCAACAAGGATTACCAGAGCCCGTTGATGAAGGCCTACGTTGATGAAGTGAGAAAGCTGGAGGAGCGTTTTGACGGTATACAGGTAGAATACGTTCCCCGAGCGGAGAATGACATCGCTGATTACCTGTCAAAACACGCTGCCCTCAAGCTACCTGTGGAATCAGGTACCTTTGTGCTTCGGCTAACTCAGCCATCCGTTGATCCATCAACAGAGAAAACAAGAGGAGAAAATCAGGGCCCGGCAAGTACTTTCCTGCCAAGCTCCCCGAAGCCGCCGGCAAAGATGTTGCCGGAGACACTTAGCCCGCCACAGGACAGCTAGCTCTGACGGAGCATCAAGCTCTTGCCGTGGAGACAGCCGCTCCTATAGCGGAGGAAATGCCTTTAGTCCTCACCGTCGAGCCCCAGGCTCCAGCGTGGGCACAGCATACCGTCCGATTCCTCCAAATAGGGGAACTTCCTGAGGAGCAGGAAGAAGCGGAAAAAGTAGCCCGTCGCTCTACTATGTACCAGTTCGTCGATGACGTCCTGTACAGAAAGAGGCCGAACGGTGTGAAATTGAAGTGTATCCCTCGAGAGGAAGGACTGGGGCTGTTGGTGGAGATACATGGAGGCATATGTGGATCCCACATAGGGTCGAGGGCCGTTGCCGGCAAAGCGTTTCGGCAAGGCTTCTTCTGGCCCACCGCCCTCCAGGATGCAACGACACTAGTCACCAGGCGTGAAGCGTGTCAGTTCCATTCAAAGAAGCTTCATCAGCCAGCTCAAGCCCTTCAAACCATTCCTCTCTCCTAGCCTTTCTCGGTCTGGGCGCTCGACATACTGGGCCCTTTCCCCCGCACTATCGGGGGCTTTGAGTACTTGTATGTTGCAATCGACAAGTTCACAAAGTGGCCAGAAGTGGAAGCAGTGAGGAAGGTCACAGCACAGTCAGCCGTCAAGTTCTTCAAAGGACTGGTGTGCCATTTTGGTGTATGCAATAGGGTCATCACCGACAACGACATGTAGTTCACAAGCCACACCTTCATGCAATATATTCAAGACCTCGGCAGCAAGGTCTGTTTCGCTTCCGTTGCTCACCCAGGAAGCAATGGTCAAGCTGAGAGGGCAAATGCTGAAGTACTATGAGGCCTGAGGACAAAGACCTTTGACAGACTGCACAAGAGTGGAAGACGCTGGATTGATGAATTGCCGGCGGTTCTTTGGTCAATCAGAACAACACCAAATCAAGCCACCGGCCAGACACCCTTTGCCCTGGTATACGGGGCAGAAGCAGTTCTCCCCACGGAACTCATATACGGGTCACCTCGAGTACTCGCTTATAACAAGCTTGAGCAAGAGCAATTGCGGCAAGATGACACAACGCTCCTTGAGGAAGATCGTCTTCGGGCGGCTGTGAGAGGAGCGCGCTACCAGCAAGCCTTGCGCCGCTACCATAGCCGCACGGTTCATGCCCGAAGATTTGAGGAAGGAGACCTTGTTCTTCAGCGCGTTCAATCGGCCAAGAATTCCAAGAAGTTGATGCCAAAGTGGGAAGGCCCTTATCGGGTAATACGAGTCACCAGGCCCGGCGTAGTCCGCCTGGAGACCGAAGATACCGTTCCGGTGAGTAATTCCTAGAACATTGAGCATCTTCGCAAGTTTTACCCGTGAGGCACGGCTTGCCGGGCCCCCCGGCAAGCCACCTTTTGTACGAGCCTTGCCGATGACACATGTAACCCTTTGTACAAAGCCAGGCGCAGACCCTGAGCATAAATAAATGAAGCGCTGGCGCCCTAAGTTATAGCATGCATGCTAGGTCGAGTCTCGTCCTTGGTTAGGGTTGATAGTGCTTAGCGATGACTAACCCCTAGCTTAGAGGTTGAGTGTGCGTCTCTTTGTCTTTCTTTTGTCTTCTTTGGTTCACAGGACACACAGATATCCTTGCCAAACCACTTGGGGAGAAAAAAGGAATAGACCAGCATCTAGGCCCCGGCAAGCCAGTATTGCCGGGGGCTGCAAGAGCAAAGATTCACCCACAACAAACCAGGGTTGCCAGGGGCTGCAGCTTTAGATAAGTTCTTCATCCCTTATCATGCATTCCATTATGGACTGAGGTATGTGAAACCTCATTTTTCCTTGAGCTACTGTGCTCCCCTAACTCTAGGCCCTAGGGCTCGTTCCTGGGACCAAGTTTGGTCGTAGTCGCGGCAGCGAAAGGATGAAACAAGGAGCCTGAACCCACCTCATCCCTGCCTCCGCCAAAGGCATGAGAAAGGTCGAGCGAAGTGGGGAGACGGCAAGGCCTGTTGCCAGGCGAGAAAATGTTTATCTTAGAGATATCAAGGATTTACTCCTTGTCGTGGGTTCCACCCGCAAACAAATGACCCTGCAAGCATCCCTTTTTCATTAAAAACATTCCACTCAGGTATAGTCCGTAGGGAATGAAAAACATGAATGAAGGGATTACAAGTTTTAAATTCAACAAAGGCCGAAAGGCTTACAAACTAAAAAGAGATAAGGTGCCCGTAATCCCTTTCTTGTCCCTCTCCTCAGGAGGCAGGTCAAGGAGGTGAGAAGGGCAAAAGGAGCACCTAGGCGAGCTACAGGTGGCAGAAGACGCAGAGAGAACATCTTGGTGGCCATCCAAAGGCTGGATGGTGATGGCGGCGCCAGAAGCAGAGCTCGAAGACGAGGCGGCAGGACGTCAGCATGCGTCAAAGGCATCGGTGCCTGCGTACTCCGACTTGACGGCCTTGCTGCCCGCCCTCTTCCTCTTCTGCAGCCTCCCAACGCCAGCCGCCCAAGGATTCGACCCCGAGAAGTTCAAGGAGCCAGCGACACGGATGATGGGGTCGCCGGTGCCGCACGGAGCGGCACCCGACACCTAGTCGGACCCGTCATCCTGCCGCCTACCGCCCTCGTCGTCGCTGCCGCTGTCCTCCTCGTCACTCCCGCCCGAGGAGGAGTCTTCGCTATCAGAAGAGCTCTCCACGCAGCACCTTGTACGAGTCCCAAAGTGCCCGAAGACCTTGACAGAGAGAAGGCCACCCTGCATCAGCTTAAAATGGAGAGTGAGCCCCTCCATCAAGCTGTGGATATGAGCAAACGTCTTCCATCCCCCGACGAAGATACATCACATGAGGAGCGGGGAAGTCGATGCGGACCCGCGTGCCACTGATCCCGCAGCCCCTCATGTGCAGCCGCAATGACTCCGGCGGATCCAGCTCCATCTCCCGCGCAAATGGAGTCGGGAGACGAAGGCGACGGCGTGGCGGCCGGCGCAGCCTGACGAAGAACTCATAAGGGTCATCCCCAACATGGCCCTCCATTGGAGGAGGAGCTGCTGGCGGAGGCGAGGCCGGCGCGCCACCCCGTCCTCCTCTTCCCCGAGCGCCCCGGCCTTGCCCACGGCCTCGCCCCCTCCCCCTTCCCCTCGGGGCCGGCCCTGCCACCGCAGGCACAGGAGAAGGAGGGACGCGTTGTCGAGCGGCGACCCTCGCCGCCACCGTTGAAGGACCGGGATTTCCTCTCTCCATGATGAATGGAAGAGAGGAGCAGAAGCTGAAGGAGGAAGGAGATGGAAGAATGCGGGACGCCATCCCCCCTCCCGCTCTTTATAAAGGAACGGGGTTGGGGCTCGGCCGCCCCGCTCGGCCAATCAAAACACGGAAGGCGCAGGGAGCTAGGACCGACCCGCTGCCCCAACCAACGACGGCCCGGTTTCCCGCCTCCGCCGTTTGCCACCCCAAGCGCATAGGAGGCACATGGCGGACGTGCAGAACCGAGGGGACGGGTGAGGCGACCTCTCCCCACCCCGTGATCATGGGGAGTGGACGCCTTGAGGACCGCGCCTCGGCCCCATTCAGTAAATGGGCCGCGCCTCCACGCCTCCCTCCGTTTATGGGGAAGACGCAAACCGCCCCTTTACTACGACATGATGCATGCGTGTAGAGACCACCCCCACGCATGCCACCCACGTCACACACACCACCCCACGCCGCGCCGCGCGCGGGAGTCGTGGGAAGCGTAACGCGCGGAAAATCTTACCGCGGTAAAAAACCGCCCCGCCTGCCCGCGCACCGTTTTTGGGCCTAGCCCAACAACGCATTGCGCTTATGTGTGGCCCAGGCCCGGGGGATCCTGTCGGTGTACAAAAAGAGGGGTACACTTTTTTGTACCCCTATAACTGTGCACGGACAGTCTGAGCCACGGGCACCACCACGCCAAGCAAGGCAAGGGAGGTGAGCCAGGGTAAGACCGAAGCTCAAAGGAACTAGGACGATGCCAAGGCCAAGACCACGAAGAGCAAAAGGGATGAAGCGGACTCCCCCGGCAAGATCCTTGCTGGGAGACAGCTTTGGCAACCCCGGCAAGACCCTTGCCGCGGCGACTCGCCCCACGCCTACGGAGCAAATTACCCTTGAGTCCACTGCCCCCAAGGGGCAAGGATTCGGGAGACATCCCCGTGGTGGCATGCAGATCTTTGTGAAGACATTCAAGATCAGATACGCACTAAGAAGACGACGACCTTTGGCGAGATACCAGCCAGGGAAGACCATGAGACCCCCGGCAAGCGCCTTGCCGGGTATGACAGCTGGCGCCTCGACAAGACCCTTACCAGGGCCCCGGCAAGGCCCTTGCCGAGGACATCCGTAGGGCCACCATCAGGCCCACGCCGACTAAACCTCCACCACCGTACGCATGCGGCTGCCGACCCAACCAGCTGGGCAGGCACCTACGTGGCGGCATGCAAATCTTCATGAAAACCCTCCACTGCGCCACCTCAGCTGCCTGCCTACCTACATGGCATCATAGGCATCGCTGGCCAGGGCGCGTGTCGACACAAGAAGGAGCGGCGACAGACGAGACAGGTTTCTCCCCCTTCCCCGATAAAGCAAGGACACCTAAGCAAGACGCATTAAATGCGCCTTGTCATGTAATGCGAGGGATAACCTCGCATCACTGTACCCTTTCCACCTCCTGCGTGCCACTGTGGCAACCCCTTTTTCTATAAAAGGAGGCCCGAGGCGACCAGGAGGAGGATTCGGCTTTTTGGAGCTCCTAATGCCCCAGAGCTAGCTCAAGAACAGGAATATACATCCACCAAAGCAGGAGTAGGGTTTTACGCATCCTCGCGGCCCGAACCTGGATAAACGAACTGTGTACTATCTGTTTGATCCGCTTTTCTGACGACCCCGTGCCCCGCTAACCGTAGTAGGGATTCTTGTGATCCCATAGGTGTCGTTCCCACCGACAGATTACCCGGATGTTTTTCCAGAGGAGTTACCACGCATGCCACCGGATCGAGAGATCGAGTTTTTGATAGAGCTATTGCCAGGCACCGGGCCTATATCGAACCGACCATATCGGATGCCCACAAATGATCTGGAGGAGATTAAGAAACAGATCAAGGAGTTATTGGAGAAGGGTTACATTCGACAGAGCTCATCACCATGGGGAGCCCCAGTGCTTTTGATCGACAAGAAGGATAAGTCTCTAAGAATGGTTGTTGATTATCGTGCATTAAATGAGGTGACGATCAAGAACAAATACCCACTGCTGATGATCAATGATTTGTTTGACCAGCTGCAAGGAGCCAAGATGTTTTCAAAGATCGATCTACGATCTGGATATCACCAGCTGAAGATACGAGAGGACATACCAAAGACAGCATTCACCACACGGTACGGGTTGTATGAATATACGGTCATGTTGTTTGGATTGACTAACGCCCCTGCCTATTTCATGAGCATGATGAACAAGGTGTTCATGGAATATTTGGATAAGTTTGTTGTGGTGTCCATTGATGATATAATGGTATACTCGAAGAATGAGGAAGAGCACGAAGAGCATTTGCGTTTAGTTCTCGAGAAACTCGGGGAACACCAGTTGTATGCCAAGTTCAGCAAATGCGAGTTTTGGCTGAAGGAAGTCGGATTCCTTGGACATGTTATATCAGGAGAAGGTGTAGTAGTAGATCCCACCAAGGTTCAGTCAGTCACTGAATGGTTAGCACCCACTTCAGTTAGCGAGATCCATAGTTTTCTTGGAGTCGCAGGATACTATCGGAGATTCATTGAGAATTTTTCCAAAATTGTGTCGGGTGGTAGGTGCGACATATGCCAACGGGTGGCTTATCATAGTGGGAGCCAGTAAGACATCGCCGGTGCCTAGAAACAGGATGAGGCGAAGACATGCACGCCGGCGGATCTTACCCAGCTTCGGGGCTCTCCGTGGAGATAACACCCCTACTGCTGCTCTGCGGGGTCTCCGCATGTTCACTAGATGAGTTGAGTAGCTACACGACGCTCCTTGAGCTGTTTGATGGGAGGAGGAAGAAGGGCACGGCTAGCCTGCTTCCTCTCCTTGTGTGGTGTCTAGAACTAGTAAGAGTCGAAGCCTTTGCATGGGTGCTCCGGGGGGTTTATATAGGCCTACCCCCCGGGGGTACAATGGTAATCCGACTGGGCGCGGAGCCCAGCCGTCTGTGACTGCGCTCGCCAGCTTCTGCGCCGGCCGCTGGGGCCCGCCGACTGGTGGGTCCCACCAGCTGCCGGCACCTTGGTCGACAGGCAGGTCCCACTGTCCAGGGCCTGGTCGGCGGCTGGTTACTGTGGCTCCATCTTGTTGACGTGAGCTTCATCGTGGTAAGCGCGGCTACAGTACCGCCGCCTGTCAGGCGATCGCTGTAGCCTTACCGCGTCTCGTCTCCTTAATGGGGCGTCCTCTTCGAGGAAGGCGGCAAGCCGGCTGCGGGGAGCCGGCTCTCTCTTGGGCCGACTAGTTGGAGGCATGGCCGCCTTTGGGCGTCTCTCTGCCCAAAGGGGCCCACCGTCTGTGGGCCACGCTGGCGGCCCGTCGTGGGTGATGCCAGGGTCAACATGGCAACAGTGCCGCGCCGGACGGGTCATGCCTACCCCGTACGGCGCGCTGTGCCAGGCGTGCTCCGGGATTCGGGGGTGGCAGGCTCTTCTGTAGCCACGCCCCGTCGCATCGCCGTAGGTGGGCGCAAACTTTGTTGGTACGGTCTTGACCGCTTTATGGGGAGCCGGCTTCTTGGAGTCGGCCTTCTCGTGGCCGGCTTCTTGGAGTCGGCCTTCTCATGAGGGCTAAAGTCGGACCGCCTTCCGAAAGCCGGCCTGGGTTGCAGCTAGCTAGGGGAAGGCGGCCCCATGTCTTGGATTCTTGAGAGCCGGGCGGGCTCGTAACTTTTTTCAGAAGGGCCAGGGGAAGCCGGCTAGGCTACCCATGGCTATTTACTCCGACAGTAGTCCCCGAAGCTGATCGAGCCACGAGGTGAGCAGGGGGACGAGAAGCTTGGTCAGCTTCCCATCCTGAAGAGCCGGCTTTGCGGGCGTATGCCGACTTCAGAGAGCCCCGCGTCCTGCAGGCGGGAGGAGGGGGGACCTGCACACTGGCTACGGGCCTCCCATGCGGCCACGTGGCAGCGGGATCCCGCGAGCGCACACGCGCGACGGGACGCCGCCGCAGGCCCGGGCCCGCCACTCGCGAGCCTTGGTCCGGGCGCGGATCTTCCGTGGCCCACAGGGGCTGCTCGCCTTCTCGAGGCAGTTTTGTTTCGCCGTTAAGGCTTAATAATCACGGGACGTGCGGAGTGGGCACGATCGATCCCCACGCTTCCCCACGCCGCGCCTCCTCAGCTCTGCCACGTGAGCCTATAAGTAGGGGGAGGAGGGAGAGGGACAGAGGTTCGCACGCTCACTCCCGCTCCGCCCCTCCTAACCCTCGTTTCTTCCTCTTGTTGCCGCCGCAGCTTTCCGTCTCAGCGCCGTCGCGTCTCCACACCGCCTCGCTCCCATGGCGTTGTCAAGCTCGTGGGACGGCTCCAACGTCCATGAAGACCACGTGGAGTTCCTTCGCCAGACCCGGCACCTGCCCGGCGCTGACCGCGTACAGGTCCGCCTGGCACCCGCGAGGGAGATCTCGCTGGCGCCGGAGGAGGGCGAGCGGGTCGTCTTCCGCTCGCACTTCCTGCACGGCTTCGGCCTCCCGGCGAGCGGGTTTCTGCGCTCCTTCCTCGACTTCTACAACCTCCAGCCGCATCACCTCACGCCTAACGCGGTGATGCTATTGTCGGCCTTCGTCTCCCTCTGCGAGGGCTTCTTGGGGCTGCTCCCCACGCTGGAGCTCTGGGGAGATTTCTTCCAGAGCAAGCTTGGCACAGTCGTCGCCGGCGTGCCCGCCCCTTGCGGAGCCTTCATCGCCATGAGGAGGGCGAGCGAGAACAATCCGTTCCCGCCCATCCCCCTGATCCAGTCGGTGAAGGTTTGGCAAAGATCTTATTTCTATGTGAAGAACGTCGCCGAGCAAGAAGACTACATCAACCTGCCGGCTTACATAGCCGGCCTGCCGGCTGGGAGGCAGCCCTCGTGGAGCTTCCGGTCCCGGTCATTGTCTCCGGCCGGGAACGCCGCCATCTCCCGGCTTTGGGTGTTGGTTCAGTCGGAAGGCTTGCGCGGGGCCGACTTGGTGGCCGCCTTCGTGGAGCGCCGGATCCTTCCTCTCCAAAGCCGCCCCCATATGATGTGTCAGATGAGCGGCCGCTTCGACCCAAGCCGGCTGAGCACATGGGAAATGCCCCACATGGAGGTGGCGCTCATGGTTAACTACATCGCCAACTGCAAGCTCGCCGGGGACTGGCAATACGGCAAGGCGCCGTATTCTCGCGCCAATCCTCCGCCCGTAGTAAGTTTCTCTCTCTATCTTCTTTTTGTCGTCGGCCGGCTTCTGACCAGTCGGTTCTTTTGAGCAGAACCCTCTTCTTGCGCCGCCAGCCGGGGTGGCAGGGATTGAACGCCAGTACGCCCCCGACCGCACGGTGGATGACGTTGACGACCCGAACTTGGGGGCGGCCGCCATGGAAGACGCCGTCGTGGGGGACAGCACCGAGCCCGGAGGCTCAAGGTTCATCGCGAGCTTCGAGGACTGGCCGGACGACTTTGAAGCCGAAGTCGCTCCGCGTCGCCAGCCGGCGGCCGACCAACAGGGCGCGGGCTCGTCTGTCGCGCCGGCTGCCGGCGGCGCGCAGAAGCGCCGGGCCGCTCTAGGCCTCTTCGGCAGTCGGTCGAAGAAGTCCAAGCCCTCCGCCGCGGCAACAAAGCGAGACGAGGCGGCCGCGAAGGCGGCCCGCTTCCGCAAGGCGGTGAAACAGCCCCAGGCAGTCTCGGCGTAAGTCTTCAATTGCCTTGCCGCATTCTCGTCACCATTCTCTTTCTTTTTGAATATTCTTCTTATCTTTTCCTCGCGTGCTGGACAGGGCGCCGCTTTCCCTTGAGCGGGGCCCGGGCGGCTCCGTCGTGGGGCCGGCTGGAGGGTCTTCGAGCTCCTGCCGCGTGGACCCCCGCGCCGATCTCAGGGAGGCCACAGAGCAGAACGCCCGCGAAGCGCGGGAGGAGCGCGAGGCGGCGGAGAAGGCGGCCGCCCAGGCGGCGAGGGAGCAGGCCGAAGCGGCAGCCAAGGCCCAGACGGAGGCGGAAAGCTCGCGCAACCAGCCTCCGCTGCTCGCCATTCCTCTCTGGGCTGTAGCCCCCGATACCCCATTGCCCTTGGCGGAGGAGATCATCCAAGACCCGCCGCTATTGGAGAGGGGGGAGGACCCCGTGGCCTTGGCGGGGAGAGCGCCGCCCGCAGCGCCAACCGGAGCGGGCCAAGGCAGTCAATCGTCAGCGGCGCCAGAGGAGCCGGCCGGAGGTGAGCCGGAGAGCAGAGCCGGCCTCGAGGTGCAGCCGGCGACGGGCCGGCGAGCAGGGGGAGGCGCCGCTCTGCCGGAGTTGCACCGAGCCGCGGGTGCAGGCCAGCCGGAGGGAGATCTGGAGGCGGCCAGCACCGCCATGTCCGAGTGGACTCCTAGCGGGGGGACTGGCGAGCTGGATGCGGCGGCTCAAGGGGTCCGGAGCCGGCTACAAGCTCAGGCCGCCCTGCTGCAATAGCTCAACCAAGGGTTCTTGTCAACGCGAGCCACTATCCGGGTGAGTCCTTCGTTCTTGGCTGCTTTGCTTTCTTAATTTCTTCCGTGGGGGCGCGTCAGCGCACCCACTGGGTGTAGTCCCCGAGATTCGGGCCGACTGCTGCGCAGTCGGGTCGGATCTTTCTCGACGGCTATCTTACTTTGCTTTTTTCTGAACTTTCAGGAATACCACAACCTTCGTGCTACCGCCTTCGACTCCCAGGCTCGGGAGTTGAGCCGGCGGACCGACGACCTGGCCGACAGCCAAAGTAAGTACTTGGTTTTGTCTGTCTCCTGTGGGGGCGCGTCAGCGCACCCACTAGGTGTAGTCCCCGAGATTCGGGCCGACTGCTGCGCAGTCGGGTCGGATCTTTCTTGACGACTCTTTCTTATTGGTTTTTCTTTTTCTTTGTCTTCAGGGGCCAACGCCGACTTGAGGAAGGAGCTTGGCGAAGCGAAGGCCGCCCTTCACACCAAGGAGGCCGAGTGCGCTGCCTTGGTCCAGGAACGGGATCGCCTGGCCAAGAAGCTGGCCGACCAAGAGGAAAGCCACAAAGCGGCCCTGCAGGCGGCGCGGGAAAGTGAAGCCGCCTTGATGGCGGAGTATGAGATGGAGGCGGCGAGTTGGTCTGAGACCCGGTGAGCCCTGGACGAAGGCTTCGGCCGGATCGAGGACTTGATCGACGGTAAGTTGCCTTCCTCGGCCCTCCCCTGCCCCTTGCCGCTTGGGTTTCTTGAACTGTTGCTTTTTGTTTTTTGCAGATTACTTCCCGGGCTACTCCGCCTTCGCCGCCCAAAGCATTGAGTCCCATCGCGAGGCGCGCCGTCAAGCGGGGGCCAACATCGCGCCGGATGCGAACCGGACGCTCGAGGAACAGCTCTTGGCCATCCAGGCGCGGTTGCAGCCGGCTCATCGGATGCTTCGTCGGCTCCAACGTGCCGGGGCGCAAGTACTGGCCGCCCTCTGGCCCGGCGAGACGATCCCCCGCACCCCAAGCCGAACTGCCGACTGGCTGGAAGTCGCCGTTGGTCGCTTCGAGGCTTGGAAAGCGTCAACGGCCCGCTTCGGAGCCGGGCGGGCGTTGGAATTCGTTCGGGCTTGGTACCCAGGGCTGATCCTGGACCAGCTGCGCACTTGGCGGATGGAGGCCGACGCGGAGCTGGAGGAGGTGAGGCCGGCTATCGCCCAGCGAGCTTCGACGATCGCCGAGTGCACCGACATCAGCGTTTTCACACCCGAAATCGATGATGACGGTGTTGCTCAGCCGGAGGAGTGGTTCGGGCTGAACCCGGCGGTGGGCGAGGACTCGGCGGAGGAGATTGCCTCCAGCGACGAGGGCGAAGAAGACGAAGACGAGGACGGCGAAGACGTTGAGCCGGCTGGTGGGACAACCAGCCGACCTCAGGCCGACCGTGCCTCCAGCAACGAGGCGCGTGGAAGCGCGCCCTCTGCGGGAGGTGGCGACCAAGCCGAAGTTCGTCAGCCGGCCGCTCTTTCAGCCGGCACGACTGTCTCTGCCAACCAGTATGGCTCGTCGGCCGCTCCGCCAGCTTGACCTGCCATCTTTATCTTTCCTGCTTTGTGGTCTTTGAACAATCTTTGTTAAGTTTTCGCAGTTCCACCCACTGGGGTGTATCCAAACTATGTTGAATGCTAGCCTCTTGGAGGTCTTTTTATGTAAATATTATCATGTGCATGTTTGGTTTCCATTCGCATATGCTTTTTTTTATCCTTAGGCTTTTTCCTTTGCCGCCTTCCCTCTTTGGGGAGGCAAGTACTTGAGCTTTCTTGGATTAAAGTGAAGTGAATGGAAACCGGCCGGCCGGCTACTCTGGTAGCCAGTCGGCGGTGTGAGAAAAACCGGCTTTTGTTATATTAGTCCGTTAGTCCCTAGCCGTTTTTCGTGTGGGCGCCCGTTCCTACCTTTATCTCTTGCCAGCCGGACAGCCGGTTCTTCGAACTGCGACTTTTGGCAAGAGAAGGCTTGAGAGCCGGCACACTACTTGTCTGACTGCGGGTAGGACTTCTAACATAACTCCAGTCGGCCAGTCCCCGAGCCGACTAGTCGAACTCGGTGCCGGACGGAATAAGTAAATGATACGACAAGGTCATAAGCATGATACTTTTCATTCATAAATAAGGGACGGCAGTCCCCGAGCCCTTCTCGGGGGGCCTATTGTCTTGTACTTAATACAAAAGTTAGCGTGATACATACTGCCTTTCAACTGCAAAATCTTCGAAGGAGGTTGGCGTTCCATGGCCGTTCCGACTCCTTGCCGGAGTCGTCTCTCTTGCGTGCCTTCGGCTTCTGTGCATCGATGAGGCAGTAGGAGTCATTGCCTAGAGCTCTGCTGATGACGAAGGGGCCTTCCCAAGGGGCTGAGAGCTTGTGCTGGCCGGCTGTTCGCTGGATCAGCCGGAGCACAAGATCGCCCTCTTGGAAAGATCTTGGCCTGACCTTCCGGCTGTGGTAGCGGCGCAAACCCTGCTGGTAGATGGCAGACCGGCTGAGGGCTAACAGTCGGCTTTCTTCCAGCAGGTCGACGCCGTCTTCTCGTGCTTCCTTGGCCTCCGCTTCCGTGTACATGGTTACTCGAGGCGAGTCGAATTCGATGTCAGTTGGGATGACCGCCTCGGCACCATACACAAGGAAGAAAGGGGTGAAGCCGGTTGACTTGTTTGGTGTAGTGCGCAGACTCCAGAGGACAGCCGGCAGCTCATCGAGCCAACAGCCGGCTGAGCGCTCCAGAGGTACAACCAGTCGGGGCTTGATACCGGAGAGGATGAGGCCGTTGGCTCGCTCGACCTGGCCGTTTGACTGCGGGTGGGCGACGGATGCTAAGTCCAGCCGGATACCTTGGGCTGCGCAGAAACGTGCCAAGGCTCCTTTGGCAAAATTCGTGCCATTGTCGGTGATGATGCTGTGCGGCACGCCGTACCGAGTTGTTATGTCTGCGATGAACGTCACGGCAGTCGGCCCATTCAGCTTCTTGATCGGCTATGCCTCAATCCACTTGGTGAATTTGTCCACGGTGACGAGCAAATGCGTCATGCCGCCGCGCGCCGTCTTGAATGGGCCCACCATGTCCAGTCCCCAAACGGCAAAGGGCCAAGTGAGGGGAATGGTCTTGAGTGCCGAAGCCGGCATGTGTTGCTTGGAGCTGAAGAGTTGGCATCCCTTGCAATGTTTGACTAATTCTTTGGCGTCATCCAAAGCAGTCGGCCAGAAGAAACCATGGCGGAAGGCTTTGGCGACAAGTGATCTTGAGGCCGCATGGTGGCCGCATTCTCCTTGGTGAATGTCTGTGAGGATTGCAATGCCCTTCTCTTGCTCGACGCACCGTTGGAGGATTCCAGTGACGCTGCGCTTGAGTAGTTCTCTGTTGACGATTGTGTATGCTCCGGCTCGACACTGGACTTGTCTTGCTTCTGTTTCGTCAGCCGGCAGGTCTTGGTTTACTAGGAAGTTGAGGATGGACTGAGCCCATGATGGAGCCGCGACTTCTTCTACTGCCAAAGTGGCTACTGCCACCAGGGTGGGCGGGCTGGGCGGTGAGGTGCTGGAGTCGGCTGCCGGCTGTAATGCTGGTGCAGTCCCCGGGCCGGCTACCGCAGTCCCCGAGCCGGTCGTGGCAGTCCCCGAGCCGGTTGCCGAAGTCCCCGAGCCGGCCGCCGAAGTCCCCGAGCCGGCTGCCGAAGTCACCGGGCCGGCTACGGGGGTCTTGGGGTCGGCTACTTGATTCTTCGAGCCGGACCCGGCCGCATCGGGGGCAGGCAGCACAAAGATGGAATCGGATTCCGGAGACGGCTTGATAGACGGCTTGAGGAGGCGTTGTAGAGCGACGCCGGTTGGAATTGCTTGCCGAGTGGAGCCTATTCGAGCCAGGGCATCGGCTGGCTCATTGTCGGCTCGTGGTACGTGGAGGAACTCGCATCCTTCAAAGTATCCGCTGAGTTGTTGGACCAGGAAACGGTAGCTCACCATATTCGCGTCCTTGGCATCCCAGTCGCCGGATGATTGCTGGACTACCAGGTCCGAGTCGCCATAACATAGGATCCGGCGAATGCCAAGTTCTTTGGCAAGCCGGAGCCCATGTATGAGCGCCTCGTACTCGGCCACATTGTTGGAGGCGGCAAAGTGGATCTGTAGCGTGTATCTGAGCTTGTCGCCTTTGGGAGAGGTAAGGACGATGCGGCTCCCAAGCCGGTGCGCATCTTGGACCCGTTGAAGTGCATGCGCCAATGGGTGGAGTCGGGAGCCGGCGGCAGGTACTGGGTCTCGGCCCAGTCGACGAGGAAGTCGGCCAGTGCTTGGGACTTGATGGCAGTGCGGGGCTGGTAGAAGATCGTGTACGGGGCCAGCTCGATGGCCCATTTCGCCACCCGGCCGGATGCGTCCCGGCTGCCTATGATCTCGGCTAGCGGGGCAGTGCATACGACCGTGACGGGATGCTCTTGAAAGTAGGGCTTCAGCTTCTTGGCGGTGAAGTACACGCCATAACACATCTTTTGGTAGTGCGGGTAGTTCTGCTTTGAGGCGGACAGCACCTCGCTCAAATAATACACCGGCCTCTGGACCGGCTGGGCTCGACCTTCTTCTGGGCGCTGGACTACGATGACGGTGCTGACCACCCGGCTGGTTGCGGCGATGTAAAGGAGCATGGGCTCTTTCTCAGCCGGTGCCGCGAGGACAGGCGGCGTGGACAGCATCTTCTTCAGCTCGTGAAAAGCTTGGTTGGCCTGGTCGTTCCACTCGAAGTGAGTGCTCTTCTTCATGAGGCGGTAGAGGGGGAGAGCTTTCTCTCCGAGCCGGCTGATGAAGCAGTTCAAGGAGGCCAAGCACCCGATGAACTTCTAAATGTCTCGAAGCTTGGTAGGGATCGCCATTCTCTCGATGGCCTTGATCTTCACTGGGTTGCATTCGATGCCGCGTTCGGAGACCAGGAAGCCTAGGAGCTGGCCGGCTGGCACCCCGAACACGCATTTCTCGGGGTTAAGCTTGATTTGGAACCGGCGCAGGTTCTCAAATGTTTCCTTGAGGTCTTCCAGCAAGGTGCCGCGCTTCTCCATCTTCACCACGATGTCGTCCACGTAAACGTGAGCATTCCTGCCGAGCTGCTTGAGGAGGCACTTCTACATGCAACGCTGAAAAGTGGCACCGGAATTTCTCAAGCCGAATGTCATAGTCAGGTAGCAGAAGGCTCCAAATGGCGTGATGAAGGCGGTCTTCAGGCGGTCGTCCGGATCTAGCTTTATCTGATGATATCCGGAGTAAGCATCCAAAAAACTCAACAGCTCGCATCCGGCTGTGGAGTCTATCACTTGGTCTATCCTTGGCAGGGCAAAGGGATCTTTGGGGCAGGCCTTGTTGAGACTTGTGTAGTCTATACACATGCGCCACTTGTTGTTCTTCTTTAGCACAAGGACCGGGTTGGCGAGCCACTCTGGAAAGAAAACTTCCATGATGAAGCCGGCCGCCAAGAGCCGGGCTATCTCCTCCCCTACAATCCTGCGCTTCTCCTCCGATAATCGGCGAAGGGGTTGTCTGACTGGCTTTGCGTCTTCTCGAACTTGTAGTTTGTGCTCGGTGAATTTCCTCGGAACACCCGGCATGTCCTTGAGGGACCATGCAAAGATGTCCCGATTCTCATGGAGGAAATCGGCGAGCTCGCCTTCCTATTTGCTGTTCAGGTTTGCCCCGATGACGGCAAACCTCTCTGGATGCTCGGGATCAAGAGGTATCTTCTTCGTCTCCTTGGCCGGCTGGAAAGATCCTTGAGCATCATGCTCCTTGGGGTCGGGGGACACGGCCGACTGCTTGCCGGCTATGGCCACGACTCGGTCCAGCATCTTCTTCTCTTCGGCAATCACAAGGGACTCGGCCAGCCGGCTGCTGGCCGCTGCGCACCCGGAGGACTTCTTGTAATCACCGGCTACGGTGATGATGCCTTTGGTGCTTGGTATCTTCATCTTGAGGTATGCATAGTGGGGAACTGCCATGAATTTGGCCAAGGCAGGTCGGCCCAGCAATGCATGGTAAGGGCTCTCCAAGTCCACCACTTCAAACCAGATCGCTTCCCGGCGGAAATGCTCTTTGTCCCCAAAAAGTACATCGATCTTGATTTTGCCAATGGGGGCGCAGGACAGGCCGGGTACGATGCCGTGGAACACTGTCCGAGTGGGCGTGAGCTGCTTTGTCTTGACGTTTAGCTTCTCCAGGGTGTCGCGATACAGGATGTTGATGCTGCTCCCGCCGTCTATCAACACACGGGAGAAGCGGGCGGCGCGTCTGTCCGTTGCAAGGGTGGCTTCCAAGACCAAAGCATAAGAGCCGGGAGACGGCATCACCTTCGGATGGTCGGCCCGGCTCCAGCTGATGGGCTTTTCTGACCAATGCATGTGTCCAGCGGGGTTGGCAGCGACCACGCCAACTTCCTGGCGCTCTCGGCGTTTGCTGCGCCGGTCTTCGGGCTGGCTTGTAAAGACGATTTAGGTTGCTTGCTCGTCAGGGAACTCGTCATGCACGGCTCCGACTGCGGGCTGAGTGGCCGGAGGCGGCGGGCCGGCAGGCGGAGGCGGCACGAGCCCCTCGCCCTTAGAGATTCGGGTGAGCCAATGGCACTTCCGGGTCGTGTGGTTGGAAGGCTTCGCGCCGCTATGGAACTTGCAAGGGGCGTCGAGGGTTTGCTCGTAGGAGAAGGCGGGCTGCCAAGCCGGCCTGCCGCCCTTGGGCTTCTTGGGCGCCGGTCGTTCTTCAGACGGCGCATCTTCGACTGTGGCCACCTGCCGGCTGGCGGGAGGCGGCGCGGGGCCCTTGCGCTTGTGATCGTTTGAGTTGGGGTGTCGGCCGGAATCCCCAGCCGGCGTCTTGGGCGCCGGGTTGAGTACCTTTCCGGACGCGTCTACCCGAAGCTCAGTCTTCATTGAGGAGTCGGCGGTGGCGTACTTGTCCGCTATGTCTAGAAGCTCGTCGAGGGTAGCCGGCTCGTCGCAGAGGAGCTTGTGCTTGAGGAGGGTACCTTCTCGGCATCCGACTATGAAGTATTCTATGGCTTGCACCTCATGCACCCCTTCACAGGAGTTGCGGAGCTCGGCTCAACGCGTGAGTCGCGAGTGGACTCGGCGGGGCCTTGTACGCACAAGGAGAGCTGTCTGGGCTTGGGAGCCCGCTTGTAGGTGCTGGTGAAGTTGCGGATGAAGGCTTCCGTGAAGTCTAGCCAGCTGTTGATGCTACGCGGCTTGAGGCTGTTGAGCCAGGTCCGCGCCGTGCCTTAAAGCATGAGGGGCACGTACTTTACGGCGACGCGCCGGTTACCATTGGCTATGCTAACCGCTGTGGAGTAGTCGATCAACCAATCTTCCGGCTTCACAGAGCCGTTGTACTTGGGCGTGTCTCTTGGGAGCGAGAACCCTTTGGGAAAGGGCTCGTCGCGGATGCAGGGGCCGAAACAAGGCGGGCCGACATCGTCTTCTTCTTCCAATGCCAGGGATCGCGCCAGGCGGTCGATCCGATGGCGGGCGTCGTTCTCGCCGATTCCTTCGCGACGGCCTAGCCGGCCGCTGAGAGTCGGGTGCGCCACTGGCGGCGAGGCGGGATATCTCTATCCATGGGGCGGAGGCGGAGGCGGGTCGCCTCGCCATTCCATGGCTCGGGGATGACCGTCCGCGTCTCGCTCGATGGAGATCCGGGTCCGGCTGCGGCTGGCAGCCGGCTCCTTCTCGCGTCGCGCGCGGGTATTGCTCGTAGTCGGCGTCCGGGACGTCGCGCCGTGTTCTCGGCGCGGGGGAAGGCTTTCCGCACGAGCATCGGCTTCGTGTCGCTGTGCAGCTGCGTCAATCAATTGCTGGATGCGCCGGGTCATGTGGGGGAGGTCTTCGGCCTCCAGGCCGTCCAGCTCGTCTACGGCCGCCTGGGCGGCACGCAAGTTCTCGAGCGGAGTGGCATAGACCAGGCGGTCGACTCCCAGCATGTCGGCGATGACGGCGCCGCGTTGCTTGACAAGGCCGGCCCGGCTTGGCCCGCCCGGGGCCGGCGTGCCGAAGGCGGCGCGGTCAGCTTCGCGCTGGTAGGCCTCAGTGAGGCGTCTTACGGAGGCCAGCCTCCGGCCCTCTGCGAGGAGGGCGAGGCGGCGTGCTTCCAGTGCTTCGTCGTCGGCATCAGCCGGGAGAGGAGCGGACAAGTCGTGGGCCGCCGCACGCGAGGCGTCGTGGGCGCTCTTATCGGCCAGGCCGCCGTGGCCGACAACCATCACTTCGGCGGTGACAGCATCGCAGCCATCGGCTCGAGGAAGCGGGTCGTTGTAGATCGTGACGTTGGTGGGGAAGGTGTCGTAGGAGGCCGTGTCGGAGTCGATAGGCATCGGGTCGGTGGAGCCAACTGACTCCAGGTCCGCAGTGGGCTCGCTGGAGATATGGAGCTGGCCGAGAAGGTTGGCGAGGTGGTCGTTTCCCGCATCGGAGGCGAGCTCGTCGGAGATGAGAGTTTCGTCGGGGAGATCGGCGAGGCCGCTTGCCGCGCAGATGCTGGTGACGCCTTGCAGCGCGTCGTGGCAAGCGCCATCGGGCGTGCCGGGCTGGCTACGCTCGCAGGGGAGGAATAAGGTTCCCGTCCAGAATAGGTCTCCGGACGATGGTGCACCTGGCCCCACGGTGGGCGCCAAATGTCGGGTGGTAGGTGCGACATATGCCAACGGGTGGCTTATCATAGTGGGAGCCAGTAAGACATCGCCGGTGCCTGGAAGGGATGAGGCGAAGTCATGCACGCCGGCGGATCTTACCCAGCTTCGGGGCTCTCCGTGGAGATAACACCCCTACTGCTGCTCTGCAGGGTCTCCGCATGTTCACTAGATGAGTCGAGTAGCTACACGACGCTCCTTGAGCTGTTTGATGGGAGGAGGAAGAAGGGCACGGCTAGCCTGCTTCCTCTCCTTGTGTGGTGTCTAGAACTAGTAAGAGTCGAACCCTTTGCATGGGTGCTCTGGGGGGTTTATATAGGCCTACCCCCCGGGGGTACAATGGTAATCCGACTGGGCGCGGGGCCCAGCCGTCTCTGACTGCGCTCGCCGGCTTCTGCACCGGCCGCTGGGGCCCGCCGACTGGTGGGTCCCCCCGGCTACCGGCACATTGGTCGACAGGCAGGTCCCACTGTCTAGGGCCTGGTCGGCGGCTGGTTACTGTGGCTCCATCTTGTTGACGTGAGCTTCATCGTGGTAAGCGCGACTACAGTACCGCCGCCTGTCAGGCGATCGCTGTAGCCTTACCGCGTCTCGTCTCCTTAATGGGGCGTCCTCTTCGAGGAAGGCGGAAAGCCGACTGCGGGGAGCCGGCTCTGTCTTGGGCCGACTAGTTGAAGGCGTGGCCGCCTTCGGGCGTCTCTCTGCCCAAAGGGGCCCACCGTCTGTGGGCCACGCTGGCGGCCCGTCGTGGGTGATGCCAGGGTCAACATGGCAACAGTGCCACGCCGAACGGGTCGTGCCTACCCCGTACGGCGCGCTGTGCCAGGCGTGCTCCGGGATTCGGGGGTGGGAGGCTCTTCTGTAGCCACGCCCCGTCGCATCGCCGTAGGTGGGCGCAAACTTTGTGGGTACGGTCTTGACCGCTTTATGGGGAGCCGCCTTCTTGGAGTCGGCCTTCTCGTGGCCGGCTTCTTGGAGTCGGCCTTCTCATGAGGGCTAAAGTCGGACCGCCTTCCGAAAGTCGGCCTGGGTTGCAGCCAGCTAGGGGAAGGCGGCCCCATGTCTTGGATTCTTGAGAGCCGGGTGGGCTCGTAACTTTTTTCAAAAGGGCCAGGGGAAGCCGGCTAGGCTACCCATGGCTATTTACTCCGACAAATTGCGAAGCCAATGACGGAGTTATTGAAGAAGGATACCAAATTTAAATGGACGGAAGATTGTGAGGCGAGTTTTCAGGAGTTAAAGAAACGTTTGACTACAGCCCTAGTGCTGATTTTGCCGGATATGCGTAAGGAATTTCAAGTGTATTGTGATGCCTCTCGCCTAGGGCTTGGAAGTGTGCTTATGCAGGACGGAAGAGTTGTTTCGTATGCCTCACAACAACTAAAACCGCACAAAGTGAATTATGCCACACATGATTTGGAGTTAGCAGCCGTAGTGCATGCGTTGAAGACCTGGAGACATTACCTTATTGGAAATCGTTGTGACGTATACATGTATCATAAGATTTTGAAGTACATTTTCACATAGAAGGAGTTGAACCTTAGGCAGAGAAGATGGTTGGAGCTTATAAAGTATTATGACATGAAGCTTCACTATCATCCAGGCAAGGCCAATGTCGTAGCCGACGCTTTGAGTCGGAAGAGTTACGCTAATACCCTAGTGAGCACGGGATTGCCAAAGGAGTTAGCAGAGGATCTCAGGGAACTTCGATTGGAGATTGTTCCTAGAGGTTTTGTTGCAACAATTGAGGTTCAGTCTACATTGTTAGGAAAGATTCGAGAAGCTCAGAAGGATGACAACGAGATTGTCGAGATAAAAGAGAGAATGAGCAACAGAAAGTCCAAAGGTTTTCGTGAGGATGAACACGACACCTTATGGTTTGAGGACCGTGTTTATGTGCCTAATAACCCAGAGATAAGGAAGTTAATACTTCAGGAGGCTCATGACTCACCATACTCGATACACCCCGGAAACACCAAGATGTATTTGGATTTGAAGGAACGTTTCTGGTGGACTAGTATGAAGAAGGATATTGCCGAGTATGTAGCCGTATGTGATGTATGTCAGAGAGTGAAGGCTGAGCATCAAAAGCCAGCAGGACTGTTACAGCCTATGCCGATACCCGAATGGATGTGGGATAAACTTGGCATGGATTTTATCACCGGATTACCCAGGACCAAATCAGGATATGATTCTATATGGGTAGTAGTCGATCGCTTTACCAAAGTAGCTCACTTTATCCCAGTGAAAACCACCTATACAAGTGCAAAGTTGGCCAAGATATATATGACCAGGATCGTATGTCTGCATGGAGTTCCAAGGACCATTGTCGGTGTCAAAACCGGCAGATCTCGGGTAGGGGGTCCCGAACTGTGCGTCTAAGGCGGATGGTAACAGGAGGCAGGGGACACAATGTTTTACCTAGGTTCGGGCCCTCTTGATGGATGTAAAACCCTACGTCTTGCTTGATTAATATTGATGATATGGGTAGTACAAGAGTAGATCTACCACGAGATCAAAGAGGCTAAACCCTAGAAGCTAGCATATGGTATGATTGTTGTATATGTTCTATCGACTAGCCTGGCCTCGGTTTATATAATGCACCAGAGGCCTAGGATAACAAGAGTCCTAGCCGAATACGCCGGTGGGGAGGAGTCCTTGTCTTGATCGCCAAGTCTTGTGGAATCTTCCTTGTATGCGGCAACTGTCCGAACTGGCCCATGAGTATGCGGCCATGGGGGTCCTCGGCCCAATCCAACTGATCAGGAGACGATGTGATGAGTACCCCCTAGTCCAGGACACCGTCAGTAGCCCCCTGAACCGGTCTTCAAGTTAGGAACGCTCCTCGATTCTTCCAAACCGTTCTTCATCTTCGGTCGTCGGTCTTGAAACTGGTTCAACAAATCTTCTCATCTTCGATCTTGAGGATCGCCGAAGTGCATCCGACGAGTTTACACGTCGGGTATTCGAGGAGCCCCTTTAAGTTTCCGGCCTTTATCAATGCCTTGTTATTTTTATGCCACACCTCGGGTTTGAAGTTGTTCCCAGGCGGCAGTTTCCTCTTGCATCCAAACCCCAATGCCGGACTGCATTCGAGGTATCTTTTGCAGCCGAGCACCAATGTCGGACTGCTTCTGACCTCCAAAGCCGAAATGTATCCGAGCTCCAACGCCGGACTGTGTCCAAGCTCCAACGCCGGACTATATCCAAGATGTCATAGATCATCTTGGTAAAAAAGTTGAAGGATTTTAGCCAAGCTTAATGTGGGAAATGCCCTCTATGGAGCTAGCCGCTGGCGCCCGCCGGACTGCATCCGAGGTGGTGAACCACCCGACAGCGGGCTGATATTTTGTGAATATTTTTTATTGGTGCAATTCATTCTCTGCCGAGATATATAACCGGTATATGTATATCTAGTAGCCCTCAAGGTTTGTGTCGGTCTAAAACCCGAGATGCACCTGAAGGAAAACATGAAACCGCTGTTCCCAGTAGCCCCTGAGACTCGGGCCGATGTGCGAAATCGTCCTGAGGATCAACTCCTAGCTCGGCAGCATACATAGGAATAAAAACACAGTGTAATATATTAGGGATAATAGTGATCGGCGAACGGGCCCTTGAGAGAGGGTCTTGAAAAGTTGCCGTAATTTATTTAGCTTGACGCCGGATAGGTCCAAATGGTACCTATAGTTCGGTCAAGCCGAACACTTGGCATTTGGAATTTTCTGCATTGAAATAGGCAATGCGGTAGCCCCCGAGACACTGGTTGGGTGGCAACACCAGATTAGGGGATCGATGTGCCCCTTTAATTTTTGTAAATAATGAGCGCAAAGCCTAGTAGCCCCCGAGCCTTAATGTGGGCACGGGTGGCCGAATTATGGATCGATATCCAGAGTAAAATCACAGATTATGTGTAATGATTCTATGTATCCAAGTACTTTACATCATTATTGTGACTCCATTGTGACCGTTTATCAGTTGAAAGTGGCCCATCGTCGGCTTCTACCCCTTGGTAGATACTACGCAGGGTGTTTCCGCACTAACAAAACAAACCTTAGCCCATGTCTCGGTGCCCGGAGGCGGTTGTCTAGCAGAAACGAAGCAATCAGATATGCGGGCTTTATAACTTTCCCTTAGTCATAAGAGTTTTAAACCGGGGAAGCTAGCTATGAGCCTCGGTTACTGTTCGGCGACATCCGAGGTCAAGCCGTAAACACTTCGGCCAATGTTATGAACGGCCCGTCATTTAATATAGTCATCGGATCGCTGACCAGTTTACGCCTATTGTGACAGTCAATTTTCGGCTTTCTCCACTGAGGTGCTCGACCATGCGAGCTGGAAGCACAATCGCAGTGGTTCTCCCTTTGCACACCTAGCCGAACAAAGCGGAACGTAGGAGGCAAGCACAGGAGCCGGGCAACCCAACTATTGACCGAAGACACAATTCGAAATCGATGCATATATAGCAATATCCGAGAATGTTTTTGCCGGATCCCTAAAGGTGTCCGGCGTTCCACTGCGGGACTAACGCTGGAAACACACAAATAGTTTAAAAGTGCCATAGGCTTGGAAAACCAAAAAATGTCAGAAAAAATCGACGTCCGAACTAGATCAATTGTTCGGTGCCAATCAGAAAATTGGACTTTAAAAAAAGTGCTTCTGTCGTGCTTTAACATGACACATCCTATCTCAAGACTTCAAGCGGGTCAGCCTACGGCTTCAGCCTCCTATCCCGAAGGCGGAGTACTTCTCATTAGGCCAGTTTAGCAAACTAAACTCTAGTGGCTTTGAGAGAGAAATTAGGCTCCCCGGCTAGTGACCACACACTCGTGTCGAAAAAAGGAGTGATGAATAATAATAGTAATAAAAACTTTGCAACAACTAAGAAGAAGAACACTTATTATGAAATGGCTCATATAAATTTAAGAGCCCCCAAGTGACTTGGATAAAAGAATTTTATGTATAATGATTGTATGTACCGAAGTACTAATATCATATCTTTGTTCACCCGAACTTTAAACGCGTCTTAACCGACCGTCGGCTTCTCCCTCTTCGATCAAGGACCGAAAAGTGTTATGTACTCCACCTGTCGAGAATATCGACAGTGTTTCCGATAACCAGGCAACCGGGCCATAAGGCTGTAATAGACAAAGCGCGCTCAGGGAACTTATGCTATATTACAGACGAAGTGTAAGAAGCATCTTCGAAGAAAATAGTACGCCCACCGATACCTTTCTTCGGTGCTCACTATTACATGAGACTTGTGCAATAGATTTTTTGTACTCATGAGTTTCGTTGTGTGCCGACCATGATTGAAAACAATAAGAGCGCTAGCTTTCGGCTTCACCCAGTCCGAGGTCAGAGCTCGGAGGACCCGGTCGTGAAAATCGTAGAGGTGCTCCCTTTACTCCCTAGTCGAACAATCGGGAATGTAGGGGTAAGCACAGGAGCCAGGCAACCCAACTTGCAAATCGCTTAAGTCAATATGGTGCATATTGTGGCGTAATACACGAACAAGGAACGAAGCCGTACTAGTATAATCATATGCAAGAGGAAAAGCTTCATAAAGGAAGCCCCCAAATAAACGGGGTATTTGAATTTGTGTTTCACAAACAAAGTTTTGACAAGGAGATTCTCTACAAGCAACTTTTTTTCAAAAAGGTAAAATGCTTGGTCGAACCGAACACAAGTTAAAAATTTAAAACTTTGAGCATGAAGGCAAATTAGCTGGTTAATGTGTTCGGTATTGATGACGCGGCCTGAGCTTGATGCGGGACAAGGTTCCATCCCCCAAGCCGGTCCCAAGGTGGCGGAGCAAAGAGCTCGGCACTTCGAAGTGGTGACATAGCACGGTCAATGCGGGCCGGCAGTGTGATGCCGAAGTACCTGGCATGGGGTAATGAAGTGTTGACGAAGCCCCCGTCCAGCCGAGGTGACGTGGTATGTCAGTACGCCGAGTTGACGATACTGCACAACCCGGATCATTTTCCTGTTCACAAAAAGTAGTGCAAACCGGAGATAATAGTAATAATAATAATAATAATAAATAAATAAAAAAATCGTTGCATAATAAATAATTTATGCAAAGTGAGTAATAAAAGAAATATTGCCTGGTGCCAAAGTCAATGTCGATGCAGGGCGTCAGCGTGATGCGGTGAAGGCATGGCAAAGCCTGAATTCACAGGTCGGTCCGAGTTCCGGATGCGGCGTTCGCCGGACTATGTACGGAAACTTGACTGAACCACCATGAGATCATCGTTAATGCGGCCACTATTTGATAGACCTGGTTTATTTGTTGTAGCAATCCAAAGAAAGGTGATTCCCAAAATTGGGACTCGATCCGCGCACCCATTGCCTGATGGGTGATAAAGCGACGGCACGGCGATGCTGGCAAAGGTTGGCTCGCCGAGGCAAAGCCCTCGGTCCAGCTAACGTGACGGGGTGGGTCGGCTAGTGACGCTGAAGTCTCCGGAGCATAGGTTGATGAAGATATGGCGAAGCCCCCGGTCCAACCGAGATGTCGAAGCCTCGATGTCAGCCGATGAGTCGAAGTAGGTCGGCGTGATGGACACTGGCTTGAAGAAGCAATAGTGCGGCCCTGCCGATGCACGTCGTGACGTGGTCGATGTCGGCTTGATGAAGTGACCGTGCGGCGATGCCGGTATGCCCGCTCCATGTAATCCGTGGGGCGGCGATGTTGGTGATGATTTATCCTTCGCGATGTCGGACTCTTGTTCGGCTTGCCGAGATGATGATCCGAAGAAGTTGAGCTCGGCTCAACAAAGTGACGACCCGTCTAGCGCAGGTCAGCAGCCGTGGAGCAATATTGCCGAACTGGTTTGACACCAGCATGATGTTGAATATTATGTTCAAAAGATTTCAAAGTTCGTGGGATGTGTTCGGGAACAAAACACAACACCCCATACAAAACTTCCTTCAAAGAGGATGTCCGAAAGCCCGTTCATAAAAAAGATGAACTCGGGTCGGATTCGTTTTCACGCAGAAAAAAGATCCGAAAAGTGATCCACTAATCGGAAGGTTCCCGGAGTTTGGACGGTCGGATCGAGCTGAAATTTTTAGGGGTGGTAGATATAGGAATTCCTCAGCAGATCAACGGTTGGATCTTTGAAAGGACGTCCGAGGTAGAAGCCGGACACCACGCCTGAAACTCGTCCAGATTCTCGTCCAGATTTGACAGGGCTCCAGTATATCGTAGATTGTCAAAGATTCCTCCATCGGAACTCATTGAAATTTTGCGTGGTTGTTGTAGACTTAATTCCACACAATTCCACCATAGGGATCGTCAAAGTGATGCTCAAAGAGGTGGTGTCAGCGAATACAAGTTCGCTGTTTGGAAAAAATGCTCGGTCGCCCGAGGGCAATGTTTGACGTTGAGCCCCGAGCTCCATGGATGATTCCTCCATTATCTTGATAGAGATCGGAGTTGATGTTGATGAAGGCCCTCGTCCGAACATGATGATCGGAGATGGAGTACGGTCCTTGGTCGAGCCAAGGTGACCAGTCGAGGCAGCGACGAAGATGCCGGCATCGCTGTTGACCTGCAGACGAGCCATCGATTCTTTTGCCGATCACACAACGGAACTCTCAATGAAAGCACCAATGTCGGTGTCAAAACCGGCGGATCTCAGGTAGGGGTTCCAAACTGTGCGTCTAAGGCAGATGGTAACAGGAGGCAGGGGACACAATGTTTTACCCAGGTTCAGGCCCTCTTGATGGAGGTAAAACCCTACGTCCTACTTGATTAATATTGATGATATGGGTAGTACAAGAGTAGATCTACCACAAGATCAAAGAGGCTAAACCCTAGAAGCTAGCATATGGTCTGATTGTTGTATCTCTCTATCGACTAGCCTGGCCTCGGTTTATGTAATGCACCAGATGCCTAGGATAACAAGAGTCCTAGCCGAATACGCTGGTGGGGAGGAGTCCTTGTCTTGATCGCCAAGTCTTGTGGAATCTTCCTTGTATGCGGCAACTGTCTGAACTGGCCCATGAGTATGCGGCCATGGGGGTCCTCGGCCCAATCCAACTGATCGGGAGATGATGTGATGAGTACCCCCTAGTCCAGGACACCGTCAACCATCGTATCAAATAGAGGAACACAGTTTCTTTCAAAGTTTTGGCATCATCTGCACCAAACTTTGGGGACAAGGTTGGAGTTCGATACAGCATTCCACCCGCAGACAGATGGATAGACCGAGAGGGTCAACCAGATTCTAGAGGACATGTTGAGGGCATGTGCGCTAGATTATGGATCTAATTGGGATGACAATTTTCCCTACGCGGAGTTCTCATACAGCAATAGCTACCAAGAAAGTTTGAAAATGGCGCCGTTCGAAGCCCTGTATGGACGAAGTTGCAGAACACCGTTGATGTGGGATGAAGTTGGAGACTGACAGTTATTTGGACCAGATTTGATCAAGGAGTCTGAAGAAAAGGTTAAGCTGATCCGAGATAGACTAAAGGTAGCTCAGTCCAGATAGAAGAGTTATGCAGATTCGAAACACAAGGAAATAACCTATGAAATTGGAGACAGAGCATATCTGCAAGTGTCACTGAAAGTGCGTTATATCGACTAGAGGGAGGTGAATAGGCGATTTTTATGAAATTCTTCACTAAGGAATTTGCCGGTGAGGAAATTCCTTAGCGAAGAACTACTAGCAGCGGAATAAGTACTCAACAGTAAACATAACAGAATACGAGCATAGTCATCATGATACAATGAAGACAGGCACAGAGTACAGGAAGCATAAGCACAGGATAACACAGGATGAAGACAATCAGACTGAAGAAATTGAACTGAGGAAATTGAGAAAGTCTTCACTCAAAGTCTTCAAACACAGATATGAACAAGTACACAACTCAATTATGAGGAAATGAAAGAGTTGAGGAAATGGAATCAGTAAGCTTGGTGAAGACAATGATTTGGTAGACTAGTTCCAACTGTTGTCTCAGTTGTACGTCTGGTTGGAGCGGCTGAGTATTTAAACTCGAGGACACACAGTCCCGAACACCCAGTCCTGAACACGCAGCTTAGGACACCCAGTCCTCACCGTATTCTCCTTGAACTAAGGTCACACAGACCTCGTCCAATCACTCGTGGTAAGTCTTCAGGCGACTTCCAAACCTTCACAAACTTGGTCACTCGGCGATCCACAATTCCTCTTGGATGCTCTAGACCATGACGCCTAACCGTCTGGAAGAAGCACAGTCTTTAAAGGTAACAAGCGTCGGATCCACGCAGGATCAATCTCTTCAGTCATGCTCAATCACTTGGGGTTTGTAGGTGTTTGGGTTTTGGGTTTTTCCTCACTTGATGATTTTCGCTCAAAGTCCTCGGAGGATGGGTTGCTCTCAAATGACAAGTGTCAGTTTCTCTCGGAGCAGCCGACCAGCTAGTGGTTGTAGGGGGCGGCTATTTATAGCCTAGGGAGCAGCCCGACATGATAAGACATAAATGCCCTTCAATGATATGACCGTTAGGTGGATAGATATTTTGGGACAGCTGGCGCATAGCACAGCAACGGTCGGAATTTTGAGTAGCAAAATCCTTAGGGCTATCATGTTCCTCACTGTGTAGGCAATCCGCACTGGCAAATTCCTAACTCCTCAGTCAGGACAAATTCCTCAGCGACCAGAAGAACTTCATCTCTGTCACTAAAGAAATTGACTGAACTGTATGAGATTTCCAATGGCTTCACTCGAAGGGATTGGTAGGTGTAGGATTTTGAGTTTTGCATCACGTGGAAATTTTCCTTAGTATTTCCTCGACCCCCTTTTTACAGTACGGTGTTTCCTATAACTCAAGAAAGAGAAAGTGAAACTACGAAAATAAAAGTCTTCACGCTTCATGTTCCTCGAACGAATACCAAGCCTTCAAGGTCACACCAATTTCTTCAGTTTCAAAGTCTTCAGTGATCCAAAGTCTGCAGTCGAAGAACTTCATTTTTAGGGGTCGACTTTCTCTGTAAATATCAAGCTCCTCATAGACTTATAGACTTGTGTACACTCACAAACGCATTAGTCCCTTAACCTATAAGTCTTCAATACACCAAAATCACTAAGGGGCACTAGATGCACTTATAATCTCCCCCTTTTTGGTGATTGATGAAAATATAGGTTAAGTTTTCAACGGGGATAAACATATGAAGTGTAACTACTGATATTGAGGAATTTGATTGCAAGATATAGAAGAAATCCCCCTGAAGATGTGCATAGTGAGGAATTTGCTTTTGAAGCAATGCACACTTGAAGAATTGAATCATGGAGATCTCCCCCTATATCTTGTAATTCATACACGCATTTGACATATCACAATGAAGAATTCGAAATGCATGATGAAATATGGTGACTGATGTAATTCAGCATGCGTGCATTAGCATATACGAGGAATAAGCATGCAACAAAACATATCAAAAGTATCAGAGCACCATCGGGTTTAAGTTTACAACTCGATCCAATAAAGTCTCAGAAGAACGAGAGTTGTAACTTAACAAAAACGCCCATATATAAAGACCCGCTTGAAGACTAACTCAAAATTCTCCCCCTTTGTCATCAAATGACCAAAAGGATCGAATATGAGGACTAATGCCCCTGAAGAATATCAAGTTGATGAAGGAGCGCCAGCGTTGTTGGGGTCGTTTGTTGTAGTAGGGCCTGCCGCAGTGTCGTCCAAGTCTTCATTTTCATCAGTGTCGCGCGATGAAGAATATGATATGGCCACCAGAGAAGGAACCTTGACCTTCTTGAATTTCTTCGGTGGAGGTGCAGACCAGTCAAAATCTTCTTTGAGACCCACTTTCTTCAGATCTTCTTCACCATACAGATGCGACAGGATTGCCCAGGTGCGACCGAAGACTTGATGGAGGTAGTAGTGGTTTTTCTTCACTGCATTGTGTGTGGTAGTCATGTTGTGAAGAAGTGAACCAAACTGACGCTTAACCCATTTG
This sequence comes from Triticum urartu, assembly GCF_003073215.2. Lineage (NCBI taxonomy): Eukaryota > Viridiplantae > Streptophyta > Magnoliopsida > Poales > Poaceae > Triticum > Triticum urartu. Next base: position 82,003,236 of record NC_053024.1, on the reverse strand, counting down.
TGATTTCGATCCACCTTCTGGTGAAGACTAAGCAGAAGTTCACGGTCAGTCATCACGCGCGGAGCAGTGGCTTGAGGAGTGGACTTGGGTGCATTGGCAGAGTCATGTGTGGCAGAGTCATCATTGGTGGAATAAGATGCAGCTTTGCGAAGCTGACCATCCAATGGACGAATGCCTTCATCTATTATAGCTGATGCCTTGCCCTTTCCATCAACTGAGGAATATGTCTGCTTGAGGACTTCAATTGGGGGCAAGTAGCTGAGGTAATTCTGGAAATCAGCTTTGTAGTTAAGTGAAGACCTTGTCCTGAGGAATCTCATAATCCAAGGTGCATAAGGCTTCAGCTCAAACAGAGACAGTGCAACATTTGCCATAGTCCTCATGAAGAAATTGTGATAATTGACAGGAATGCCATGAACGATGTTGAATACCAGATTCTTCATGATGCCAACAATTTCCTCATCAGATGAGTCATGGCCTTTGATGGGACTGATTGTCCTCGTAAGAATACGATAGACAGTTCTGGGCACGTACAGCAATTCCTTCACGAGTAATTTGGTTCTTGGTGCTTGACCTGGCTTCAAAGGTTTCATCAGCACCTGCATGGAATGATGTGTGAGCTCAGGTTCACTGTAGATGCAGCGAGCTTGAGGACTGAGTGGTAGAGCACGAATCAATTCAGAGGCTGGTGCAGTGTAATGAGTGTTTTCAGACATCCAGTCCAGCACCCATGAATTCACATCTTCAGCATCTCCGGTGATGTGCAGCGTTGCATAGAATTGAAGAATCAGTTCTTCATTCCAATCGCAGATGTCAGAGCAAAAGTTTAGCAGTCCAGTGTCATGAAGAACACTGAGGACTGGTGCGAAGCATGGCAGAGATTCCATATCCACGTGAGGAATATGCTCATGGTAGAAGATCTTCTCCTTGTTGAACAGCACTGAGGAATAGAAATTTGCTTGACTAGCAGTCTAGAAACGCCTCTTCCTAATGCGAGCAGAGTTATAAGGGTTGTAATCTTTGAAGAATACGTGCTCGCCGAAGAAATCATCAACCTTGAACTTTTGCTTGCGTGAGAATGGATCCTTTGGCTTCGGCAGAGGAGTGTCAGTGAGTTGCATCACGACCTCAGGAATCTCAATCGCAGGTTCTTCAGGTTGAGGAATTTCTGGTTCCTCCTCAGTGGCAGTCTGCGTCATTGGTTGTTCAGCAGCAGCAGTTTCTTCAGCGCTAGTGGCTGGAATTTCCTCATGGACAGATGCAGTGGGATGAGTTTCTTCAGAGCCCATTTGTACAGTTTGTGTGGGGGACTGAGGAATTTGCTGTAGAGGGGTGAACATTGGAGAGTTTGGATGCTGACTTTCCCAAAATTCATCACTGATTACTGGTGTGGAGCAGCCAGCGTCCACATCTTCATCTTCCATTTCTTCAATGCCAGCCTCTTCAGCTGTGAACTGAGGCATATTCGAGAAGATGATAGGTGTTGAAGGGATCGCTTCCACTTCAGTTTCTTCATCCAACGGTTCAGACAAAGCAGCAGAAGGAGTTTCTTCATCTGATCCGCTGGGGATCACATATTCTTCATCAAAAGGAACAAGGTCCTTTGATGGCCTGGTTGAGATGGGAACAGCATCAATCAGATTTGCAAATGAACTTGTCATAGGCTTCATTTTCTTCGGAGCTGAAGAATCTGAAGCAACTGATGCTTTCCTTTTCTTCACTACAGCATGCTCTGCAGCCTTGGTCTTCTTCACATCTGATGCAGATGGAAGGATTGGAGTTGAAGTTGGTGCAGGAGCAGCTGAGGAAGCTGGTTGATGTTCTTCAGGCACAACTGATGCAGTTGCCCTGCATTCTTCAGTTTCTTCAGGCGCACCACTAGTGGGTGCCCTGGCAATTTCTTCAGCAACTGGAATGCAGTCATCAGCCCAGGAACTCACATTTTCTTCAGCAGCCTGATTGTCATTAGCGGTGCTGGCATTTTGTTCAGTAGGCTGAGTAGATGCTTCAGCCTGAGGAATTTCCTGTTGCATTGGGGCTGCAACATTGGAAGTGAAGTTATCCACAAGTTTCGCAAAATGAACCTTGGCTCCAAGCCAATCAGCGTGATATGTGTCAAAGTCATCACTAAGTTTCTTGATCTCAGTCTGGATAGTGATAAGTTCTTCAGTTGTCATAGAGACAACTTTTTTCTTCAGATATCGCTCTTTCTTGTACTGCGCTTTCTTGATCTGCCTGGCCTTCTCAAATTTCCACTTTTCTTCTTGAATGAAGTGGGTCAGCATGTGACTTTGGCCAGGAGTCAGCTTGAAGTCAGGCATGGGAGTGTTGGGGTCCTTGTGCCAGACATCAATGTAGCCGAGGATCAACTTGGGATCCAAAAGCAGTGGCACCTCTGATCCTTTGGCTCTAGCAGCCCTGACTTGACTGTCTCTGATGATTTCTGCAAGTTCATCATCATTAGCTTCGTCTTCTTCAGACGGTACTTGGAAAGCGACTTGTTTCTTTTGAGGACTTGGGCGAGGACCTCGTCCAGCAGTGGCCTTTGTTTTTAGTAGTGAGGGGCCAGCTGAGGAACTTGGTGCAGCTGAGGAACTAGCTGAGACACCTGAGGCAGTGGAGATGCCTGTAGTCCTTTGGCACGAGGCGAGATGCACAGGTGCTGAGGATTTAGTCGGAACAGCTGAGGGCTTAGGCGGAGGAGCTAAGGACTTTGGAGGAACAGGAGCAGCATGAGGAATTGGCAGTGAGGGCTTTGAGGATTCTGGCCGTGAGGGCATTGCTGAGGAACTTGGCCTTGAGGGCATCGTTGGTGAAGCACTTGGCTTGCGCGCAGGCTTCTTTGATATAGCCTTCTTTGGCTTGACAGCAAAGGCCTCAGCAGAGGCAGCAGCAGCAGCAGATTCTTCGTTGAATTTCCTCACTGCTTCTTTGGCTTGCTTAGCCAACTTGGCTTGGCGCTTGGCCCATGCATCAGGATAGTCCTCGCCACGCTTGAGGCTGGTGGGATCAACGATTTTGGCCAGGTGCCAATGGAGCTCTTGGGCATGGAGGATTGAGTGTGAATTTCTTCATATACTTAGGAGTGACATATCTGTACTCCCTCCATTCTCTTGCCCATCTCCTCTCTATCTTCTGAATGCGCACTTTGCGCTCATTCTTGGTTTCTTCAGTAGGTGTGCAGTACCCAGCATATATTTCATCAGGGATCTCAAACGTTGTATTTACCTCAGGCCTCTTTCCTCCCTTCTGTGGCTTCTTACCGTCAGCCATTTTCTTCAGTTGAGGAATTTGAACAATTGAATTCTCTGAAGAAGTATGCAACTTTTCTTCGAGGAATGCTGCAAATGAGTTAAGTTTATGAGAACCTAGTGATTCAGCAGCTGACATGTGTACCTGTGAACAGAGTATAGTTGCGAGGAATTTGGAGAGGTCATATGCGTTCTCAGAGGGTTTTTCAAAAGAACAAGTTTGAGGAATTTGACCAGATGAGTCTTGAAGAATTTCACTAAGCGTTCTTTGTCTTAGGTTCCAGAGTTGTATAGATCGAAGATCCACACAATTGAGGAATCTTGAAGAAAAATGATGCTTAGAGAAACGAATCAAGAACAGATGACTTGTGAGGTGTTTAGTGTGTGAAACTATGAAGAAAAACACCTTTGAAGATTTTGAAGATAATCATTTGAATCAACGAGGATAGTAAAAGTAACTTTTAATTACCCTGGACGAAGAACACGACGAACTGGAGTAAGGAGATGTGAAGTTCGTCTGTGCAGATCTTCCACGTCCTAACTTGGCGGAGGAAGACGGCTACGGCGGCGGCGGAGTGAAGATTTCCGTGGTCGGTGCGAGTACGTCAGCGACGAGGTCGAGGCAGTGAAGCTCTTCCTCACCAGCGGCGATGAAGTACCGGCGGCGCTAGGGTTTGAGAAGCTCGAGCTGGAGAGAGAGATCGAGCGGAGTAAAAGAAGTGAGGAAGGGAAGGAGGGGTATTTATAGCCACGGTGAAAAACTGCTCGCCCGAAGAAATTGGACGAACGTGCCCCTGACCCTTCTCATTCGCTTGACATGTGTCACCCATGTACTGAGAGGTGGAGATCGTGTGTGATCGTGGGTGAGTGGATAAGTGTAACGTGGGATGCGGAACGGTTTGAGCGGCAACTCCGAAAATTTCGAAAAGATAGATTTTAAAGTTCCGTTCGCAATTTCTTCAGCTGACAAGGACACAGTGAAGATTTTGAACGAGTTTCAAATAGAATGCACATGAAGAATTTGTGAATAGATTACATTGAGTATAGCATAGAGGGGGGAGGGTCCGATCACATTCACTTAGCACAAAAACCAACTTGAAGAATTAGCAATAAGTGAATGCTCTAGAGGACTTAACTTATATATTTGTATAGCCAATGAAGAAAAACGACGGAAGCAGTGAAGACAATGCAAAGTTGAAGAATATGAATAATTGAGGAATTTCAACTTTTGGTGGTGGCGTGACCCACCGTATAAGAATGATGATTTCAGACACCGCGTACAATTATCATAGGGTTCTAAGAATCAAATTCTTCGTTAATTTCTTCACACTAAGAGAGTTATTCTTCATTGATTGAAGAAAAATGTTTCTTCATGTGTTGCACATCTAAGTCATCAATTTTGCATAAGTGTTAGGATGAGTGTCCTTTTCAAAGAACATTCGAAGATTCTAGGATATTTAGCTCACACTGCAACTTGCTAAATATCTTCTCATCCAAGGGCTTTGTGAAGATATCAGCTAGCTATTCTTCAGTCTTCACATGCTCAATAGAAATTTTGCACTTCAACACATGATCACGAAGAAAATGATGATGAATCTGAATGTGCTTTGTCTTCGAGTGCTGAACTAGGTTGTGAGCAATCTTGATGGGACTCTCATTGTCACAGAAGAGAGGCACATTCTTCATGTTGACGCCTTAGTCCTTGAGAGTTTGCTTCATCCATAGCAATTGAGCACAGCAAGAACCAGCGGCAATGTACTCAGCTTCAGCAGTAGATAGTGATACGCTGTTCTGTTTCTTCAAGGACCAACAGACCAAAGATCATCCGAGGAAATGACATGTACCAGATGTTGATTTGCGGTCCACACGATCACCAGCATAGTCAGAGTCAGAATATACAATGAGATCAAAAGCCGAGCCCTTGGGGTACCATAATCCAAGTGTGGGTGTGTGAGCTAGATATCGAAGAATATGTTTCACAACCTTATGGTGTGATTCCTTCGGTGCAGCTTGAAATCAAGCAAACATGCAAACACTAAGCATTATATCTGGCCTAGATGCACATAAGTACAATAAAGAACCAATCAGGGAGCGGTATACCTTATGATCAAAGTCAATACCATTTTCATTAGTGCACAGATGGCCATTTATGGGCATAGGAATTTTGACGCCTTTGCAATCTTGCATGCCGAATTTCCTCAGTACATCCTTGAGGTATTTCTCCTGATATATGAATATGCCATTGCGTTGTTGACGAATTTGAAGACCTAAGAAGAATTTCAACTCTCCCATCATAGATATTTGATATTCTTCACTCATCATATAGGCAAATTCATCACTATAATGTTGGTCAGTACAGCCAAAGATAATATCATCAACATATATTTGGCACACAAACAATTCACCATCATAAGATTTAGTGAAAAGAGTAGGGTCGAGTGAACCGGGTTTGAAGCCTTTTGTCATGAGGAATTCCTTCAAAGTATCATACCACGCCCGTGGGGCCTGCTTGAGGCCATAGAGGGCCTTGTTGAGTCTGAAGACTTTGTCAGGATTCTTTGGATCTTCAAAACCTGGGGGTTGAGCAACATATACTTCTTCCTCAAGCTTACCATGAGGAATGCACTTTTCACATCCATTTGATATATAGTGATATCATGATGGTTAGCATAAGCAAGTAATATGTGAATAGCCTCAAGCCTAGCAACAGGTGCAAAAGTTTCATCGAAATCAATTCCTTCAACCTGTGTGTAGCCTTGAGCTACAAGCCGTGCCTTATTCCTCACCACAAGGCCATTTTCATCTTGCTTGTTGCGGTAGATCCACTTTGTGCCGATGATATTGTGCTTGCGAGGATCTGGACGTTTGACCAGTTCCTAGACATTGTTGAGCTCGAACTGATGTAATTCTTCTTGCATGGCCTGAATCCACTCAGGCTCCAGAAATGCTTCATCTACCTTAGTGGGCTCTGTAACAAAAGCATAGTGCCCACAAAAGTTAGACAAATGTGAAGCTTTTGAGCATGTGAGAGGACCTGGCGCTTTGATGGCATTGATGATCTTTTTAACTTGCACTTCTTTTGCAATGCGAGGATGAGCTGGTTGCCGTTGAAGAATTTGATCAGCGTTTTCTTCAGCGCCATTTTCTTCAGCATTTTCTTCAGGTGCATTAGCTCGATGTTCTTCATGTTCTGGAATAAATTCTTTAGCAAATTCTTCAGTGGGAATGACATCCTCAGTTCCTTGAACTTGATGGTTTCCTCAGGTGTTGGTTCATCTATCATAGTAGGTAGGTGCTCTCTTTGCGAGCCATTAGTTTCATCGAACCGCACATCTACAGTTTCAACAATCTTGTGAAGAACGTTGTTGAAGACTCTGTAGGTGTGTGAGTCCTTTCTATAACCAAGCATAAAACCTTCATGTGCTTTCGGTGCAAATTTTGAGTTGTGATGAGGATCTCTAATCCAACATTTAGCACCGAGACTTTGAAATAACTTACATTGGGTTTCTTATCAGTGAGGAGTTCATAGGCAGTTTTCTTGAAGAATTTGTGAAGATATACTCTGTTGATGATGTGGCACGCAGTATCAATTGCCTCAGTCCAGAACCGACGAGGCGTTTTGTATTCATCAAGCATAGTGCGAGCCATCTCAGCAAGAGTCATGTTCTTATGCTCCACGACGCCGTTCTGCTGAGGAGTATAAGGAGCAGATAACTCATGAGTAATACCAAGTTCATCAAGATAGCCATCGAGACCAGAATTCTTGAACTCAGTGCCATTGTCACTTCTGATGTGCTTGATCTTCACACCAAAGTTGGTTGAAGCCTTTGAGGAAAATCGTTTGAAGACTTCCTGCACTTCGTGTTTGTAAGTAACAAGGTGTACCCATGTGTAGCGAGAATAATCATCAACAATAACAAAGCCATATTGAGATGCTTCATTTGAAATAGCAGAATAATGATTAGGACCAAAGAGATCCATGTGAAGCAATTCAAATTGGAGAGTGATGGTCAGGATAGTCTTCGCTGGATGCTTGGCCTTCGTCATCTTCCCAGCTTCACAGGCTCCGCATAGGTGATCCTTGAGGAATTTGACATTTTCGATGCCAATGAAATGCTTCTTATTCGCAAGCGTGTGCAATTTCCTCATGCCTGCATGACCAAGTCGTCGATGCCAGAGCCAGCCTTCTGAAGCTTTTGCAAGTAAGCACACGGCTGGTTGTGGTCCTGTAGAGAAATCAACAATATACAGGTCTCCTCTCCTAAAGCCTTCGAAGACTTTGGAATTGTCAGCTTCCATAACCACAACACAACGGTACTTGCCAAAGACAACAACCATATCAAGATCACAAAGCATTGAGACAGACATAAGGTTGTATCCTAAGGACTCAACAAGCATGACTTTGTCCATGTGTGGATCCTTTGTGATCGCAACCTTACCTAGACCCAATACCTGACTTTTGCCTTTGTCAGCAAAGATGATATGCTTCAGATGTGACGGGGATAATGGTGCATCCATCAATAGATTCTTGTCACCATTCATGTGATTTGTACATCCACTATCGAGGACCCACTTGGTGGCTTTGGGTTGATCATCCTACAGATGAATTAGTGCAGCTTACAAACTCATATACTTCATCAGTGAAGAATATGACATCAATTCATCAGATCAATTTCATCAAGCAAAAGAACAGATAAAGCAATATGAGGACGTGAGAAATGAAAGTTCATTTCTTCATGATTAGCTTGCGTCCTATCAGGCATACTCAGGTCTCTAGCAAATTCTTCAGACGATTACGTACGTCTGGAGACCTTACCCTGCATAAGAGATTAGTTCTTTTTCTTCACCACCCACATCTGAAGGGGTGGCAAAGAGTTCATCACTCTGCGAGCTCCATACGAGAAGGATGGCATAGAAGCCAGTCCATTTCGTTTCACATAAGAGGGGTTAGAGTAAGCATAAGAGTATGCAGAGAAATTCTTCGAGGACTTATGGACATAATGATTTGAAGAATAATGCACATATCCATAATCCTTAGATCTTCCCTGCGAAACAGACGGGTTAGCACAATGATGTTCATATGAGGACTTTGATCCATATGAGGAATATGATCCATGTGAGGAGTTTGGTCCGTATGAGGACTTGGATCCATATGAAGAATTTGGTCCATATGAAGAATTTTATCTGGGGTTCCTATTCTTCACAGGTGGCGTCATGATGACATTCACCTGAAGATTTTCAAGGCATCTTTTGGGAACCCAGATTTTCTTCATAGGGGAGCCGTTCCTGCAGTAAGTGCCAACATATCTAGCAAATACTTCACCATTCTGATTTTTGAACAGTTTATAGTTGGAGTCAATTGACTCATCATCAGAATGAGGAGATTCACATGCAAATCCAGATAAGTTAGATGGATCAACTGGAGGTCCCTTTGCAGCAAACCATGTAGTTTTGGGGTACTGCTCAGGCTTCCAATATGTACCATCAGCATTGAGTTTCCTCTCAAAAGCAAAACCCTCTTTCCTAGGGTTCCTATTGAGGATCTGCTTTTTAAGCACATCACAAAGAGTCTGATCCCCTTTGAGGCTTTTGTACATGTCTGTCATGTACAATTCCTTCAGCCCTGCATCGTCAATGATACTAGCAATGTCCTCAGATGAGGAATTAGTGATAGCAGAGGCATGTGAAGAATTTGAAACATTAGCAGCATTTGAACATTCAGGTGAAGAATTAGCAGATTCACGTTCAATGCATTTCAAACATGGAGGAACAAATTCTTCCTGAGAAGCGCTGATATGTTGAGCAAGTAATGAATCGCAATTCCTTCCGAAGATCTTCATAACTCACTCTTAGCTTCTCAAGGTCTTGCTTTCTTTGAAGAAACTCATAAGAAAGCTTCTCATGATCAGATAAGAGAGTGTTATGTTGATCTTGAAGGGTGTCATACTTAGTATGAAGTCTCTAAAGACTTTCAGCCAAAGCTTTTGACTGATCCATTTCTTCACCCAACATATCATCGCTCTTGTTTAGCATATAGTTAACCTTTTCCAAAGCTCTTTGTTGTTTAGTGGCAAGGGAAGCAAGTTTGACATAGCTGGGTCCAAGTTCATCACCAGATTCATCATCACTAGACTCGGATAGGTAGCATTCAGTTACCTCAGCATCTTTTTCCATAAGGCATGATGCAGAAGATGATGATTCTGGTTCGAATGTCATCGCTTTGGGAGATTCCTTGAAGTCCTCAAACCAAGGATCATGACAGGTTCGATGACCTTCATAGACCTCAGAGAGATGGTCCCAGATGAGCTTTGCATGATCGAGATGCATGATATTCCTGAACTGATTTTGTGACAGACTGGAGCAGATGACATCCTTCGCCGTGAGGTTGAGAAGAGTATACTTGCGAATGTCATCAGCTTCTGCCATCTTGCACAGATCAGTCACACCAATCTCAGTTATGGTCCACAGCTCGTTGTTCATGGCCATGAGGCGTTTCTTCATCATGGCCTTCCACTTGGGATACTCGTGACCGTCAAAGATGGGGCATGTCACTTTCATCATACCTGCGGTCGACATAACAAAAACTCCAGGCGGTTAAAACAAAATCACACAGAACAAGGGAGTACCTTGCTTTGATACCAATTGAAAGTGCGTTATATCGACTAGAGGGGGGTGAATAGGCGATTTTTATGAAATTCTTCACTGAGGAATTTGCCGGTGAGGAAATTCCTTAGCGAAGAACTACTAGCAGCGGAATAAGTACTCAACAGTAAACATAACAGAATACAAGCATAGTCATCATGATACAATGAAGACAGGCACAGAGTACAGGAAGCGTAAGCACAGGATAACACAGGATGAAGACAATCAGACTGAAGAAATTGAACTGAGGAAATTGAGAAAGTCTTTAGTCAAAGTCTTCAAACACAGATATGAACAAGTACACAACTCAATTATGAGGAAATGAAAGAGTTGAGGAAATGGAACCAGTAAGCTTGGTGAAGACAATGATTTGGTAGACCAGTTCCAACTGTTGTCTCAGTTGTACGTCTGGTTGGAGCATGTCGGTGTCAAAACCGGCGCATCTCGGGTAGGGGGTCCTGAACTGTGCGTCTAGGCCGGATGGTAACAGGAGGCAGGGGACACGATGTTTTACCCAGTTTCGGGCCCTCTTGATGGAGGTAAAACCCTATGTCCTGCTTGATTAATATTGATGATATGGGTAGTACAAGAGTAGATCTACCACGAGATCAGAGAGGCTAAACCCTAGAAGCTAGCCTATGGTATGATTGTATGTTATGGTTGTTGTCCTACAGGCCTAAAACCCTTCGGTTTATATAGACACTGGAGAGGGTTAGTGATGGTGTCCTAGACTAGGGGTACTCAACACGTCATCTCCCGATCTGATAGATTGGGCCGAGGATCCCTGTGGCCGTATACTCATGGGCCAGTTCAGACAACTGCCGCATACAAGGAAGATTCCACAAGACTTGGCGATCAAGACAAGGACTTCTCCCCACCGGCGTATTCGGCTAGGACTCTTGTTAACCTAGGCCCCTGGTGCATTATATAAACCAGGGCCAGGCTAGTCGATAGATGACATATACACATCAACAATCATACCATAGGCTAGCTTCTAGGGTTTAGCCTCTCTGATCTCGTGGTAGATCAACTCTTGTACTATCCATATCATCAATATTAATCAGGTAGGACGTAGGGTTTTACCTCCATCAAGAGGGCCCGAACCTGGGTAAAACTTTGTGTCCCCTGCCTCCTGTTACCATCGATCCTAGATGCACAGTTCGGGACCCCCTACCCGAGATCCGCCAGTTTTGACACCGACATTGGTGCTTTCATTGAGAGTTCCGCTGTGTGATCGACAAAAGGATCGATGGCTCGCCTGCAGATCAACTGCGACTTCGGCATCTTCGTCACCAGCTCGACTGGTCACCTTGGTTCGACCAAGAACTGCGCCCCGTGTTCGGATCACCATGTTCGGACGAGGGCCTTCATCAACACCAACTCCGATCTCTATCAAGATCATGGTGGAATCGTCCATGGAGCTCGGGGCCTCAACGTCAACATTGCCCTCGGGCGACCGTGCTGTTTTTCCGGACAACGAACGCGTATCCGTCGCCACCACCTCCTCGAGCGTCGCTTTAACGATCGCTTAGGTGGAATTGTGCGGAATCGAGTCTACAACAACCCTGGAAAATTTCGTCGAGTTCCGATGGAGGAATCTCTGGCAATCTATGATATACCAGAGCCCTGTCAAATCTGGACGGGAATCTGGACGAGTTTAGGGCGTGGTGTCCAGCTTCTAGCTCGGATGTCCTTTGAAAGATCCAACCATTGATCGGCTGTGGAATTCCTATATCTACCACCTCTCAAAATTTCAGCTCAGTCCGACCGTCCAAACTCCGGGAACCTTCCGATTAGTGCATCACTTTTTGGATCTATTTTCTGCGTGAAAACGAATCTGACCCGAGTTCATCTTTTTTATGAACGGGATTTCAGACATCCTTTTGAAGGAATTTTTGTATGGGGTATTGTGTTTTGTTCCCGAACACATCCCACTAACTTTAAGATCTTTTGAACATGATCTTCAACATCATGCTGGTGTCAAACCAGTCCGGCAATATTACTCCACGGCTGCCGATCTGCGCTAGACACGTCGTCACTTTGTTGAGCCGAGCTCAACTTCTTCAGATCATCATCTCGGCAAGCCGAACAAGAGTCCGGCATCGCGAAGGATAAATCATCACCAACATCGCCGCCCCACGGATTACACGGAGCGGGCATACCGGCATCACCGCACGGTCGCTTCATCAAGCCGGCATCGACCACGTCACGACCTGCATCGGCAGGGCCGCACTATTGCTTCTTCAAGCTGGTGTTCATCATGCCAACCTACTTCGACTCATCGGCTGACATCAAGGCTTCGACATCTAGGCTGGAACGGGGCTTCGCCATCTCTTCATCAACCTACTCCGGACACTTCGGCGTCACTAGCCGACCAGCTCCGTCACGTTAGCTGGGCCGAGGACTTTGCCTCGGCGAGCCAACCTTTGCCAGCATTGCCATGCCGTTGTTTTATTGCCCATCAGGCAATGGGTGTGCGGATCGAGTCCCAATTTTGGGAATCACCTTCCTTCAAATTGCTACAACAAATAAACCAGGTGCTATTAATCCCAGTATTTTTTGCTTGTTTGGGTTCATTTTTCCCAATGAATTATTACTCTGGTTTGTCCATCATATGCACACAGGTCTATCAAATGGTGGCCACATTGACGACAGTCGCATGGTAGTTCGGTCAGTTTCCGTACATAGTCCGGCGAACGCCGCATCCGGAGCTCAGACCGACCTGCGAATTCAGGCTTTGCCACGCCTTTACCGCATCACGCCGATGCCCTGCATCGACATTGACTTCGGCGCCAGGCCATATTTCTTTTAGTACTCACTTTGCATAAATTATTTATTATGAAACGATTTTTTAATTATCATTATTACTATTATCTCCGGTTTGCACTATTTTTTGTGCACAGGAAAATGATCCGGGGACTTCGGCGTTACTCTGCCGATCTGCATTGACCGTGCTATGTCACCACTTCGTCGTGTCGAGCTCTCCGCTCCGCCACCTCGGGACCGGCTTGGGGGATGGAACCCTGCCCCGCATCAAGCTCGGACCGCGTCATCAATACCGAACACATTAGCCAGCTAAGTCGCTTTCATGCTCAAAGCTTTAATTTCTAACTTGTGTTCGGTTCGACCAAGCATTATACTTTTTTGGAAAGAAATTGCTTGTAAAAAAATTTCCTTGTCCAAACTTTGTTTGTGACACACAAATTCAAGGACCCAATTCACTTGGGGGTGTCCTTTATGAAGCTTTTTCCTCTTGCATATGATTATACTTGTACGGCTTCATTCCTTGTTCGTGTATTATGCCACAATATGCACCATATTGACTTAAGCAATTTGCAAGATGGGTTGCCTCGCTTCTGTGTTTACCCCTACGTTCTCGATTGTTCGGCTAGGGAGTAAAGGGAGCACCTCTGCGATTGTCACGATCGGGTCACCCGAGCCGGACCTCAGACTGGGTGAAGTCGAAAGCTAGCGCTCTTATAGTTTTCAATGATGGTCGGCACACAACGGAACTCATGAGTACAAAAAATCTATTGCACAAATCTCATAATAACAATGAGCACCGAAGAAACGTATCGGTGGGGGTACTATTTTCTTTGAAGATGCTTCTTACACTTCACGGTAATATAGCATAAGTTCCCTGAGCGTGCTTTGTCTGTTACAGCCTTATGGCCTGATTGCCTGGTTATTGGAAACACCATCGATATTCTCGACCGATGGAGTACATAACACTTTTCGGTCCTTGACCGAAGAGGGAGAAGCTGACGGTCGGTTAAGACGCGTTTAAAGTTCGGTTGAACATAGATATGATATAAGTACTTCGGTACATGCAATCATTCTTCTACCCAAGTCACTTGGGGGCTTTTAAGTTTATTTGAGCCGTTTTATAATAAGTGTTCTTCTTCTTAGTCATTGCAAAGTTCTATTATTATTTATCACTCCTTTTTTCGACACGAGTGTGTGGTCACTAGCCGGGGAGCCTAATTTCTCTCTCAAAGCCGCTAGAGTTTAGTTTGCTAAACTGGCCCGATGAGAAGTACTCCGCCCTCGGGATAGGAGGTTGAAACCGTAGGCTGACCCGCTCGAAGTCTTGAGATAGGATGTATCATGTTAAAGCACGACAGAAGCACTTTTTTTCTTCTAAAACCAATTTTTGGATTGGCACCGAACACTTGATCTTGTTCGGACGTCAAGTTTTTACTGACGTTTTTTGGCTTTTCGAGCCTATGGCACTTTTAAACTATTTGTGCTTTTCCAGCATTAGTCTCGCAGTGCAACACCGGACACCTTTAGGGATTCGGCAAAAACATTCTCGGATATTGCTATATATGCATCACTTTCGAATTGTGTCTTCGGTCAATAGTTGGGTTGCCCGGCTCCTGCACTTGCTTCCTACGTTCCGTTTTGTTCGGCTAGGCGTGCAAAGGGAGAACCACTGCGATTGTGCTTCCAGCTCACATGGTTAAGCACCTCAGTGGAGAAAGCCGAAAACTGACTGTGACAATAAGCGTAAACTGGTCAGCGATCCGATGACTATGTTAAAAGACGAGCCGTTCATAACATTGGCCGAAGTGTTTACGGCTTGACCCCGACTGTCGCCGAACACTACCGGGGGCTATTAACTGGCCTCCCAAACTAAATCCTCGATATTTTGCTCTTACATTAGAGCTGAGGTTTAATGATCATGCTTAGCATGACAACCCAAAGAAAGGAACCGATAGCGGGACTATTTTCTTTGGAAGACATTTCTTCTGTTAAACAGTAATATAACATATCTCTCTGCGTACCTTTGTTTATAAAACTGTATGGCCAGATTGCCTTGTTTGTTGTAAATCTTTGCCCTCATAAAGGCTTTATAAAGTAGGACAAACACTCCTCGGCTACTGGCCGAGGAGGTGGAAGCCGATGGTCGGTCAACAAAAGTTTTGTACAATGCGGATCCGAGCATTAATGACGTAAAGTACTTGGATACATAGAGTCATTACACATAATTTGTGATTTTACTATGGATATTGATCCTTAATTCGGCCACCCGTGCCCGCATTAAGGCTCGGGGGCTATTGGGCTTCGGGCTTATTATTTACAAATATTAAAGGGGCACTTCGATCCCCTGATCTGGAGTTGCCACCCGACCAGTGTCTCGGGGGCTACTGCATTGCTTGTCCAATGCAGAGAATTTTATGTGCAATATAGTTTCCGAGGAGATTTTGATCCTCAGGTTGGTCGGCCGCACCCAACCTGAGTCTCGAGGACTGAGCACGCCGCTTTTAGTGTCCCGAAGTATACTGCCTAGCTAGGACTTGATCCTCAGGCCGATTTTTCAAATCAACCTGAGTCTCAGCGGCTACTGGGATCAGCGGTCTTACGTCATCCTTCATGTGCATCTCGGGTTTTACACCGATACACACCTTGAGGGCTACTGGCTATATATCTCGGCAGAGAATAAATTGCACCAACAAAAAATATTCACAAAAATCGGCCCACATTCGGGGTGGTGCACCACCTCGGAAGCAGTCCGGCATAAAAGCTCGGGCGCTAGTGGCTGGCTCCATAGAGGGCATTTTTGGCATTAAGCTTGGCTAAACTCCTTCAACTTTTTTGAACCAAGGTGATATGACACCTCGGATATAGTTCGGCGTTGGAGCTGGGACACTGTCCGGCGTTGGAGCTTGGACATAGTCCGGTGTTGGAGCTCGGATACATTCCGGCGTTGGAGCTCGGAAGCGGTCCGGCATTGGTGCTCGGCCGCAAAAGATACCTCGAATGCAGTCCGGCGTTAGAGCTCGGACGCAAGAGGACACTGCCTCCCGGGAACAACTTCAAACCCAGGTGTGGCATAAAAATAATAAGGCATTGGTAAAGGCCGGAAACTTAAAGGGGCTCCTCGGATACCCGATGTATAAACTTGTCGAATTCATTTCGGCGATCCTCAAGATCGAAGATGAGTAGATTTGTTGAACCAGTTTTCAAGACCGACGACCGAAGATGAAGAACAGTTTGGAAGAATCGAGGAGCGTCCCTAACTTGAAGACTGGTTTAGGGGGCTACTGACGGTGTCCTGGACTAGGGGGTACTCAACACGTCATCTCCCGATCTGATAGATTGGGCCGAGGACCCCTGTGGCCGTATACTCATGGGCCAGTTCGGACAACTGCCGCATACAAGGAAGATTCCACAAGACTTGGCGATCAAGACAAGGACTTCTCCCCACCGGCGTATTCGGCTAGGACTCTTGTTAACCTAGGCCCCTGGTGCATTATATAAACCAGGGCCAGGCTAGTCGATAGATGACATATACACATCAACAATCATACCATAGGCTAGCTTCTAGGGTTTAGCCTCTCTGATCTCGTGGTAGATCAACTCTTGTACTACCCATATCATCAATATTAATCAGGCAGGACGTAGGGTTTTACCTCCATCAAGAGGGCCCGAACCTGGGTAAAACTTTGTGTCCCCTGCCTCCTATTACCATCGATCCTAGATGCACAGTTCGGGACCCCCTACCCGAGATCCGCCAGTTTTGACATCGACAGTTAGGGTTACACAAGGTTGGTTACAAAGGAGGAGATATCCATATCCGTATTGCCTAGCTTGCCTTCCACGCCAAGTAGAGTCCCATCCGGACACGAGACGAAGTCCTCAATCTTGTATCTGCATAGTCTAACAGTCCGGCCAATGGAGATAGTCCGACTGTCTGGAGACCCCCTAATCCAGGACTCCCTCAGTAGCCCCTGAACCAGGCTCCAATGACGATGAGTCCGGCGCGCAGTATTGTCTTCGGCATTGCAAGGCTGTTTCCTTCTCCGAATACACCGCAGAAGAATTTGAATACGAGGATAGTGTCCGACCCTGCAAAATAAGTTCCACATTCCACCGTAGAGAGAATAATATTTTCGCAGATCTAATTTGCTGGCTTGTTTTGGCAGCATGACGTTACGTCATGGCCCGGCGATTATTCGAACCGTTTCTTTTAACCATCCCCGCACATAACATGAGGCGGTTTCTTGACACGTCTTGTCGAAGCGGAGATCGTGTTCCCCTTATTACGGGATTCTCATTAATGCGGTCGTGGGTAACCCAACCGTGTCTAGGACTCCTAGATTATAGGCAAGTCCTAAACGGCTACGGAGAGGATGCTTGATATTCACCCTCTTTATAATGGGACAAGGTTTTCGCTTTTTCCCTCTCGTGCTCAATCAAACCCTTCCCCCGCCTCGAGTTCTAACACCCAAAGCCCAGGTTAGGTGCTCCGGATCTTCACTCATGTCCGGATCCAGCCTTCAAGGCCGATGGATGCCCTCCTCCATTATGGAAGAGGACATTAAGAAGTTGAGGGAGGCCAGATACCTGACCGCCGAGGTTTTGCATCGGCTGCCTTCTCGAGGGCAGATCGTCCCTACTCCCGAACCCAACGAGAACGTCGTGTTCGTCTCCCACTTCCTCCGAGGTCTAGGCCTCACTCTAGATCCCTTCGTCAGGGGTTTGATGTTCTATTACGGGCTAGATTTCCATGATCTAGCTCCGGACTCCTTTCTCCACATCTCGACATTTATTGTCGTGTGTGAGGCCTTCCTCCGTGTTACCCCTCACTTCGGCCTGTGGCTCAAGACCTTTGAGGTAAAGCTGAAGATGATCGAGGGGCAACATGCAGCGTGTGGAGGTGCATCAATAGGCAAGATGGCAGGAGCTCCATGGCCGAAAGGTTCCTTTCTAGATGTGTCCGAATTATGGCAACGAGAGTGGTTTTACTTCACGGCTCCCAGAAGTGCCAAGTGGGAGGCTGCCCCCGCTTTCCACTCGGGCCCCCCACCACAACTGATGTCATGGATTAGCAGAGGTCTGAGCTGGGGTCCAGCCAAGGACGTGCCTATACTGCAAAGCCGCATCCGAGATCTCTTCGAGGGAGATTTTAATTTGGTTGTGGTAATACAAGCTATGCTAGTTCGTCAAGTCCAGCCTTGCAAACGCCGGCCCCTTCTCTTGTGGGAGTTCAACCCAGAGGGACCGCGTGCCATTCATAGTTTCCTCGGCCTGATGCACGAGGAGATGTACAAGTCATTCTTTGTACCTCAAGTAGAGTGTCCGGATATTACCGAGGACGTGGGCCTGAGCAGTAACCATGTCGCTGAACAAGTAAGAAATCCTCTGGCCGAACACACTGTCTTTTATTCGTTACAAAGTTATTTCTGAGAGTTCGCTTTTTGACTAGGACTGGCTAACAAAGGCGAAGATGATTCGGTGTTTGGCCCCCCTCCCTAAGGGTTTGGAAAATCCGGTATTGGAAAAGATGCTCGAGGTCGCACCTTGCCCGGAGCCCTCGAAGGAAGATACCAGGGGGGATAATACGGGTGGACGCGAGCCCCCATCGCTGCCCGTTCCAACCGAGGGAATGAGCATCTCCATGAAGGAGGATAGCCGAGGGAGGAAAAGGACTGCTTTCGAGGATCCGGAAGCCGAAGCCTCCAAACGGGAGAAGAAGTCTCCCACAGAGGGTCCTGCCTCGGGGGGTGCTTTTGCCGCACAAAGTCCGCGGGGGGATCAGCCCTCCAACGAGTCGTAAGTGATCCAAAATACTTTAATAGTAAAGGCATGCTATCTTTTTTCTGAGAAAATAACCACCGCATATATCTTGCAGTTCGGGCCTTAGCCCCTCTCAGCTGAGCTCGTCTTCGGGGGATCTTCTTCCAGAGATGATGGAGAGCGAAACACCTCCCCCGGACTCCTCCGCTCAAGAAGGGGGAGACCCCGAAGTGTCGTCACGGAGGGCCTCTCTGGATCCGGTGAGGTCAGAAGATAATCCCATAGACACCCGAAGTCCCCAGCATCCGGCTCCCGAAGAGAGCAGACAAAAGAGTTCGGCACCGTCTGGTGTGCGGTCGGACGTTCTGGGGGAGTTGGTGGGGCGAGCGGTCATCTCAGAAGAACACCTTACGCTGATGGGTACGGTGATGGAGAGAATTTCGTCCGCCAAAAGCGGATTACATGAAGCCTTTATGAGTCTACTGATAGGCTTTGAGGTAAGTGAGATAATATGTGATAGTACTGCACATGTTAGGTGTGCCCTGTGTAGATAGTAGCCCCTGAGACTCTGGTTGTCGTCGAGAACGGCGGCGAACAGAGGATCATATTCCCAGGCAATAACCAGACTGCCCCTATGTGTAGGTGGTGGAAGCTCCGGTGGCTAGCCAGACTAGTGAGTTTGCCAAATTAAAACGACAACTAGATGCAGAAGACGCCGACATCGAGCTTGTTAACAAGAGGCTTGACGAGGCACAGGGTAAGTGTTATTATCTGGTGAACGCCACATAGTAAGAGCAGCATGATGCTAGTATCTTTAATATGTTGTGACTGCAGATGGAGCTGCCACCGTGGAAACCTTGCGGGCAGAACTTGCCCGAGCCAAGGAACAAGCGAGGATTAGTAATGTGGCTCCTTTGAAGGCGGCCGAAGAGTTGAAAGCCGAGAAGGCCGCACATTGCAAGAGGCAAGAGAAGATGGCTAAGATGTCTGTAGAATTAAAAGACACTGCCGACCGTTGCCGGGTCCTTGAAAAAGAAAACCGAGCGAAGGCAACGGACCTTGAGAAGGCCACGGCGGCGGACAAAGACACCCGTTCTGCTATGAGAGCGAAGAAGGAGGAGCTGCGGGAAGCCGGGGATATTGCGGCTGGGAAACCCTTCATGTTATGGAGGAAGTTCGGAGATCCACGGTATGCCCCTCTGGATCGGCTGTGGAGTTCGGCAGATGCGTATATGGATTTGGCGGCGAGCGCTGCCGATGCGGCCAAGTACTTCCAAGGTCAGACAGATCGTGAAGTGGACAAACTGTTCTGGTCGCAATTCCACGTTCCAGAGCGTCCGCTTTCTTTGACTGACCAGCTAGCCGAATGGGCCGAACTGAATAGGTTTTCCGGACTCGCCATGAGGTCTGTTGTGGATCAGCTATGGCCGGAAAAGCCAAAGCTGAACAGCTATTTCAGCTTAGTGCAGCAGTTCCTTGGTGTGGTACCGCGCATTATTGCGATGAAGAGGTCGGCGTGCATAGAAGGCTCGTGGATGGCCCTTGCCCGTGTTAAAGCATACTGGGCGGAGATGGACTCTACCGCTGTCGCGGCGCAGGGTTTGGCCATAGGCCGAGTGGCTGCCGAGCATTATTTCGAGGAGGTTCTCGAGGGTGCTCGTTTGATAGAGGCCCAGTGCTCGAAGAATATTATGTTTGAGTGATATGTATTCTCATTGTAAACACAATGCTTTTATAAAGTTTTTATAAGGCTATGTTTATACTTTTGCCTGAAAGTAGTATGATGCCTCCTGTGCGACTGTTTATGTATACATGTGTATAACCTGAAAGATTGCAGCCGTCGGCTTCAACCCCCATGCATATAATGCGGAGGTGCTCGCAAAAAACACGTGTTCACACTTAACCCAACGTCTTGGTCCTAATAAGGAGGTGATAGCGCAACGAGCGAGGCAACCGGACTATAATGCTTTAACACATTCACTTAGCCATAGGAGTTTGACGGTGGGGCTACTAGATAGCCCCTGGTGGATCCGCACTCTCCCGATCACGGAGTGCATACATGCCTGGCCGGAAAACGGCCCTTTGTTAAGGCAGAGGAATTCCAACATTCCGATAGGTCATCGAGTGGTTGACCAGTCTCACGCTATATCATGACAGTCAGTTTTCGGCTTTCTCTACTGAGGTGCTCGTCCGGATGAACCAGGGCACAATCGCAGTAGTTCTCCTGGTGCTACCTTAGCCGATAAGGCGGAACGTAAGGCACCAAAACACAGGAGCCGGGCAAACCCAACATTTGACCAAAGACAATGATTCGGAGCTGATGCATATAAGGCCAAACTCGCGACGCCGAACACTCCCTAAGGTATTCGGTCTTTATGGTATAAACCGGGCCTAAATAGTGCCCTTTGTAAGAAGCGCCTTGTGTCCAGGTACGTGCATTATTCTGACGTGGCCACATGCCAAGACGTCAGCATCCTTCACAACTATGCTGAGAATTCGGTGGATATGTATCAACAAGAGACAGTAAAAAAGGTTTACGCAGGGTCTTAATCTAAAAAGAATCCTTGGAGCGGGTCCCTGCTGCACGTCTGCGCCTGTGTCTCCGTTGTGCCGTATCCTGGACGGGTGTAGCACGATGATCATCTGTAAAAGAGAGGAACTTAGGTGAAAAAGTTGTCGTGTAAAAAGATAGTTTTTAAAGAAACCATGTATAATTCAAGATGAGTAAAAATTGCCACTTGTCTGCGCGCGTAGAGCCCCTTGTATTTGTAATAGGGGTGTGACCATTGATCCGGTATGAATTGCATATAGCTGCGCCGGACTCGTCTAACCGTGTCCGAGGTCGTGACGACCTATTAAATGCTTTAGTTGGTGAGGCCATTTTTAGTGTGCGGCTGCCAAGGCAGCCGCACGCTCTTCGGCGCGCAAAGATCACTTAATACTTCCGTTCACTATAATGATGCCACATGGGCTGGGCATCTTGAGTGTGAGGGAAGCGTAGTGCAGTATTGCATTAAAGAGAGCGAAAGCTTCGTGTCCGAGTAGTGCTTGATAGCCACTTTGGAACGGAGCGATGTGGAAGGTTAAATGTTCGCTACAGAAGTTATCGGGGAAGCCGAATATAACCTTTAGTAGCAGGGAGCCCGTGCAATGAGCCCCTGGGCCTCCCGTTACTCCTTTAAAGGTAGTATTGCTATGGCAAATTTTTGTTGGGTCTATCCCCATTTCGCGGATTGTATCCTGGTATATCAGGTTTAGACTGCTGCCACCGTCCATCAGGACTCATGTGAAGTGGTATCCGTCAATTATTGGGTCTAATACCAGGGCAGCCCATCCTGCACGCCGGATACTTGCTGAGTAATCACGATGGTCGAATGTGATCGGTTGAGACGACCAGTGGCAGGACTCCGCGGTGATAGGCCTTTGGGCATATTTTTCTGGGAGTGTCGTTTTGTTTCTTCCCTTAATCACGTGTAACACGTTTACTGTTTTGACTTCTAGTGGAAATTTCTTTTGTTCCCCAGTGTCTTGCTTGAGAGGCTCTTCCTCGTCTTCACTTGGTGTATCCTCCCCTTGTGTACGGCGTTGAGCTTGCCGGACTGCTTGAAGACCCAACATTCTCTATGGGTATGATTGGCTGGTTTGCCAGGGGTGCTATGGATCTGACATATTTGGTCCAGAATTTTGTTTAGGCTGGACAGTTCGTCTCTGGAGCCTTTAGAGGGCGGCTTTTGCTGACCTGGCCGAGAGCTTTTGAATTCGGCATTTACTGTCGTGCTCTTCGTGTTGTCTTCTTTATTCCGATGTTTGTTATTGCTATTGCACCGTGATTTCCCGTTTCCATCTCTGACTTCAGATGTACTGGAGTCGTTGGTGCTGCATCTGGCTAGCCAGCTGTCCTCACCCACGCAAAAGCGGGTCATGAGGCTTGTTAATGCTGCCATTGTTCTCAGCTTTTCTTGGCCGGGGTGTCTGGCAAGCCATTCGTCGTGGACGCTATGCTTAAAAGCTGCCAAGGCTTCGGCGTCCGGACAGTCAACAATTTGGTTCTTTTTAGTAAGAAACCTGTTCCAAAGCTTTCGGGCTGACTCTCCGGGCTGTTGAGTTATATGACTCAAATCATCCGCGTCCGGAGGTCGGACATAAGTCCCTTGAAAATTTGCCCGAAAAGCGTCTTCGAGCTCTTCCCAGCTTCCAATGGAGTTTTCGGGGAGGCCTTTAAGCCAGTGATGAGCTGGCCCTTTGAGCTTGAGGGGTAAGTACTTGATGGCGTGGAGATCATCTCCTCGAGCCATATGGATGTGGAGGATATAGTCCTCGATCCAAACCCTAGGGTCTGTTGTTCCGTCGTATGCCTCTATGTTTACGGGTTTGAATCCCTCTGGAAATTCATGGTCCAGCACCTTATCGGTGAAACATAGGGGGTGTGTGGCACCCTTGTATCTGGGTGTACCGCGTTGTTCGGATGTTTGTTGTGTTACATCGTATGCTGGGGCGCGCTTGCGTGGTCCATAGATGGATCTGGTTGCGCCGTCCTTTTGGTGCGATCCCTCGCGTGGATCGCGTATTGTCTTGTGAGTGGCATTGTTTGCCGCTCTATGTTGGCCGTGTGGTCGTCTATCCGGCCAGGTGGCTGTTTTGATTTTTGGTTGTGGGGGGTCTGAGGCCTCCTCATTGAATGCAGGTAGCAACTTCCGCTTTGGGTAGCTCTTGGTGGGGCGGTTGTCGCCGTACTTCGCTGCTGTGTTGAGTACTTTACTCCATCTGATTTGGAGTGTGTCCTACATAGCCTTGAGCCTTTGCTTCTGCCTTTTCAGACTCCTCGCGGTGGCAACAAGCCTTTGACGGGCATTCTGCTGCTTCGGGTGCCTGTCCGGCGTTATGTCGTCCGTACTATTATCTTTGACAGAATTGGTTTGTTCGGTTTGATTCTCCGTATTGTCGTGGTCCGGCAGTGGTTCACCCTGCTCCAACGCTGGGTTTGTATGATCGTTATTTCTACCGAGGCAGGATTTGGGGTGGCGCTTGCGCCGCCGCTTTGAATGCTTCTCGAGGGAACAAGCCTTCGGTGCGTCCTTCCGTTCCTCGTCGTCGTCTTCTTTTGGTGTGTCCACCATGTATATGTCATATGATGAAGTGGACGTCCAGCGCCCTGTGGCTGGTGGTTCCTCTTCGCCTCCCGCATCGTCATCCATACCGTCGATGTCTTCAGACTAGAAGTCGAGCATGTCGATTGAGTCATCGACAGTGGCTATTAAGTGGGTGATGGGTGGGCGTCGAATTTCTTCGTCGTCTGCATCCCAATCCTGTTGGCCATAATCCGGCCAGGGCTCTCCTGACAAAGAGAGAGACCTTAGTGAATTCAGAATGTCGCCGAAGGGCGAGTGCTGAAAGATATCCACGGCAGTGAATTCCATGATCGGCGCCCAATCGGATTCGATTGGTAGGGGCGCGGGCGGTTTGGAGTCAGAAAAAGAGTCCGGCGCCTTGGAGTCACGGGCTGCGCAGAGGGTTAGGCTAGTGTTTGGCTCGATCACCATTGAGACCGCAGCCCCTGAGGCGGTGTCTAACCACCCGTCCTTGATTGGCGCAGTTGGCTCCGAGCTAAAGGTCGGAGCTGATGCGGGTGCGGCCTCTGGGGTACTGTTCGGCGGCAGAGCTAGGTCATACCCATCGCGACAGTGCGGCGCGCCCGACTGTGGCTCGAATCCGTCAAAGATCCAGTCTCCGCGGATGTCGGCCGTGTAGTTCAAACTTCCAAATCTGACCTGACGGCCAGGGGCGTAGCTTTCAATCTGCTCTAGATGGCCAAGCGAATTAGCCTACAGTGCAAAGCCGCCGAATACGAAGATATGTCCGGGGAGAAATGTCTCACCCTGGACCGCATCACTATTGATGATAGTAGGAGTCATCAAGCCGAACAGCGACGACACAGAGGAACTCTCAATGAAATCACCAATGTCGGTGTCAAAACCGGCGGATCTCGGGTAGGGGGTCCCTAACTGTGCGTCTAGGCTGGATGGTAACAGGAGGACACGATGTTTTACCCAGGTTCGGGC
This sequence comes from Triticum urartu, assembly GCF_003073215.2. Lineage (NCBI taxonomy): Eukaryota > Viridiplantae > Streptophyta > Magnoliopsida > Poales > Poaceae > Triticum > Triticum urartu. The sequence continues at coordinate 81,978,761 of NC_053024.1, read as the reverse complement.
CCTCTTGATGGAGGTAAAACCCTACGTCCTGCTTGATTAATATTGATGATATGGGTAGTACAAGAGTAGATCTACCACGAGATCAGAGAGGCTAAACCCTAGAAGCTAGCCTAGGTATGATTGTATGTTATGGTTGTTGTCCTACGGACCTAAAACCCTTTGGTTTATATAGACACCAGAGAGGGTTAGGGTTACACAAGGTCGGTTACAAAGGAGGAGATATCCATATCCCTATTGCCTAGCTTGCCTTCCACGCCAAGTAGAGTCCCATCCGGACACGAGACGAAGTCTTCAATCTTGTATCTTCATAGTCTAACAATTCGGCCAATGGAGATAGTCCGGCTGTCCGGAGACCCCCTAATCCAGGACTCCCTCAGAGCGGCTGAGTATTTAAACTCGAGGACACACAGTCCCGGACAGCCAGTCCTGAACACGCAGCTCAGGACACCCAGTCCTCACCTTATTCTCCTTGAACTAAGGTCACACAGACCTCGTCCAATCACTCGTGGTAAGTCTTCAGGCGACTTCCAAACCTTCACAAACTTGGTCACTCGGAGATCCACAATTCATCTTGGATGCTCTAGACCATGACGCCTAACCGTCTGGAAGAAGCACAGTCTTCAAAGGTAAGAAGCGTCGGATCCACGCAGGATCAATCTCTTCAGTCATGCTCAATCACTTGGGGTTTGTAGGTGTTTGGGTTTTGGGTTTTTCCTCACTTGATGATTTTCGCTCAAAGTCCTCGGAGGATGGGTTGCTCTCAAATGACAAGTGTCAGTTTCTCTCGGAGCAGCCAACTAGCTAGTGGTTGTAGGGGGCGGCTATTTATAGCCTAGGGAGCAGCCCGACATGATAAGACATAAATGCCCTTCAATGATATGACCGTTAGGTGGATAGATATTTTGGGACAGCTGGCGCATAGCACAGCAACGGTCGGAATTTTCAGTAGCAAAATCCTTAGGGCTATCATGTTCCTCACTGTGTAGGCAATTCGCACTGGCGAATTCCTAACTCCTCGGTCAGGACAAATTCCTCAGAGACCAGAAGAACTTCGTCTCTGTCACTGAAGAAATTGACTGAACTATATGAGATTTCCAATGGCTTCACTCGAAGGGATTGGTAGGTGTAGGATTTTGAGTTGAGCATCACGTGGAAATTTTCCTTAGTATTTCCTCGACCCCATTTTAATAGTACGGTGTTTCCTATGACTCAAGAAAGAGAAAATATAACTACGAAAATAAAAGTCTTCACGCTTCATGTTCCTCGAACGAATACCAAGTCTTCAAGGTCACACCAATTTCTTCACTTTCAAAGTCTTCAAAAAGTCTTAAGTGATCCAAAGTCTTCAGTCGAAGAACTTCATTTTTAGGGGTCGACTTTCTCTGTAAATATCAAGCTCCTCATAGACTTATAGACCTGTGTACACTCACAAACGCATTAGTCCCTTAACCTATAAGTCTTCAATACACCAAAATCACTAAGGGGCACTAGATGCACTTACAGTCACCCCTGTGAGGAGTGAAACGTTTTGGAGTTAAGGGAAAGTTAGCCCCGAGATTTGTAGGACCGTATCAAATTTTGGAACGTATGGGAGAAGTTGCCTACAAGTTGGAGTTGCCTGAAGGACTGTCAGGAGTTCATGATGTATTTCATATTTCACAGCTGAAGAAGTGTCATGCTGAAATGGACGATATATCGTTAAGAGATACAGTACCCTTGGAGACGATTCTGTTGGACAGTGATTTGGCCTATGAGGAGAAGCCAGTCAGGATTCTTGAATTTGCCAGCCGAGTCACCCGCAGCAAGGTTATCACGTTTTGCAAAGTTTAGTGGAGCCACCATACCGAGGATGAAGCCACCTGGGAACGAGAGGATGATCTTCGCAAAGACCACCCACACCTATTCTCTAGCCAACCCGAATCACGAGGGCGAGATTCATCGTAAGGGGGGTAGGTTTGTAACATCCCAAATTTTCAATTTGGAATGTTATACATATATCATTCGTGCATATCATATTTTATTGCATTTCGTTTCGCGAATCCTTGAAATCCTAAGCAACTCAAGGACCCTCAGAGAGAGTTGGGGATTTCCCTGTTTTCATATTTGAGTTCTATCAAATATTGAAACGAGGATTTTTGCTTTTAAATATTTTTTCTCTCCGAAAATATTTCATATTAAAATACATGAGAGGAGATAATATGACTTCTCCAAAATATATGAAATATTGGAGGAAAATATTAAAATCAAATATTTGATTTTTATCCGGAGTTTATTGCTATTTTATTTGAGTTAGAAAAATTGCATGTTTTTCAAAGTTGCATTTTAGGGCTAAGAAAATGTTCATCTAGTTCTAAATATTTTATTTAGACGGTGAAAATTTGTTTTGGCATTTTTAGATTTTTATTTTATTTTCTAGGATTTATTTAGTTTCGGTGAAATTATTTAAAAAAAACTCCCGCCGGACCGCACTGGAACGAGGCCCAGCCGGGCGCCTCCCCGCACCGGCTCGGGAGAGGACTCCCGAGCAGCGCCGCCGCTGCCGCCAGGACGTGTCGGTCCCGGACACGCCGCCACCCCGCCCCCTTCCCCAAGCCGCCACCCCTCCCCCTCTTTAAAGCCGACCCGGGCCCCCTGGAGCCCCGAAGCCGCTGCCCCGTGCCGCCGCAAGCCGCCGCCGCCTGCCGCTGCTGCCCCGCGCAACCGCTGCCCCACGCCGCCCCGCGCCACCCGCCCCGCCTCGCCCGACCTCGCCGGAGGTATAAGCGTCTTTCGGTTTTTTTTAAGAAAGCCTGGTTCGGTTTTTTTAGAAAACCCTAGTTCGTTTTTTGATCCGTTCATCGGTTTTTCTCGGTTTAGTTACTTTGCGGACGTTCGTCCATACGTTCGTTCTAATGAACGGCTTTCGCTCGTTAGTTACAAACAACGAACGTTCGTTCGTTAGCCTATTCGTCAGTTTTCTTTTTCTCGGATTTTCCGCGATTATTTTCAATCACGATTTCTGATCCGATTTTCGTTTTAGTTTATCTTTTCGCTCATTTATCGGAATCAGGCGATTCAAGCGCCTAGATCTTCTCTCGAAACCCTCTTTCCGTTTAATCAACTTGAACATGATTTTGGTACTCTAAAATTTGATCTTAGTCCAGTTTAGTAAACGGAACTTGTTTCTTTCACAGTTTGAGTTTCGTTGCTCCGTTTGATTTGATTCTTTTTGCAAACCAGAGTTCTTAAGTTGAACTTTCTGGTTAGATCTTCTTATTTGAGTTTTACCCGTGTTTCTTTGCTTAATTGCTTATGTATGCTATTGTTTGTTTGCGATAGAACACCTGGAGTGCGAAGCGTGCTACTACAAGTCCCTGGGTTTTGCGGATCATCAGCAAGGCAAGTAACACTTTGATCATACCCCTTTATCACCCAGTTTTTGTGCATTAGTTCCAATCCTCAAACATTGCATGGTTAGGATGTGATTAACATGTGGGTTGGGAAGTAGTTGATGAGGTAGAACCTATTGCCCTGTTATATTCAAATCTTGGGAGTCACTTCTACGTATTGCTTATATTGCTATGCTATGCTCGTAGACGTGGTTTGGGTGAGTGAAATCCATGACAGGTGTGAGATTGTTAATTAATGGCTCAACTAAAGGTGGCAACTTGAATACACATCTGGGTGGATTGTTTGTTGGGCACCTGGGGAATCCAGTGTTGTCCTAGGATATCCTGAAGTACTCGTGTGATAATCCTATGGTCCGCCACCCAGGCTCAAAGGGAACTAAGATATTTTCATACTAGAAACTTCCGTGTGCAGCCACAAGCTATTATGGGCTCTAGCATAGTTGAGTAAGTTGCGTGAAGCTCCCGAAGAGGTGGATCAGCAAGTAGAGGGATGTAGGTTGGTATGGTCTGCCCGGAGTAAGGGTTTAATGCTTCTGAAAGACTGTGTCTCGGTCATCCGTTTCTCAAACACCAGGAAGTGCGAGAAATCCAACGGAGGAGATTGAGTCTTGTGGGGAAAAGTGCGCAAACCTCTGCAAAGTGTATAAACTAATCATGGTTAGCCGTGTCCCCGGTTATGGACATCTTGAATATCTAGTACTTGGAGTATCATAAGTATCTCATCACTATTAAATAATATTGTTGGGTTGTTAATTACTTTAATTGGGATTGAGTTGGAGGAACATTCTCAATGATGTTTCAACTACCATGATAGTTAAATAAAATATATTCCTTTGTTGTAGGGAAAAATTGGCTTTTCGCAAAAACTATAACCATAGAGCTTTCCACTAGCCAAATATGCATGTAGTGATAGCATTATTCTGTTCTTGCTCTACTGTGTTATTTTTCCAGCATATTCCATGTGCTGACCCGTTTTCGGGCTGCAACGTATCAAGTTGCAGACTTTTCAGATGAGGAGTAAGGTTCGTTAGGTCATTGCCGTGCAGCTCAGCTATGTCGTTGGAGTTGATGGACTCACTTTATCTTCCAAGCCTTCCGCTGTTATCGTATTAGATGGCCTTAAGCCATATTTATTGTAATAAGTTCTCTTTTGAGACATTAGATGTAATAAGTGTGTGATTGCTACTCTGTTATAAATCCTCGAGTACTGTGTGTGTCAGCGTTACCGATCCAGGGATGACACTGAAGCACAGAGACTTGACCGTTTGAGGTCGGGTCGCTACATAGGTCCAGACTTGGGCTTCTTCACTTGAGCAGCAACTTGCTTGCCGTTCTTCTTGAAGTTCCCTTTCTTCCCTTTGCCCTTTTTCTTGAAACTGGTGGTCTTGTTAACCATCAACACTTGATGCTCCTTCTTGATTTCTACCTCCGCGGCCTTTAGCATTGCAAAGAGCTCGGGAATTGTCTTATCCATCCCTTGCATATTATAGTTCATCACAAAGATTTTGTAGCTTGGTGGCAGTGCACTACTGCAGGAGACTAATAATGCGACACTACGATCAGAGACCCTTGCCGAAAATGTGTGCGATGAAATAATCACAAACGGTGGTGTAAAAAACTGTCAAAAAAGGTGCAAAACATTTGCAATGATGGCTGCATCAAACACCGTGCGATGCAGGGCATACGGTTAATCCATTCAAACTATCTGCGATGAGGCAGAACAACAGAAACGGGCAGCCATAACAATGTGTGTGCGATGCAGGACACACGGTTAATTCATTCGAACTGTTTGCGATGAGGTAGAACAATAGAAACGGGCAGCCATATCAATGTGTGCACGATATACGGCATACGGTTAACTCGGACAAACTGTTTTCGATTAGGGAACACAACAGAAACGGTTTGACTTAACAAGATGTGTGTGATATGCAGCATACAGTCCACATGGATGAACTGTTTGCGATGAGCCAAAAGAACACAAACGAGTCATATAAACAAGATGTGTGTGATATGTGGCAAACAACTGACTTAGATGAACTATTTGCGATGAGAAATTACAACACAGACGGTCAATACAGTTACTTCGTGTGTGATTCTGTGTGTACAAAAAACTTTGAAAAATGCAAACTAGTTGCTTGCGATGGCTAGGAGTATCGCACACGATGTGTCTGTGAGTACTCATGTGTGATGATTAGCATGTTACACATATGTTTCCTTATGTGAACATGTGTGTGAATTTGCAATATGGACAGTTAATATGCAAATGCCTTCTGGACATCGGGCACACGCTTAAACTCAATGAACTGTGTACGATACTAATACTTTCCATGAAAATTTATGAACTTGGGTAACAGCATTTGAGTAACATATATATAGTGGTTACACTATTCAACAAAAGGAGGATCTTCATAACACGGTTTTGACAACCATATGGTCCATATCTACATACTTAACATAGTAAAAACTATCACATTTTAAGAGGCTAAGGGCCAACAACCATATGGTCAATATCTACATACTTAACATATATAGTAACAGCTAGCACATTTTAAGAGGTTGAGGGCCAACAACCACAACTAACCACTGGAAGCAGCTTGATCACGGCGACTCGGCATCTCGTCAATGAAAAGGAAGAGCCCTCTTGTGCCTTGGTAGAGCAGGAGTAGAACAGTGTCTCCAATCTTCCCATATGGATGCATGATACGTCTCCAACGTATCTATAATTTTTGATTGCTCCATGCTATATTATCTACTGTTTTAGGCAATATTGGGCTTTATTTTCCACTTTTATATTATTTTTGGGACTAACCTATTAACCGGAGACCCAGCCCAGATTTGCTGTTTTATGCCTATTTCAGTGTTTCGAGGAAAAGGAATATCAGACGGAGTCAAAACGGAACGAAATCAACTGGAGAAGTTATTTTTGGAAGGAAACCCACCTGATGGACTTGGACCCCACGTCAGAAGAAACGGGAGGTGCTCACGAGTGTGGGGGGCGCGCCCCCCTGCCTCGTGGGGCCCCCGTAGCTCCACCGACGTACTCCTTTCACCCATATATACCGTCGTACCCTAAAACTTCCAGAACAGAAGATAGATCGGGAGTTCCGTCGCCGCAAGCCTCCAGAGCCACCAAAAACCAATCAGGACCCCTTTCCGGTACACTGCCGGAGGGGGGATCCATCACCGGTGGCCATCTTCATCATCCCGGCGCTCTCCATGACGAGGAGGGAGTAGTTTTCCCTCGGGGCTGAGGGTATGTACCAGTAGCTATGTGTTTGATCTCTCTCTCTCTTGTGTTCTTGAGATGATACGATCTTGATGTATCGCGAGCTTTGCTATTATATTTGGATCCTATGATGTTTCTTCCCCCCTCTTCTCTCTTGTAATGAATCGAGTTTCCCCTTTGAAGTAATTTTATCGGATTGAGTCTTTAAAGACTTGAGAACACTTGATGTATGTCTTGCCGTGGATATCTGTGGTGACAATGGGATACCACGTGCCACTTGATGTACGTTTTGGTGACCAACTTGCGGGTTTCGTGACATTGGGAACCTATGCATAGGGGTTGGCACACGTTTTCGTCATGATTCTCCGGTAGAAACTTTGGGGCACTCTTTGAGGTTCTTTGTGTTGGTTGAATAGATGAATTGAGATTGTGTGATACATATCGTATAATCATGCCCACGGATACTTGAGGTGACAATGGAGTATCTAGGTGACTTTAGGGTTTTGGTTGATTTGTGTCTTGAGGTGTTATTCTAGTACGAACTCTAGGGCTGTTTGTGACACTTATAGGAATAGCCTAACGGATTGATAGGAAAGAATAACTTTGAGGTGGTTTCGTACCCTACCATAATCTCTTCATTCGTTATCCGCTATTATTGACTTTGGAGTGACTCTTTGTTGCATGTTGAGGGATAGTTATGTGATCCAATTATGTTAGTATTGTTAAGGGAACTTGCACTAGCGAAAGTATGAACCCTAGGCCTTGTTTACCATCATTGCAATACCGTTTACGCTCACTTTTATCATTTGTTACCTTGCTGTTTTTATATTTTTAGATTACAAAAACTATTATCTACTATCTGTATTGCACTTGTATCACCATCTCTTCGCCGAACTAGTGCACCTATACAATTTACCATTGTATTGGGTGTGTTGGGGACACAAGAGACTCTTTGTTATTTGGTTGCAGGGTTGCTTGAGAGAGACCATCTTCATCCTACGCCTCCTATGGATTGATAAACCTTAGGTCATCCACTTGAGGGAAATTTGCTACTGTCCTACAAGCCTGTGCACTTGCAGGCCCAACAACGTCTACAAGAAGAAGGTTGCGTAGTAGACATCAAGCTCTTTTCTGGCGCCGTTGCCGGGGAGGTGAGTGCTTGAAGGTATATCTTTAGATCTTGCAATCGAGTCTTTTAGTTTCTTGTTTTATCACTAGTTTAGTTTATAAAAGAAAACTATAAAAAATGGAATTGAGTTTGTCTCATACGCTTCACCTTTTTAATATCTTTCGTGAGTATGATGGAAAGGATAATTGTGCTCAAGTGCTAGAAGAAGAAATCTATAAAATGTTTGGCTCTAAATATTTGAATGATGAGCATGATTGCAATGTTGTCAGTATGAATTCCTTGAATATCTATGATGCTAATGCTATGCAAAGCCACAAGCTTGGGGAAGCTATGTTTGATGAAGATGATATTTTTTGTCCCCCAGGTTTTGATGAGCAAATTTATTATGATGATAGCATGCCTCCTACTTATGATGATTATTGTGATGACACGTATGCTTTAAAGAAGAATAATAACAATGAAACTTGTCATCTTGATTTCAATTTTCAATCCCATGATAGTTACTTTGTTGAGTTTGCTCCCACTACTATTAATGAGAAGAATTTTGCTTATGTGGAGAGTAGTAAATTTTCTATGCTTGTAGATCATGAAAAGAATGCTTTAGGTGCTGGTTATATTGTTGAATTCATTCATGATGCTACTGAAAATTATTATGAGGGAGGAACATATGCTTGTAGGAATTGCAATAATATCAAGTTTCCTCTCTATGTGCTTAAAATTTTGAAGTTATGCTTCTTTTACCTTCATATGCAAGTTGATTCTTGTCCCCACAAGTTGTTTGCTCACAAAATCCCTATGCATAGGAAGCATGTTAGACTTAAATGTGCTAGTCATATTCTTCATGATGCTCTCTTTATGTTTCAATTCTTATCTTTTATGTGAGCATCATTGAAATCATCATGCCTAGCTAGGGGCGTTAAACGATAGCGCTTGTTGGGAGGCAACCCAAATTTATTTTTGTTCCTTGCTTTTTGCTCATGTTTAGTAATAAATAATTCATATAGACTCTGTTTAGATGTGGTTTTATGCTTTTAATTAGTGTTTGTGCCAAGTAGAACCTTTGGGAAGACTTGGGGAAAGTCTTGTTGATCATGCTGTAAAAAACAGAAACTTTAGCGCTCACGAGAATTGCTGCCATTTTTATTTGGAGAGCGCTATTTAGTTAATTCTTTTTGAAGATTATTAATAGATAAATTCCTCAGGTACAGCAATTTATTTGAGAATTTTATGAGTTACAGAAGTATACGTTTGATCCAGATTACTACAGACTGTTCTGTTTTTGACAGATTCTGTTTTTCATGTGTTGTTTACTTATTTTGATGAATCTATGGCTAGTAAAATAGTTTATAAACCATAGATAAGTTGGAATACAGTAGGTTCAACACCAATATAAATAAAGAATGAGTTCATTACAGTACCTTGAAGTGGTGATTTATTTTCTTATACTAACGGAGCTTACGAGTTTTCTGTTAAGTTTTGTGTTGTGAAGTTTTCAAGTTTTGGGTAAAGATTCGATGGACTATGGAATAAGGAGTGGAAAGAGCCTAAGCTTGGGGATTCCCAAGGCACCCCAAGGTAATATTCAAGGACAACCAAGAGCCTAAGCTTGGGGATGCCCCGGAAGGCATCCCCTCTTTCGTCTTCGTTCATCGGTAATTTTACTTGGAGCTACATTTTTATTTACCACATGATATGCGTTTTGCTTGGAGCGTCAATTTATTTTGTTAGGATTTTCTTTCTGTTATTTAGAACAATGTTTTGCATCTTTTATTTTAATAAAAGTGGCATTGATAGCTTTTACTATGCCTATGTTACAAGTATACATGTTGCTGTTTGAAAACAAAAAGTTTACCGCTGTTGCAATAATTCCCTAGAAAAGTCAGAATGTGATAAAATGTTGAAACATTTTGCATATTAAGCTCTGATAAATTTACTACAGTGGGAATTTTCTTTCATAATTTTTGGAGCTAGAGAAGTATGGATGTTGCAGCATTCTTTACAGACTATCCTGTTTAGGCAGATTGCTGTTATGTTTGCATTGTTTGCATATGTTTGCTTCTTTAATGATTCTATTTGAGGATAGTACTATTAAATATGCAGAGGAATTTAGTATTAAATGTTGAATAATAATTTTATAGATTTTCTACAGTAGAGTATGATAAGGTTTTGGCAATGGTTTATACTAACTTATCTCACGAGTCCTTGTTGAGTTTGTGTGGATGGAGCTTTTGAGATTTAGGGAGACTGAGATATGAGAGGAATTAAGGAGACACAAAAGCTCAAGATTGGGGATGCCCAAGGCATCCCAACATAATATTTGCAAGAAGTATCAAGCATCTAAGCTTGGGGATCCCCCGGTTGGCATCCCACCTTTCTTTTTCAACAACTATCGGTTAGTATCGATTGATCCTAAGTTTTTGTTTCTTCACATGATGTTTTCCATTCTTAGAATGTCATTTTATTTTGCTTTTCTTGCTGTTTGAATAGAATACCAAGATCTGAAATTATTAAATGGGAGAGTCTTCACATAGTTACATAATTAGTCGACTACTCATTGATCTTCACTTATATCTTTTGGAGTAGTTTGTTGTTTGCTCTAGTGCTTCACTTATACCTTTTAGAGCACGGTGGTAGTTTTATTTTTAAGAAATAGATGAACTCTCATGTTTCACATAGATTATTTTGAGAGTCATTAATAGCATGGTAATTCGCTTAATGTTAATATACTTGGTATTCAAGATATGTGAAACTTTCTTTTGAGTGCGTTGAATACTAAGATAAGTTTGATGCTTGATAATTGTTTTGAGATATGGAGGTGATAATATTAGAGTCATGCTAGTTGAGTAGTTGTGAATTTAAAGAATACTTGTGTTGAAGTTTGTGATTCTCGTAGCATGCACGTATGGTGAACCGTTATGTGATGAACTCGGAGCATGATTTATTTATTGATTGTCTTCCTTATGAGTGGCGGTCGGGGACGAGCGATGGTCTTTTCCTACCAATCTATCCCCCTAGGAGCATGCGCGTAATACTTTGCTTTGATAACTTGTAGATTTTTGCAATAAGTATATGAGTTCTTTATGACTAATGTTGAGTCCATGGATCATACGCACTCTCACCCTTCCACCATTGCTAGCCTCTCTAGTACCGCGCACCTTTCGCCGGTATCATACACCCACCATATACCTTCCTCAAAACAGCCACCATACCTACCTATTATGGCATTTCCATAGCCATTGCGAGATATATTGCCATGCAACTTTCCACCGTTCCGTTTATTATGACACGCTCCATCATTGTCATATTGCTAGCATGATCATGTAGTTGACATCGTATTTGTGGCAAAGCCACCATTCATAATTCTTTCATACATGTCACTCATGAGTCATTGCATATCCCGGTACACCGCCGGAGGCATTCATATAGAGTCATATTTTGTTCTAAGTATCGAGTTGTAATTGTTGAGTTGTAAGAAAAATAAAAGTGTGATGATCATCATTATTAGAGCATTGTCCCAAGTGAGGAAAGGATGATGGAGACTATGATTCCCCCACAAGTCGGGATGAGACTCCGGATGAAAAATAAAAAAAAGAGAAAAAAAGAGGCCATAAAAAAGAGAGAAAAGGCCCAAACAAAAAAATAAAAAAATAAAAAAATGAGAGAAAAAGAGAGAAGGGACAATGCTACTATCCTTTTACCACACTTGTGCTTCAAAGTAGCACCATGATCTTCATGATAGAGAGTCTCTCATTTTGTCACTTTCATATACTAGTGGGAATTTTTTATTATAGAACTTGGCTTGTATATTCCAATGATGGGCTTCCTCAAAATGCCCTAGGTCTTCGTGAGCAAGCAAGTTGGATGCACACCCACTAGTTTCTTTTGTTGAGCTTTCATATACTTATAGCTCGAGTGCATCCGTTGCATGGCAATCCCTACTCACTCACATTGATATCTATTGATGGGCATCTTCATAGCCTGTTGATACGCCTAGTTGATGTGAGACTATCTTCCCTCTTTTTGTCTTCTCCACAACCACCATTCTATTCCACATATAGTGTTATATCCATGGCTCACGCTCATGTATTGCGTGAAGATTGAAAAAGTTTTGAAAATGTTAAAGTATGAAACAATTGCTTGGCTTGTCATCGGGGTTGTGCATGATTTAAATATTTTGTGTGGGGAAGATGGAGCATAGCCAGACTATATGATTTTGTAGGGATAACTTTCTTTGGCCATGTTATTTTGAGAAGACATGATTGCTTTGTTAGTATGCTTGAAGTATTATTATTTTTATGCATTGTTAAGGAAATCGTTAACTGGTAGCTGCTCGGTCGGCCGGTGAGTAGGGGATTAATAGGCTAATCGGCAAGTTAATCAGCCATTTAATCAATTAATCGGACGATTTATCGGGTAATCGGCTACTCGGGGACCCAATGAGTAGGGATTAATCGGCAAGTTAACTGGTTAATCGGATGAATTCTTGAACAGGGTTTTTATGTCAATATGAACTTTTGTCTTGAATCTTTCAGATCTGAATATTCATATCACAAGTAAGAAGAATTGCAATGAAATTATGCCAACTAGCATTCCACATCAAAAATTATCTTTTTTATCATTTACCTACTCGAGGACGAGCAGGAATTAAGCTTGGGGATGCTTGATACGTCTCCAACGCATCTATAATTTTTGATTGCTCCATGCTATATTATCTACTGTTTTAGGCAATATTGGGCTTTATTTTCCACTTTTATATTATTTTTGGGACTAACCTATTAACCGGAGACCCAGCCCAGATTTGCTGTTTTATGCCTATTTCAGTGTTTCGAGGAAAAGGAATATCAGACGGAGTCAAAACGGAACGAAATCAACTGGAGAAGTTATTTTTGGAAGGAAACCCACCTGATGGACTTGGACCCCACGTCAGAAGAAACGGGAGGTGCTCACGAGTGTGGGGGGCGCGCCCCCCTGCCTCGTGGGGCCCCCGTAGCTCCACCGACGTACTCCTTTCACCCATATATACCGTCGTACCCTAAAACTTCCAAAACAGAAGATAGATGGGGAGTTCCGCCGCCACAAGCCTCCAGAGCCACCAAAAACCAATCGGGACCCCTTTCCGGTACCCTGCCGGAGGGGGGATCCATCACCGGTGGCCATCTTCATCATCCCGGCGCTCTCCATGACGAGGAGGGAGTAGTTTTCCCTCGGGGCTGAGGGTATGTACCAGTAGCTATGTGTTTGATCTCTCTCTCTCTCTCGTGTTCTTGAGATGATACAATCTTGATGTATCGCGAGCTTTGCTATTATATTTGGATCCTATGATGTTTCTTCCCCCCTCTTCTCTCTTGTAATGAATCGAGTTTCCCCTTTGAAGTAATTTTATCGGATTGAGTCTTTAAAGACTTGAGAACACTTGATGTATGTCTTGCCGTGGATATCTGTGGTGACAATGGGATACCGCGTGCCACTTGATGTATGTTTTGGTGACCAACTTGCAGGTTTCGTGACATTGGGAACCTATGCATAGGGGTTGGCACACGTTTTCGTCGTGATTCTCCGGTAGAAACTTTGGGGCACTCTTTGAGGTTCTTTGTGTTGGTTGAATAGATGAATTGAGATTGCGTGATGCATATCGTATAATCTTGCCCACGGATACTTGAGGTGACAATGGAGTATCTAGGTGACATTAGGGTTTTGGTTGATTTGTATCTTAAGGTGTTATTCTAGTAAAAACTCCATGGTTGTTTGTGACACTTATAGGAATAGCCCAACGGATTGATTTGAAAGAATAACTTTGAGGTGGTTTCGTACCCTACCATAATCTCTACGTTTGTTCTCCGCTATTAGTGGCTTCGGAGTGACTCTTTGTTGCATGTTGAGGGCTCGTTATTTGATCTATCTATGTTACTATTGTTGAGAGAACTTGCACTAGTGAAAGTATGAACCCTAGGCCTTGTTTCCTATAATTGCAATACCGTTTACGCTCACTTTTACCACTCGCTACCTTGCTGTTTTTATATTTTCAGTTTACAAAAACCTATATCTACTATCTGTTTTGCACTTGTATCACCATCTCTTCGCCGAACTAGTGCACCTATACAATTTACCATTGTATTGGGTGTGTTCGGGACACAAGAGACTCCTTGTTATTTGGTTGCAGGGTTGCTTGAGAGAGACCATCTTCATCCTACGCCTCCTACGGATTGATAAACCTTAGGTCATCCACTTGAGGGAAATTTGCTACTGTCCTACAAACCTGTGCACTTGCAGGCCCAACAATGTCTACAAGAAGAAGGATGCGTAGTAGACATCAATGCATTGCCACGAGAAGCGAGAACTTGTTATTTGAATGGTTCCATTTTTGCGGGAAATGCAGTACCTTGCAATCACTTTGGCATTATTAGCAGGCACAAGTGTAATTCGACCACGCCGGGAAATCGAACCAGGAATGGCTACAGGGGGCAATTTCTGTTGACATGTAGAATAAAAAACAATTGTAACATATCATTGAAGATATATATAGTTTATCAGCATCAACATTAAAATAAGACTTTTTACCAGTGCTTTGTGCACACAATTGGTCTTGTTCAATGTGTGCACCATAGGTCTAATTAATCCCATCCAAAATCAAGCGTTCATATGTTGTGCTATCTCTGTCAGATTATCAACAAAGTCTATGACATGCTTCAAGTCCTTCCAGTGAAATTTGGCACGCTTAGTAACATACAGATCGTTCACTATGCATCCAACATATCCTGCTTAAAAGGTGGAAAGGTATTATTTATTCAGAACATGGCAGAAGAATATATAGTGCGCATAAATTGGTAAATAGAATTTGTTACTACCTAGGAACGGAGTCAGAATATGATATCACAATTGGTTGCTTAAATAGTGATCAATTGGTTGCTTAAATAGTAATATAACAGCATAGAGAAAGTTGAAAGGAAACTTTGATCGGCTGATGACGTTGGGGAAGTAAACATCCATGTTAATTAGACCAGGTTGTGGTGCATGCACTAGAATTTTATTGCCAGCTTTCAGTTCATAACACTTAGACATTTTTCTCCAAAGGTCCACATTAAAATAGGAGTGACCATCTTTATCAAGTTTTATGCTAACCGTCATTGTAAATCCATGTTGCGTTGTCAATATGACATCCTGGGAGTCATTAGCAAAGTAACCCAAGATTTCCTTCTACTCCTATTCTTGCAAAGCAAGAGATGTACTGCTTGAAATGAAAATTAAGATTGTAAATTAGATATATTGAAATAACCGAGCAAGATGCAAATATGGGAGTCACTGATAGAACATATCCATATATAGATGCAAGCAAAGTACAAAAATATAGAATTAAAAATAGATAATGTAACAAATATTTGATGCAAATATATAGATAATGCAGCAACATACGGTATATGTTCACAAATTTAGGCCATTTCGACCGTGGTAGGTTGAGATTGAACATACCGAGCGCTCCCTGAAGTCATCCGGAATGGTGAGATAGAACTTGGTTTCCGACTGGCCATGACCATAGTTGCCCGATTTGTGCTCGCACTGTGCACACATGAATGAACACCCACGAATCAGCTAGAACAAAAATGATTCCACGGCGATTTCCGCCGGTTGATTAACAGCGACGGACGGACTGCGATAAGAGATGAGTGAATATTTCACTAATTAAGTTAATTACCTTCTCCATGAGAAAAATCCCCGACCCAATCCCGTAGAAAACCCCAGTCGACCAGAGTCTACAATGTCGATGCAGATAGGCGACGGAAAGCGGTGGAGGCGAAATCCAGTGCCGTTTGGAGCGCGACCTACGCCCGCCGCCAACAGCCGTCGAGCTTAGGGTGCAAAGTTGTGGAGGAGTCCATGGTGAGTGAGTAGGGACGAAGTGGGCGAGGGTTTTCTTTTCCTTTTGCATGTGTGAGTGAACACACACGGTTCGCAGAGGCGACAGAGATGAATCGTGTGCGATAGTAAATCACTGAGATTGAATGAGAATCCAAATTTCCTTTATCCTTCATCCATGAGTTTTTCTCTATGATGAACATAAACCCTGCTAATCATTGTGTTCAAATTTGACACTTTTCTGGGTTCATTTACAATATTTAGGGGATTATGTGCATTTTGTAGGCATCAATGCACATAATTGAAATTCAAACAATTGGTGCATGAAAGGGTGCACAAGAACGGTCTGGAAAAACCATACTCGTGGTATTTAGTAATTTCTCAAGCCTTTTACAAGGAATGGGCAGAGATTGCAATGGAATGTGTGGCAATAGTCAACCACAAACGCGTCATTTACTGGGTTATCAACTATAGAACAATGAAATATGTGCTTGAAAAACATGATGGCTGGCATGGTGCCATGGTATGGCCTCACCGTGCCCTGGTTAAAAGCTGAGAAGGTTTGATTTATGTCGTCATGCACGCCCTTCATAAATCGAACCATCACCGAGGAAGTTCAATGCTTTTGAAAGGGAAATCACCAAGATTGAAGGGGAATCCAAATTTCCGTCCTAGTTTGTCATTCAGTTTTTTCCAACGATCAACACACCGCCTCAAATGAAACGCGTTCAAATTTGACATTTTTCCGAACTCATTTACCATATTTAGGGGATTGTGTGAATTTTCTAGGCATTAATTATGCACATAATTCAAATTCGAACAATCGGTGCATGAAAAGGTGCACAAGAACGGTCTGGAAAACCATGATCGTGCTATACAAAAAATGAAACACATGGTTGGAAAACATGACGCCTGATGTGATGCCATGGTATGGCCTCACCATGACCTGGTATAGCCTCACCATGCCCTGGTAAAAATTGGAGAATGTTTTCCTTATGTCGTGATGCGCACCTTTCATAAAACGAACCATCGTCCGATGAAGTTTCATGGTTTCTAGGGGGAAATAACCAAGATTGAAGGGGGATCCAAATTTTCTTTTTCCTTTGTCCACGAGTTTTTTTCTATGATGAGCATACAACCTACAAATCACCGTGTTCAAATTTGGCAATTGTCCGGGTTCATTTGCCATATTTAGGGGATTATGTGCATTTCCTAGGCATTAATGCACATAATTCAAGTTCAAACAATTGATGCATGAAAGGGTCCACAAGGATGGCCTAGAAAACCATGCTCGTGCCATTTAGTAAATTCTTATGCCTTTTACAAGGAATGGACATATATTTCGATGAAATGTGTCGCAATAGTCAACCACAAATGTCTTTTTGTTGGGTTTTCAACTATAGAAAAAATGAAATAAATGCTTAAAAAACATGACACCTTGCATGGTGCCATGGTATGACCTCACCATGCCCTGGTAAAAATTTGAGAAGGTTTGGCTTATGTCGTCATGCACGCCCTTCATAAATCGAACCATCACCGAGGAAGTTCCATGCTTTCGAGAGGGAAAATCCCCAAGATTGAAGGGGAATCCTAATTTCCATCCTAGTTTGTCATTCAGTTTTTTTCCAACGATCAACATACCGCCTCAAATGCAACGTGTTCAAATTTGACATTTTTGCGGGCTCATTTACAATATTTAGGGGATTATGTGCATTTTCTAGGCATTAATGGACATAATTCAAATTCGAACAATCGGTGCATGAAAAGGTGCACAAGAATGGTCTGGAAAACCATGCTCGTGTTATTTAGCACATTCTCATGCCTTTTACAAGGAATGGGCAGATATTTCAAGGAAATGTGTGGCAATAGTCAACCATAAACGCATTGTTTACTCGGTTAACAACTATACAAAAAATGAAACACATGGTTGGAAAACATGACGCCTAGCGTGGTTCCATGGTATGGCCTCACCATGCCCTGGTAAAAAATTGGAGAATGTTTTCCTTATGTCGTGATGTGCGCCTTTCATAAATCGAACTATCACCGAGGAAGTTTCATGGTTTCGAGGGGGAATCACCAAGATTGAAGGGGGATCCAAATTTTCTTTTTCCTTTGTCCACGAGTTTTTTCTATGATGAGCATACAACCTGCAAATCACCGTGTTCAAATTTGGCACTTTTCCGAGTTCATTTGCCATATTTAGGGGATTTTGTGCATTTCCTAGGCATTAATGCGCATAATTCAAGTTCAAACAATCGATGCATGAAAGGGTCCCCAAGAATGGCCTAGAAAACCATGCTCGTGCCATTTAGTAAATTCTCATGCCTTTTACAAGGAATGGACAGATATTTCGATGAAATGTGTGGCAATAGTCAACCACAAATGACTGTTTGTTGGGTTTTCAACTATAGAAAAAATGAAATAAATGCTTAAAAACATGACACCTGGCATGGTGCCATGGTATGACCTCACCATGCCTTGGTAAAATTTGAGAAGGTTTGGCTTATGTTGTCATGCACGCCCTTCATAAATCGAACCATCACCGAGGAAGTTCCATGCTTTCAAAAGGGAAATCCTCAAGATTGAAGGGGAATCCAAATTTTGTTCATTCTTTGCCCTGGAGTTTTTTTTCTACAACGAACATACACCCTGCAAATCACCGTGTTCAAATTTGGCATTTTTCGGGCTCATTTACCATATTTAGGGGATTATGTGAATTTTATAGGCATTTAGCGCATATAAATCCAATCCAGCTACAGGTGCACGGGTGTGATGTGAGTGTCAGATTTCGGGTTTCGGCAAAACCCTTAAGGTTCGAACACTGGGGTGTGCACAAAGATATCTCCTTCCCCCTAGATCGCGCTCTCGCAACGATCTAAAAAGCCTATCTCACCGAACTCGACGAACAAAGGACACAGGGTTTATACTGGTTCGGGCCACTGATGTGGTGTAATACCCTACTCTAGTGTGGTGTGGTGGATTGCCTCTTGGGATGAGGATGAACAAGTACAAGGGAAGAACAGCCTCCTGAGGAGAGGTGTTCTTGGGCTCGATGAGCTTGTGTGGTTGAGGATGGAATGGATCTGATCCTAGATGAGCTGCCTCCTACTGTGGTGGCTAGTCCTATTTATAGAGGCCCTGGTCCTCTTCCCAAATGTAGGCGGGAAGGGATCCAACAACAGCCAAATTTGAAGGGAGACAACTAGTACAAGTTATCCTGACAAAAGGTGGTATTCGCCTGCCAAAGGCTCTAGTGGTGACGTAATCCTGGGCTCCATGGTGACCTCCGTCCTACCATCATGCTGGTCTTGGTCTTGTTGCGCCGATATGGAGACCTTTGCCTGATGCCTCGGGACTCCTCGCCTGCGCCTGCCCCTTTAGCACCAAAGAGGAAACGAGGACACTGCACGCACTGGCGCCCGCCTGGTGCCCGCGTGGCCTTGGTCGTCATGGCTTGCGTCACAGGAACCTCGCAAGGTGC
Organism: Triticum urartu; assembly: GCF_003073215.2. NCBI lineage: Eukaryota > Viridiplantae > Streptophyta > Magnoliopsida > Poales > Poaceae > Triticum > Triticum urartu. Next base: position 81,959,685 of record NC_053024.1, on the reverse strand, counting down.
CCCTCACCTTGATCTCTCCGCCCCTCGCGAGCCAGCCTAGTGAGGCCGCCCCCGAGGAGGTCTTGCGTCATCCGCGTCGCAAGGCTTGGCCCCTCTCGAGGGTCTTGAGTGTTTTCTGGTGAAGATGGGTCATACAGGCCCGCTGGTGGAGCCACGCTGTGGGCAGCAGGCAGGCAAGCCTAGGGACCCCCGTTCCCAGGACGCCGACAGTAGCCCCCGGGCCCAAGACGCACTCGAACTTGGCTTGGAGGCGAAGCCAAGGGGCAAGTGCGGAGCGCCACAGGCCCCAACAGCTTGCGGCCTCGGTTGACGGGTGGCGACTGATGGGACATGGGCGTCTCTGCTTCCCCATACTGCCTCGGCAACTACCCGACTTGATGAGTCCCTAATGCATGTAGAGAAAACCATCATTACCTGTGATCATAGGGGTCGCCGGTTGGCCTTCTCCTGCAACAAATGAGGAGGGGGCCCATCACGCATCTCTTCCTACTCTACTCGCTTCTTCTCCCTTGCTTCATCACTCGCAGCGACACCCATGGCGCCGATTCGGAGGTTCTCAGCCGCAGAGAAGGGAAAAGCCCCCCGTGACGAGTGGGGGCCGCTTCCTCCAAAGAAGAGGCTGGCACGCCGCCACGACATAGTAGTGAGGCCGGAGGTGTCAAGGCCTTGGTGTGAGCGTCCTCCCCCCAGGTATCCGCTGCCCTTGTATGCCCAGGCTGAGGGCTTCGGACGCAGAGGCGGCGACCAGCGCCGTCCATGTTGCGGTCGTGGTCGCCACGCCATGGTGGCGTGCGCCGTCGCCCCAGGAACCCACGCCGAGGGCTCCTCGCGCGAACTCGTGATGTGGGCGGTGATGCCTCCGCGCACTTGGATTAGCTTCCCATAGTTTTTCTCCGCTGAGATGCCGCCGAGGGGTCCCCTCGAATTATGGCTGCAACACGCCGAGTGCGATACCCCGATGATAGTTTCCGTATACAGTTCGGTGAATGCCGCATCCGGAACTCAGACCGGCCTATGAATTCAGGCTTTGCCATGCCTTCACTGTTGGAAATATGCCCTAGAGGCAATAATAAATTGGTTATTATTATATTTCCTTGTTCATGATAATCGTTTATTATCCATGCTAGAATTGTATTGATAGGAAACTCAGATACATGTGTGGATACATAGACAACACCATGTCCCTAGTAAGCCTCTAGTTGACTAGCTCGTTAATCAATAGATGGTTACGGTTTCCTGACCATGGACATTGGATGTCGTTGATAACGGGATCACATCATTAGGAGAATGATGTGATGGACAAGACCCAATCCTAAGCCTAGCACAAGATCGTGTAGTTCGTATGCTAAAGCTTTTCTAATGTCAAGTATCATTTCCTTAGACCATGAGATTGTGCAACTCCCGGATACCGTAGGAGTGCTTTGGGTGTGCCAAATGTCACAACGTAACTGGGTGGCTATAAAGGTGCACTACGGGTATCTCTGAAAGTGTCTGTTGGTTTGGCATGAATCGAGACTGGGATTTGTCACTCCGTGTAACGAAGAGGTATCTATGGGCCCACTCGGTAGGACATCATCACAATGTGCACAATGTGACCAAGGAGTTGATCATGGGATGATGTGTTACGCAACAAGTAAAGAGACTTTCTGGTAACGAGATTGAACAAGGTATCGGGATACCGACGATCGAATCTCGGGCAAGTATCGTACCGATAGACAAAGGGAATTGTATACGGGATTGATTGAATCCTTGACATTGTGGTTCATCCGATGAGATTATCGTGGAGCATGTGGGAGCCAACATGGGTATACAGATCCCGCTGTTGGTTATTGACCGGAGAGTTGTCTCGGCCATGTCTGCATGACTCCTGAACCCGTAGGGTTTACACACTTAAGGTTCGATGACGCTAGGGTTATAGGGAAAGTATGTACGCGTTTACCGAATGTTTTTCGGAGTCCCGGATGAGATCCCGGACGTCACGAGGAGTTCCGGAATGGTCCAGAGGTAAAGATTGATATATAGTAAGTATGGTTTTGGCCACCGGAAGTGTTCCGGGCATCACCGGTAGTGTACCGGGACCACCGGAGGGGTCCGGGGGTCCACCGGGAGGGGCCACGAGCCCCGGAGGCATAAATGGGCCAATAGTGGGAAGGGACCAGCCCCTAGGTGGGCTGGGGCGCCTCCCACCAAGGCCCAAGGCGCCTCCAAGAGGGGAGGGGGTCAAACCCTAGGGCAGATGGGCCCTAAGGCCCACCCCAGGAGCGCCTCCCCCTCTCCCCCTTGTGGCCGCCACCCTAGATGGGATCTAGGGCTGCCGCACCCCTTGGGGTGGGAACCCTAGGTGGGTGCGTGTAGGATCTAGAAGTAGATGTGTCTAGAGGGGGGTGATTAGACACTTAGTGCTAAAGTTGCAATTTTTAGGCCCTTTTGCCTTGAGTGGAGTTTTAGGCACAATTTCAACATACACAATACATATCAAGCAAGCATGCAAAGAGTATATGAGAAGCGGAATGTAAAGCATGCAACTTGCAAGAATGTAAGGGGAAGGGTTTGGAGAATTCAAACGCAATTGGAGACACGGATGTTTTTCCCGTGGTTCAGATAGGTGGTGCTATCCTACATCCATGTTGATGGAGACTTCAACCCACGAAGGGTAACGGTTGCGCGAGTCCACGGAGGGCTCCACCCACGAATGGTAATGGTTGCGCGAGTCCATGGAGGGCTCCACCCACGAAGGGTCCACGAAGAAGCAACCACCCATGAAGGGTCCACGAAGAAGCAACCTTGTCTATCCCACCATGGTCATCGCCCACGAAGGACTTGCCTCACTAGCGGTAGATCTTCACGAAGTAGGCGATCTCCTTGCCCTTACAAACTCCTTGGTTCAACTCCACAATCTTGTCGGAGGCTCCCAAGTAACACCTAGCCAATCTAGGAGACACCACTCTCCAAGAAGTAACAAATGGTGTGTAGGTAATGAACTCCTTGCTCTTGTGCTTCAAATGATAGTCTCCCCAACACTCAACTCTCTCTCATAGGATTTGGATCTGGTGGAAAGAAGGTTTGAGTGGAAAGAAACTTGGGGAAAGCTAGAGATCAAGATTCATATGGTAGGAATGGAATATCTTGGCCTCAACACATGAGTAGGTAGTTCTCTCTCAGAAATAGGATGCTGGAAGTGTAGGCTTAGTCTGATGGCTCTCTCCACGAATGAAGAGGAGGTGGAGGGGTATATATAGCCTCCACACAAAATCCAACCGTTACACACAGTTTTCCAATCTCGGTGGGACCGAATCAACAAACTCGGTCGGACCGAAAAGGTAAACCTAGTGACCGTTAGAGATTTTCGGTGGGACTGACATGCAACTCGGTAGGACCGATATGGTTAGGGTTTGGGCATAACGTAATCTCGGTGAGACCGATTACACAAATTCGGTGAGACCGAGTTTGGTAATAAGCTAACCAGAGAGTTGGTCACGCAAACTCGGTGGGACCGATTTGCTCTTTCGGTGAGACCGAAAAGTTACAAAAAGGAAACGGAGAGTTTACACTGCAATCTCGGTGGGACCGATTCGCTTTTTCGGTGAGACAAAGTTACGAAAGGGAAACAGAGAGTTTGCAATCCCATCTCGGTGAGACCGAGATCCCTATCGGTAGAACCGAATTGCTAGGGTTTGGCAGTGGCTTATGACAAGTGAAACTCGGTGGCGCCGGATAGGAATAATCGGTAGGTCCGAGTTTGGCTTTGGGTTTAGGTCATATGTGGAAGTGGGAAAGTAGCTGAGGATTTTGGAGCATATCATTAAGCACATGAAGCAAGAGGCTCATTAAGCAACACCTCATCCCTCCTTGATAGTATTGGCTTTTCCTATGGACTCAATGTGATCTTGGATCACTAAAGTGTAAAATGAAGAGTCTTGAGCTTTAAGCTTTAGCCAATCCTTTGTCCTTAGCATCTTGAAGGAGTTCCCACAACCTTTAGTCCATGCCACTCCATTGTTGAACTTATCTGAAACATGCTAGATAGAAATGTTAGTCCAACAAGAGATATGTTGTCATCAATTATCAAAACCACCTAGGGAGCACTTGTGCTTTCAGTCTCCCCCTTTTTGGTAATTGATGGCAACATACATCAAAGATTTAGATAAAGATATAAAGAACAGCAAGTAAAGCTTTGGAAGGACATGTAACAAGCATAGGCTCCCCCTACATGTATGCACTCATGTAAATATGAAATATAGAGGCATGTGAGAGCATAACCATGACAGAGTAGGCAATGTGTTACATGTATCTTGGCCATATGCATCGGAGCAAAAGATTATCAAGGAAAATACCTTCATGCTCATGAGTCCTTCTTGCAAATAGTATGTACATAAGCAAGAATTCCTCATACTCATGATTTTGATGCATATACTTACCTTGTGGTCTTGAGTTGGCTTAGGATGGAATGAACCTGCACAAACAAAGTTAGATAACACAGGTACATCCACTAGCCAGAGCAAACAAAAGAAACCACAAGAATACCAAGACTGGGATGACATGTAGAGAGTGAGTACAAGGTACCACATTGGATTCAACATGTCCCCAAGAATAAAGATATGCAATGAATTTGACTGATTTCTTTCCCTTAGGTGTCTTGCTCCCCCAGAATCTTACATGGGATATTGGGAGAAGATAAGGAACAGCAAATCAGAGCTGAAAGATACAAATGAACATGTCTTTCCCCCTAAAAAGACATGTGACATCTCTCCTCTTGAACATCAAGCATCAAGCATCTGGGACATCTGGGATCCTTGAGTATTCTCTCCCCCTGGAAGTCTCTGTCTCCCCCTTAATACTTTCTCTCTTGTAGGTTTGGTCCTTGAGACTTTTTCTCTCCCTTGATGTGATCTCTCTCTCCTACAAGCTTTGATGTAATCTCTCTCTCCCCCTTTGACATCAATTTCCAAGAAGGGCTTTCTGGAATCCGTCGTATAGGTTTGGTCCTTGAGACTCAGCACAAAGCAATGGATAAAATTGTGATGCTTGTAGAGGACAAGATTCATTGAGTAGAGCTGGATCAGAAGAAATATAGAACAAGTGGCAAACTGTTTTTCCTGTTGCGAAGTCGGTGGCACCGAGTGGTATGTTTCGGTGGCACCGAAAAGATTCGGTTGGACCGAAAATTACAAGTCGGTGAAACCGAGTTCACACAGAGAAAAACACTTGTCACCTCAGCTCACTAGACATGTAGGATCTCATAAAGATTTGCAATGAATTACCTGAAGGATTTGCAAGGAATTAAATGCAGAAAATGCAGAACATAAACAGAAAGAAAAGAGAAGAGACTGAAAAATCTAGATGGGGTTTTTTTTTGTTTTTGAAAAAGAGAAAGAAACTAAACATGCATGAGATACACACAAAGAGAACACAAGAGAACTTCATCTAGAGTTGGGCGGTGACATAGTCACCTATGTTAGAGTATATTGACTTAGGAGTCAAGTGAGAACACTTGATCATAGGTCATACTCATTGTTTAAGCTCAAAATGGGGTTACCATTTTTCGTTTAAGCATCTTGATGTATTCACATCTTGTTGAGTTGCTTTGACTCATGTCTTGTAGTAAAGCTTCTCTAAGATGGAATAACATACCTTGGGTGGTGGTGTGGTTCTTGCTCATGTAGTTGAACTTGTGTGGGTGCTCAAGGTTGATGTAGCTCATCAAGAGTTGAGAGTACCACTTGGAGTTTGAGTTCATCTACCTACATGGGTTAGTTCTTGCAAGGAAGAGCACTTGTGTATCCAAAAATGACAATCATGAAGCTCAACATAGAATTTGTCAAAGGATATGTTTGAAAGGTTTTGTGCTTCCTTGTCTTCAACCGCCATTGTGTAGAGACTTGGTGATGTAGAGATTGCTCAAGATGTGAGTGAGTCGCAATCTCATGGAATTAGATTCAACCAAGCACCTACATGGGTTAGACAACATGCAAGGTACAAATATATCCAAGACATAAGATAGTCATCATAAGAGATATATCATGGATTAGTCATAAGCTCATGTCTTGCATGTATCCAATGGAGTTTCTACTCCAAGTTCAAAGCATCAATGATGTTCAATTCACCTCTCAACCTGCAAAATACTTTCTCATCAAGAGGTTTAGTAAATATATCCGCTAATTGCTTATCGGTGCGAACGTGCTTAAGATTAATGTCACCCTTAGCAACATGATCTCGGATGAAATGATGACGAACTTCAATATGCTTAGTTCGAGAATGTTGTACAGGATTATGACCAACTTTGATAGCACTTTCATTGTCACAAAGCAGTGGAACATGTTTCACATAAATCCCATAATCTTTAAGAGTTTGGGTCATCCAAAGTAATTGAGCACAACATGAACCAGCGGCAATGTATTCCGCTTCGGCGGTGGATAAGGATACCGAGTTCTGTTTCTTGGAAGACCAAGACACAAGAGATCTACCAAGAAATTGACAAGTACCCGAAGTGGACTTTCTATCAACCTTGTCTCCGGCATAATCCGAGTCGGAATAGCCAACAAGATCAAGAGAAGACCTCTTAGGATACCAAATGCCAAAATTTGGTGTATGGATTAAATATCTCACTATCCTTTTCACAGCCTTAAGATGACATTCTTTAGGAGCAGCTTGATATCGTGCACACATGCACACACTTAGCATAATATCGGGACGTGAAGCACATAGGTATAACAATGAACCAATCATAGAGCGATAAACCTTTTGATCAACCGGTTCACCATCTTTGGTTAAATCATTATGTCCACTAGTAGGCATGGGTGTAGACATACCTTTGCATTCTTGCATATTGAACTTCTTGAATAAGTCCTTGGTGTACTTTGTTTGAGAGACAAATGTACCTTCCTTAGTTTGCTTGATTTGCAAACCGAGAAAGAATTTGAGTTCACTCATCATAGACCATCTCAAACTTCTCTGACATTAGCTTTCCAAACTTTTCACTAAAGAGAGGGTTAGTTGAACCAAATATGATATCATCAACATAAATTTGGCATACAAATAGTTCTCCATTAACCCTTTTAGTAAAAAGAGTAGAATCAATTTTACCAATTTCAAAACCACTTGTAATAAGGAACTTGGTCAAGCATTTATACCATGCTCTAGGAGCTTGTTTAAGACCATAAAGAGCTTTGTGAAGTTTGTAAACATGATTTGGTTTCTTAGGATTGATAAAACCGGGAGGTTGTTTGACATAAACTTCCTCCTCTATTTCACCATTTAGAAAAGCACTTTTGATGTCCATTTGGTACAAGGTGATATTATGGTGATTAGCATAGGCAAGTAAGATGCGAATGGACTCAAGTCTAGCAACGGGAGCATATGTCTCACCATAGTCCATACCTTCGACTTGTGTGTATCCTTGGGCGACGAGACGTGCTTTGTTGCGAACCACTTGTCCATCTTCATCTTGCTTGTTGCGAAACACCCATTTGGTACCAATGATGTTGTGGTTGTTGTCGGGCTTCTCAACTAATGTCCAAACTTGGTTTCTCTCAAAGTTGTGTAGCTCTTCATGCATAGCGTTTATCCAATCCGGATCTTCCAATGCTTCTTCAACCTTCATAGGTTCAATGCTAGAGATGAATGAATAGTTTTCACAAAAGTTAGCTAAACAAGTCTTTGAGCGAGTGATTCTCCCGTTTTGTATATCATTTAAGATTTGCTCGACGGGGTGATCTTTGGCAATTCTTGCTCGAACTCGTGAGAGCTTTTGCTTGGGTCTTCGTTGAACATCTTCTTCATCTTGTTCTTCTTCTTGGCCTTCTTCATTGTTGACGTCGTCGTTCTCTTGTCGTGGTGGAGAAGGAGGTTGTTGATGTTCGTCTTGATGTATATCCTCGTTTTCTTCATCTTGGTGTGTCCCACTTGTGGATGCTTCCGTGTCGATTCTTGGTTCACCTTGTCGTGAAGTAGAAGCTTCCACTTGGATGGATGAAGTACTCTCCTTCACCTCCGTTGGACGAATTTTGCCAATGGACAAGTCTTGGATTGCTTCTGAAGGGTCTTTGTCTCCTACATCAATTGGCAATTGCTCTACTTGCGAGCCATTAGATTCATCAAACTTCACATCTACCGTCTCTTCAACCTTTCGGGTGAACTTGTTGTAGACACGGTAAGTGTGAGAGTTTGAGCCATAACCAAGTAGAAAACCTTCATGAGATTTAGGAGCAAACTTTGAACGATGATGCTTATCAAGAATGTAGCACTTTAAGCCGAATACTCGAAAGTATCCAACTTGGGGTTTGTTACCGGTGAGAAGCTCGTATGCCGTCTTGCCGAGTAGCTTGTGAAGATATAAGCAATTTGTTGCGTGACAAGCTGTCTCAACCGCTTCTGCCCAAAAGTGCTTCGGCGTCTTGTATTCATCAAGCATCGTTCTTGCCATTTCGATGAGCGTCTGGTTCTTCCTCTCAACAACTCCATTTTGTTGAGGTGTGTACGTAGCCGAGAACTCGTGTGAAATCCCTTCTTCGTCAAGAAAGGTGTCCACATTTGCGTTCTTGAACTCCGTTCCGTTGTCACTCCGAACCTTCTTGATCTTCACGTCAAACTGATTTTGGGCCTTCCTAGCGAAGTTTCTGAAGATCTTCTAGACCTGCGACTTGTCATTAAGAAAGAACACCCACGTAAATCTTGAAAAATCATCAACTATAACTAGACCAAAAGAATTTCCACCGAGACTCTTGTAGGCGTTGGGACCAAAAAGATCCATATGAAGTAGCTCGAGTGGCCTCCTTGTGGTCATGATGTTCTTCACGGGATGTCTTCCTCCAACCTGTTTACCTGCTTGACAAGCACTGCAAAGTCTATCCTTATCAAATATGACATCGTTAACTCCAAGGATATGATTTCCTTTAATAAGCTTGTCAAGGTTTCTCATGCCAACGTGACCTAGTCGTCTATGCCACAACCAACCTTTTGAGAATTTAGCAATAAAGCAAGTTTTAGGTTGTGCCTTTTTAGAGAAATCGACAATGTAAAGATCACCTCTACGCATACCGGTAAAGACCATTTTATGATTGTCTCGACGAAATACTTGGCACTCTACCTCAGTAAATAGGACATTCAAACCGAAATCAGCAATTCTAGATACTGAAAGTAAGTTTTAGCCAAGAGATTCAACGAGCATGACATTTTGAATGGAACTATCATGTGAGATGGCCACCTTACCAAGGCCAACCACTTTACCCTTTGAATTATCACCAAAGGTGACATATTTTCGAGGGCCGTCATTTTCAGCAAGCTCACGAAACATCTCTTCATCTCCGGTCATATGATCAGTACATCCACTATCAAGAACCCATTCCTTTCCTCCTGATTCATATCCCCGAAGATTTGCCATAAGACCAAAATGTCTCATTGCATCATCAAGATCGAAGTCACTATCATCATCATCATAGTATCCATGTTCAACATGATCTTGTGACTCATCATTTCCTAGAGAGGGTAATTCATTAGATAAATGATCATCAAAGTGGTCACTTTTATGAATTCTTATAGCTTCGAATATGATATCACTAATGATTCCAACATCTCCTTTAGAAAGCTTGAGATTGGCAAGCTCAAATAGATAATCACCAAAACTAGGATCACTAGAGTTCATCTTACTCAAGGCAATAGATTTATGGAGAATTTCATCCAAATTTTTCAAGGAATGATCGGGAAATCGTTCCTCAAGAAATTTCCATATAGTATAGGCATAATTAAGAGTAGGCAAATTAGCAATCAAATTTTTGGGCAATCCTCTAATGATGAGCTCAATAGTTCTAAGATTGTGAATCATGTCAATATCTTCATCTAGGGTAGGATGCAAAGGATCAATATGAGGTGCACAAGGACTAGCAATATACTTGTTCAAATGATATTGATTGAAGATTACAAGCATCTCATTTTTCCACTCGTGAAAATACTCTCCATCAAGAATAGGCACTCTATGTCTAAGACTCCCTAAAGTAGACACATCCATCTTCCTCCAATGGTGATTAAACCAAGGCAATGGAGACCAAAGCTCTGATACCACTTGTAGGATCTAGAAGTAGATGTGTATAGAGGGGGGGTGATTAGACACTTAGTGCTAAAGTTGCAATTTTTAGGCCCTTTTGGTTTGAGTGGAGTTTTAGGCACAATTTCAACATACATAATACATATCAAGCAAGCATGCAAAGAGTATATGAGCAGCGGAATGTAAAGCATGCAACTTGCAAGAATGTAAGGGGAAGGGTTTGGAGAATTCAAACGCAATTGGAGACACGGATGTTTTTCCCGTGGTTCGTATAGGTGGTGCTATCCTACATCCACGTTGATGGAGACTTCAACCCACGAAGGGTAACGGTTGCGCGAGTCCACGAAGGGCTCCACCCACGAAGGGTAATGGTTGCGCGAGTCCACGGAGGGCTCCACCCACGAAGGGTCCATGAAGAAGCAACCACCCACGAAGGGTCCACGAAGAAGCAACCTTGTCTATCCCACCATGGTCATCGCCCACGAAGGACTTGCCTCACTAGCGGTAGATCTTCACGAAGTAGGCGATCTCCTTGCCCTTACAAACTCCTTGGTTCAACTCCACAATCTTTTCGGAGGCTCCCAAGTAACACCTAGCCAATCTAGGAGACACCACTCTCCAAGAAGTAACAAATGGTGTGTAGGTAATGAACTCCTTGCTCTTGTGCTTCAAATGATAGTCTCCCCAACACTCAACTCTCTCTCATAGGATTTGGATCTGGTGGAAAGAAGGTTTGAGTGGAAAGAAACTTGGGGAAAGCTAGAGATCAAGATTCATATGGTAGGAATGGAATATCTTGGCCTCAACACATGAGTAGGTAGTTCTCTCTCAGAAATAGGATGCTGGAAGTGTAGGCTTAGTCTGATGGCTCTCTCCACGAATGAAGAGGAGGTGGAGGGGGTATATATAGCCTCCACACAAAATCCAACCGTTACACACATTTTACCAATCTCGGTGGGACCGAATCAACAAACTCGGTCAAACCGACATAGTAAACCTAGTGACCGTTAGAGATTTTCGGTGGGACCGACTGGATCAACTCGGTGGGACCGATGTGCTAGGGGTAGGGGAAATCCACAACTCAGTTTGACCGATTACTGCAAACTCGGTGGGACCGATTTGCTCTTTCGGTGAGACCGAAAAGTTACAAAAAGGAAACGGAGAGTTTACACTGCAATCTCGGTGGGACCGATTCGCTTTTTCGGTGAGACAAAGTTACGAAAGGGAAACAGAGAGTTTGCAATCCCATCTCGGTGAGACCGAGATCCCTATCGGTAGAACCGAATTGCTAGGGTTTGGCAGTGGCTTATGACAAGTGAAACTCGGTGGCGCCGGATAGGAATAATCGGTAGGTCCGAGTTTGGCTTTGGGTTTAGGTCATATGTGGAAGTGGGAAAGTAGATGAGGATTTTGGAGCATATCATTAAGCACATGAAGCAAGAGGCTCATTAAGCAACACCTCATCCCTCCTTGATAGTATTGGCTTTTCCTATGGACTCAATGTGATCTTGGATCACTAAAGTGTAAAATGAAGAGTCTTGAGCTTTAAGCTTTAGCCAATCCTTTGTCCTTAGCATCTTGAAGGAGTTCCCACAACCTTTAGTCCATGCCACTCCATTGTTGAACTTATCTGAAACATGCTAGATAGAAATGTTAGTCCAACAAGAGATATGTTGTCATCAATTATCAAAACCACCTAGGGAGCACTTGTGCTTTCAGTGCGCATCCCTCCCTCTCCCCCTATATATCGTGGAGGCAAAGGGGCAGCCCAACACACGATTCGATCTCCCTGTTGGCGCAGCCCTACCCCTCTCCCTCCTCGTCTCTCGTAGTGCTTGGCGAAGCCCTGCTGGAGTCCCGCGCTCCTCCACCACCACCACGTCGTCGTGCTGCTGCTGGACAGAGTCTTCCCCAACCTCTCCTTCTCCCCTTGCTGGATCAAGGCGTAGGAGACGTCACCGGGCTGCACGTCTATTGAACGCGGAGGCGCCGTTGTTCGGCGCTCAGATTGGAATCAACCGCGATCTGAATCGCTACGAGTACGACTCCTTCATCCGCGTTCTTGCAACGCTTCCGCTTAGCGATCTAAGAGGGTATGTAGATGCACTCCCCTTCCCCTCGTTGCTAGATTACTCCATAGATTGATCTTGGTGATGCGTAGAAAATTTTAAATTTCTACTACGATCCCCAACAGTGGCATCTTGAGCTAGGTCTATGTGTAGTTTTTATGCACGAGTAGAACACAAGTTGTTGTGGGCATCGATTTTGTCAATTTACTTGCCGTTACTAGTCTTATCTTGATTCGGCGGCATCGTGGGATGAAGTGGCCCGGACCGACCTTACACGTACTCTTACGTGAGACTGGTTCCACCTACTGACATGCACTAGTTTCATAAGGTGGCTAGCGGGTGTCTGTCTCTCCCACTTTAGTCGGATCGGATTCGATGAAAAGGGTCCTTATGAAGGGTAAATAGAAATTGGCATATCATGTTGTGGTTTTGGCGTAGGTAAGAAACGTTCTTGCTAGAAACCTATAGCAGCCACGTAAAAAACTTGCAACAACAATTAGAGGACGTCTAACTTGTTTTTGCAGCATATGCCTTGTGATGTGATATGGCCAAAAGGATGTGATGAATGATATATGTGATGTATGAGATTGATCATGTTCTTGTAATAGGAATCACGACTTGCATGTCGATGAGTATGACAACCGACAGGAGCCATAGGAGTTGTCTTAATTTATTTATGACCTGCGTGTCAACATAAACGTCATGTAATTACTTTACTTTATTGCTAAAGCGTTAGCCATAGTAGTAGAAGTAATAGATGACAAGAGAACTTCAAGAATACACGATGATGGAGATCATGGTGTCATGCCGGTGACAACGATGATCATGGAGCCCTGAAGATGGAGATCAAAAGGAGCAAAATGATATTGGCCATATCATGTCACTATTTGATTGCATGTGATGTTTATCATGTTTTACATCTTATTTGCTTAGAACGACGGTAGCTTAAATAAGATGATCCCTCACTAAAATTTCAAGAAAAGTGTTCCCCCTAACTGTGCACCGTTGTGAAGGTTCGTTGTTTCGAAGCACCACGTGATGATCGGGTGTGATAGATTCTAACGTTCGAATACAACGAGTGTTGACGAGCCTAGCATGTACAGACATGGCCTCAGAACACATGCGAAACACTTAGGTTGACTTGACGAGCCTAGCATGTACAGACATGGCCTCGGAACACGGAAGACCGAAAGGTCGAACATGAGTCGTATAGAAGATATGATCAACATGAGATGTTCACCATTGATGACTAGTCCGTCTCACGTGATGATCGGACACGGCCTAGTCGATTTGGATCATGTTTCACTTAGATGACTAGAGGGATGTCTATCTGAGTGGGAGTTCATTAAATAATTTGATTAGATGAACTCAATTATCATGAACATAGTCTAAATTGTCTTTGCAAATATGTTGTAGATGTATAGCTCACGTTGTAGCTCCCTGTTTCAATACGTTCCTAGAGAAAGACCAAGTTGAAATATATTGTAAGCAATGATGCGGACTAGGTCTGTAGTCCGAGGAGTGTCCTCACTGCTACACAGAAGGCTTACGTCTTTGATGCACCGCTCGATGTGCAAACCCCTACAACGTCGTCTGTGGATGTTGTGAACACCTGACAGACACATCCTGATGACTACTTGATAGTTTAGTGCACCATACTTTACGGCTTAGAATCGGGATTCCAATGACGTTTTGAACGCCATAGAACATATGAGATGTTCCAAGAGCTAAAATTGGGATTTCAGACGCATGCCCATGTTGAGAGGTGTGAGACCTCTGACAGGTTCTTTTGCCAACAAGATGGAGGAGAATAGCTCAGCTAGTGAGCATGTGCTCAGAATGTCTGGGTGCTACAAACACTTAAATCAAGTGGGAGTTAAACTTCCAGATAAGATAGTGATTGATAGAGTTCTCTAGACACTATCACTAAGCTACTAGATCTTCGTGATGAACTATGACATGCAATGGATGGAGTTGATCCCGGAGCTGTTCGCGGTGCTTAAGACCGCAAAAGGTAGAAATAAAGAAGGAGCATCAAGTGTTGATGGTTTAACAAGACCACTGGTTTCAAGAAGGGCAAGGGCTAGAAGGGAAACTTCATGGATGGCAAACCAGTTGCCGCTCCAGTGAAGGAACCCAAGGTTGAACCTAAACCCGAGACTAAGTGCTTCTATTGTAAAGGGAACGGTCACTGGTAGCAGAATTACCCCAAATGCATGGTAGATAAGAAGGATCGCAACTTCAACAATGTATATATGTGTTATTAATGTGTACCTCACTAGTACTCCTGGTAGCACCTGGGTATTGGATACCGGTTCAATTGCTATTATTGGTGACTTGAAGCAAAAGCTACGGACTAAACGGAGACTGGCTAAGGGCGAGGTGACGATGTGTGTTGGAAGTGTTTCCAAAGTTGATGAGATCACCATCGCACGCTCCATCTACCTTCGGGATTAGTATTGAACCTGGATAAATGTTATCAGGTGTCTACGTTGAGCATGAATATGATTAGATCATGTTCATTGCAATACGGTTATTCATTTAAGTTAGAGAATAATGGTTATTCTGTTTACATGAATAATACCTTTCATGGTCATGCACCCTATGTGAATGGTTCATTGAATCTCGGTCGTGGTAATACACATGTTCACGCCAAAAGATGTAGAGTTAATAATGATAGTACCACTTTATTGTGGCACTGTTTCTTAGGTCATATTGGCGTAAGATGCATGAAGAAACTTCATATCGATGGATGTTTGGAGTCACTTGATTTTGAATCGCTTGACACATGCGAGCCATGCCTCATGGGCAGGATGACTAAGACCCCGTTTTCAGGTACAATGAAACGGGCAAGTGACTTGTTGGAAATCATGCATGCTGATGCGTGTGATCCAATGAGAATTGAAGCGTGCGGTGGATATCGCTATTTTCTCATCTTCACTGACGATTTGGGTAGATATAGGTATATTTACTTAATGAAGCACAAGTCTGAAACATTTGAAAAGTTCAAGCGATTTTTAGAGTGAATTTAAGAATCATCATAACAAGAAGATCATGTTCCTATGATCTGATCAAAGGGGATTTTCTGAGTTATGAGTTTGGCAATCACTTAAGACATTGTGGAATTGTTTCGCAGTTGAAGCCACTTGGAACACCACGGCGTAATGGTGTGTCCGGACGTCATAATCGAACCTTATGAGATATGGTGCGATCTATGATGTCTCTTACCGATCTACCGCTATTATTTTGAGGTTATGCATTAGAGACAGCTGCATTCACTTTAGATAGGACACCATATAAGTCCGTTGAGACGACGTCGTATGAACATTGGTTTGGCAAGAAACCAAAGTTGTCGTTTCTTAATGTTTGGGGCTGCGATGCTTAAGGCTTTAGCCGGAGAAGCTCGAACCCAAAAGCGGACAAACACATCTTCATAGGATACCCAAAGGTGACAGTTGGGTATACCTTCTATCTCAGATCCGAGGGAAAATTGTTTGTCGCTAAGAACGGGTCCTTTCTCGAGAAGGAGTTTCTCTCGAAAGAATTGAGTGGGAGGAAGATAGAACTTGATGAGGTTGTCAAACCTTTACTTCAACCAGAGAGTGATGCAACACAGAAAGATGTTTTCTATGGCGCATACGTCTGTTGAATAGGAAGTTAATGATAATGATCATGAAGCTTCGGATCAAGTTGCTATCGAACCTCATAGGTCGACAAGGATATGTACTACTCCTGAGTGGTACGGTAATCCTATCTTAGATATCATGTTGTTAGACAGCAATGAACCTACGAGCTATGGAGAAGTGATGGTGGGCCCGTATTCCGACAAATGGTTAGAAGCCATGAAATCCGAGATAGGATCCATGCATCAGAACAAAGTATGGACTTTGGTGGACTTGCCCGATGATCGGCAAGCCATTGAGATAAATGGATCTTTAAGAAGAAGACGGACGTGGGCGGTAATGTTACCGTCTATGAAGCTCGACTTGTGGGAAAGAGTCTTTTCACAAGTTCAAGGAGTTGACTACGATGCTTAAGTCCGTCGGAATCATGTTAGCATTAGCTATATTTTTCGATTATGAAATCTGACAGATGGATGTCAAAACAAGTTTTCGTACCAGTTTTCGTAAGAAAAGTTGTATGTGATACAATAAAAGGTTTTGTCGATCCTAAGGATGCTAAAAAGGTATGTTGGCTCCAGCAATCCTTCTATGGACTAGAGCAAGCGTCTCGGAGTCGGAATATATGCTTTGATGGAGTGATCAAAGCTTTTAGATTTATACAATGTTTGCTAGAAACTTGTATTTACAAGAAAGTGAGTGGGAGCACTACAACATTTCTGATAAGTATATGTGGGTGACATATTGTTGATTCGAAATGATGTAGAATTTCTGGAAAGCATAAACGGTTGTTTGAAGAGTAATTTTCAAAGGAAGACCTGGATAAAGCTGCTTACATATTGGGCATCAAGATCTATAGAGATAGATCAAAACGCCTGATGATACTTTCAAAGAACGCACACCTTGACATGTTTTTGAAGGAGTTCAAAATAGATCAGTCAAAGAAGGGGTTCTTGCCTGAGTTGTAAGGTGTGAAGTTGAGTAAGACTCGAAGATTGACCACGGCAGAAGAAAGAGGAAGGACGAAGGTCTTCCCCTATGCTTTTGTCATAGGCTCTATACAGTATGCCATGCTGAGTACCGCACCAGATGTGTGCCTTGCCACATGTCTGGCAAGAGGGTACAAAGGTGATCTAGGAGTAGATCACCAGATAGCGGTCAAAATTATCCTTAGATGAATAAGGAAATGTTTCTCGGTTATGGAGGTGATAAAGAGTTCGACGTAAAGAGTTACGTCGATGCAAGCTTAACACCTATCCGGATAGCTCTGAGTAGAGATACCAGATACGTATAATGGAGCAACATTTTGGAATAGCTCCAAGTGGAACGTGGTAGCAGCATCTACGATATGACATAAAGTTTTGCGAAATACATAGGGATCTGAATATGGCAAGACCCGTTGACTACAACCTCTCTCACAAGCATAACATGATCAAACCCAGAACTCTTTGAGTGTTAATCACATAGTGATGTGAACTAGATCATTGAGTCTAGTAGACTCTTGGATGTTGGTCACATGGCGATGTGACCTGTGAGTGTTAATCACATGGCGATGTGAACTAGATTATTGACTCTAGTGCAAGTGGCAGACTGTTGGAAATATGCCCTAGAGGCAATAATAAATTGGTTATTATTATATTTCTTGTTCATGATAATCGTTTATTATCCATGCTAGAATTGTATTGATAGGAAACTCAGATACATGTGTGGATACATAGACAACACCATGTCCCTAGTAAGCCTCTAGTTGACTAGCTCGTTGATCAATAGATGGTTACGGTTTCCTGACCATGGACATTGGATGTCGTTGATAACGGGATCACATCATTAGGAGAATGATGTGATGGACAAGACCCAATCCTAAGCCTAGCACAAGATCGTGTAGTTCGTATGCTAAAGCTTTTCTAATGTCAAGTATCATTTCCTTATACCATGAGATTGTGCAACTCCCGGATACCGTAGGAGTGCTTTGGGTGTGCCAAACGTCACAACGTAACTGGGTGGCTATAAAGGTGCACTACGGGTATCTCCGAAAGTGTCTATTGGGTTGGCACGAATCGAGACTGGGATTTGTCACTCCGTGTAACGGAGAGGTATCTCTGGGCCCACTCGGTAGGACATCATCATAATGTGCACAATGTGACCAAGGAGTTGATCACGGGATGATGTGTTACGGAACAAGTAAAGAGACTTGCCGGTAACGAGATTGAACAAGGTATCGGGATACCAACGATCGAATCTTGGGCAAGTATCGTACCGATAGACAAAGGGAATTGTATACGGGATTGATTGAATCCTTGACATCATGGTTCATCCGATGAGATCATCGTGGAGCATGTGGGAGCCAACATGGGTATCCAGATCCCGCTGTTGGTTATTGACCGGAGAGTTGTCTCGGCCATGTCTGCATGACTCCCGAACCCGTAGGGTCTACACACTTAAGGTTCGATGACGCTAGGGTTATAGGGAAAGTATGTATGCGGTTACCGAATGTTGTTCGGAGTCCCGGATGAGATCCCGGACGTCACGAGGAGTTCCGGAATGGTCCGGAGGTAAAGATTGATATATAGGAAGTATGGTTTTGGCCACCGGAAGTGTTCCGGGCATCACCAGTAGTGTACCGGGACCACCGGAGGGGTCCGGGGGTCCACCGGGAGGGGCCACGGGCCCCGGAGGCATACATGGGCCAGTAGTGGGAAGGGACCAGACCCTAGGTGGGCTGGGGCACCTCCCACCAAGGCCCAAGGCGCCTCCAAGAGGGGAGGGGGTCAAACCCTAGGGCCGATGGGCCCTAAGGCCTACCCCAGGTGCGCCTCCCCCTCTCCCCCTTGTGGCCGCCACCCTAGATGGGATCTAGGGCTGCCGCACCCCTTGGGGTGGGAACCCTAAGTGGGGGCGCAGCCCTCCCTCTCCCCCTATATATAGTGGAGGCAAATGGGCAGCCCAACACACGATTCGATCTTCCTGTTGGCGCAGCCCTACCCCTCTCCCTCCTCGTCTCTCGTAGTGCTTGGCGAAGCCCTGCTGGAGTCCCGTCCTCCTCCACCACCACCACGTCGTCATGCTGCTGCTGGAAGGAGTCTTCCCCAACCTCTCTTCTCCCCTTGCTGGATCAAGGCGTAGGAGACGTCACCGGGCTGCACGTGTGTTGAGCACGGAGGCGCCGTTGTTCGGCGCTTAGATCGGAATCAACCGCGATCTGAATCGCTACGAGTACGACTCCTTCATCCACGTTCTTGCAACGCTTCCGCTTAGCGATCTACAAGGGTATGTAGATGCACTCCCCTTCCCCTCGTTGCTAGATTACTCCATAGATTGATCTTGGTGATGCGTAGAAAATTTTAAATTTCTACTACGATCCCCAACATTCACCGCGTTACGCCGACACCCTGCATCGACATTGACTGTTGCGCCTGTCCACATCTCTTTCAATAAATTATTTTTGTGAAAAGCAATTATCCTTTTTGGACCGCACTATTTTATGTGTGTAGGTGAACGACTTCGACTGCGTCACGCGGTCACTTTGGCAAGTCGACGTCGTTGTCCCAATCGGCATAAATCAGCTCGCGTGATCACCTTGTTGGTCGAATCGCCATACCAACATGTTCGGTTGCCTCAGGGACTTAGGCATCGCTGAGAGAGCTCTACCTCATCGAGTGTTCGGCACACGGGCTATATTTCTTTTATTACTCACTTTGCATAAATTATTAATTATGCAACAATTTTTTTATTACTCCTATTATCTCCGGCTTGCACTAGTTTCTATGCACAGGTAAAGGATCCGGGTCGGGCAGTGTTGTCACCTCGGCGTACAGACATACCACGTCACCTCGGCTGGACTGGGGGCTTCGTCCTCACTTCACTAACGCACGATGGGTACTTCGGCGTCACACTGTCGGCCTGTATCGGCCGTGCTATGTCGCCACTTTGGAGTGCCGAGCTCTTTGCTTTGCCACCTCGAGACCGGCTTGGGGGCTGGGAGCTCATCCCACGGTAAGCTCGGACCGCGTCATCAATACTGAGCACATTAACTAGCTAAGTCGCTTTCATGCTCAAAAACTTTCAGTTTTAAATTTTGTTTGGTTCGACCAAGCATTATACTTTTTGGCAAAAAGTTGTTTGTGACAAAATTCCTTGTCAAAACTTTATTTGTGACACAAAAATTCAAATACCCCATTTATTTAGGGGCTTCCTTTATGAAGCCTTTCCTCTTGCATATGATTATACTTGTACGGCTTCGTTCCTTGTTCGTGTATTACACCACAATATGCACCATGTTGACTTAAGTGTTTCGCAAGCTGGGTTGCCTGGCTCCTGTGCTTACCCCTACGTTCCCGATTGTTCGGCTGGGCGGTAAAGGGAGCACCTCTGTGATTGTTACTACCGGGTCATCCGAGTTAGTACCTCAGACTGGGTGAAGCCGAAAGCTAGTGCTCTTATTATTTTCAATAATGGTCGGTACACAACGGAACTCATGAGTACAAAAAATCTATTGCACAAGTCTCATAGTAACAATGAGCAACCGAAGAAAGGTATCGGTGGAGGTACTATTTTCTTCGAAGATGCTTCTTACACTTCGTTAGTAATATAGCATAAGTTTCCTGAGCGCGCTTTGTCTGTTACAGCCTTATGGCCTAATTGCCTAGTTATCAGAAACACCGTCGATGCTTTCGACAGGTGGAGTACATGACACTTTTCGGTCCTTGACCGAAGAGGGAGAAGCCGACGGTCGGTTAAGACGCGTTTAAAGTTCGGGTGAACACATATATGATATAAGTACATCGGTACATACAATCATTATACATAAAATTCTTTTACCCAAGTCACTTGGGGGCTCTTAAAATTTATATGAGTTGTTTTATAGTAAATGTGTCTTCTTCTTGGTCGTTGCAAAATCTTTTTCTACCGCTCCTTTTTCGACTCGAGTGTATGGTCAATAGCCGCATAGCCTGTCTTCTCTCTAAAAAGCCGCTCGAGTTTAGTTCGCTAAACTGGCCTCGAAGAAGTACTCCGCCTTTGGGATAAGGAGCTTGAAGCCGTATGATGGCCCGCTTGAAGTGTTGAGATCGAATGTGTCATGTTAAAGCATGGCAGAAGCACATTTTTTTTCTTTTTTCCAATTTTCGGATTGGCACCAAACACTTGATCTTATTCGGACGTCAAGTTTTACTGACGTTTTTTGGTTTTCCAAGATTATGGCACTTTTAAACTATTTGTGTGTTTCCAACATAAGTCTCGCAGTGCAACGCTAGACACCTTTAGAGATTCGGCAAAAACATTCTTGGATATTGCTAAATATGCATCGGTTTCGAATTGTGTCTTCGGTCAATAGTTGGGTTGTCCGGCTCCTGCGCTTGCCTCCTACGTTCCGCTTTGTTCGGCTAGGTGTGCAAAGGGAGAACCACTGCGATTGTGCTTCTAGCTCGCATGGTTAAGCACCTCAGTGGAGAAAGCCGAAAAACTGACTGTGACAATAAGCGTAAACTAGTCAGCGATCCGATGACTGTGTTAAATAACGGGCCATTCATAACATTAGCCAAGATGTTTATGGCTTGACCTCGGCTGTCGCCGAACACTAACTGGTGGCTAGTAACTGGCCTCCCAACTTTAAGCTCCTATGACTAAGTGAAAGTTATAAAGCCCACATATCTGATTGCCTCGTTTCCGCTACACAACCGGCTTCGGGCACCGAGACGTCGGCTAAGGGTTGTCTTGTTATTGCCGAGACACCCTGCGTAGTATCTACAAAGGGGTAGAAGCCGACGATGGGCCACTTTTAAACTGATAAACGGTCGCAACAGAGTCAAAATAAACATATCATCGTCATTTGTATTTAATATACGAGGGCTACCTTCCATAATCATCATTATAAAGCCATAAATATGCATCAATTTGACTTAAGATTTTGGCCAAGCTGGGTTGCCTGGCTCCTGTGCTTACCCCCTACGTTCCCGATTGTTCGGCTAGGTGGTAAAGGGAGCACCTCTGTGATTGTTACTATCGGGTCATCCGAGTAAGTACCTCAGAGTGGGTGAGGCCGAAAGCTAGCAATCTAAAAGGATCACATTGGTCGGCAACGACGGAAGTGAAAATTTTGGTTCATTAATACCATAGAGTTCGGGAACTTTCCCTGAACTAAATCCTCAATATTTTCCTCCCACATTGATCGGAGGTGAGGTTTCATGATCATGATAAGCATGACGACCCAAAGAAAGGAACCGATAGCGGGACTATTTTCTTTGGAAGATGTTTCCTACGTTAAAACGTAATATAACATATCTCTCTGTGTACCTTTGTTTATAAAACCATATGGACGGATTGCCTTGTTTTCCATAAATCTTTGCCCTTATAACGGCTTTATAAAGTAGGAAAACACTCCTCGGCTACTGGCCGAAGAGGTTGAAGCCGATGGTCGGTCAACAAAGTTTTGTACAATGCGGATCCGAGCATTAATGATGTAAAGTACTTAGATACATAGAGTCATTACACATAATTTGTGAGTTTACTATGGATATCGATCCTTAATTCGGCCACCCGTGCCCGCATTAAGGCTCAGGGGCTACTGGGCTTCGGGCTTATTATTTAAAAATATTAAAGGGGCACATCGATCCCATGATCTGGTGTTGCCACCCGACCAGTGTCTCGGGGGCTACTGCATTGCCTATTCAATGCAGAAAATTTTAAAGTGCAATACATTTTCCGAGGAGATTATGATCCTCGGGTTGGTCAGCCGCACCCAACCTGAGTCTCGAGGACTGAGCACGCCGCTTTTTGTGTCTTGAAGTATTCTGTCGAGCTAGGACTTGATCCTCAGGCCGATTTTGCGAATCAACCTGAGTCTCAGGGGCTACTGGGATCAACGGTATTATGTCATCCTTCAGGTGTATCTCGGGTTTTAGACCGACACACACCTTGAGGTCTACTGGTTATACATATTAACAACAAATAAAATCTGCAAACAAGCAGCCCATGACCGAGGTGTTGAACCACCTCGAACGCATTTTGGGATATAGCTTGGATGCAAGTGGCTGGCTCCATAGAGGGCATTTCCGGCATTAAGCTCGGCTAAACTCCTTCAACTTTTTTGAACCAAGGTGATCTATGACACCTCGGATATAGTCCAGCGTTGGAGTTTGGACATAGTCCGGCGTCGGAGCTTGGATATAATCCGGCGTTGGAGCTCGGATATACTCCGGCGTGGGAGCTCGGAAGTGGTCCGGCGTTGGTGCTCGTCTGCAAAAGATACCTCGAATATAGTCCGGCGTTGGAGCTCGGAAGCAAGAGGGCACTGCCGCCCGGGAACAACTTCAAACCCGAGGTGTGGCATGAAAATAACAAGGCATTGATAAAGGCCAAAGACTT
Source organism: Triticum urartu (assembly GCF_003073215.2). Classification (NCBI taxonomy): domain Eukaryota; kingdom Viridiplantae; phylum Streptophyta; class Magnoliopsida; order Poales; family Poaceae; genus Triticum; species Triticum urartu. The sequence goes on along the minus strand of NC_053024.1, from coordinate 81,936,595 downwards.
AAAGGGCTCCTTGGATACCCGACATGTAGATCTTCAGATTTAGCTCGGCAATCCTCAAGATAGAAGATGGGAAGATTTGTTGAACCAGTTTTCAAGACTGACGACCGAAGACGAAGAACAGTTCGGAAGAACCGAGGAGCGTTCCCAACTTGAAGACCGGTTCAGGGGGCTACTGACGGTGTCCTGGACTAGAGGGTACTCACCACATCGTCTCCCGATCAGTTGGATTGGGCCGAGGACCCCCATGGTCATTTACTCATGGGCCAGTTCAGATAGCTGATGACATATACGAGGAAGATTCCACAAGACTTGGTGATCAAGACAAGGACTCCTCTCCACTGACGTATTCGACTAGGACTCTTGTTATCCTAGGCCTCTGGTATGTTATATAAGCCGAGGCCAGGCTAGTCAATAGATGATTAGGACATTACTCATCATACCTGTAGGGTTTAGACCACAACATATGATCTCGAGGTAGATCAACTCTTGTAACCCCTATACTCATCAAAGTCAATCAAGCAGGAAGTAGGGTATTACCTCCATCAAGAGGGCTCGAACCTGGGTAAACATCGTGTCCCATGTCTCCTATTACCATCCATCCTTAGACGCACAGTTCAGGACCCCCTACCCGAGATCTACCGGTTTTGACACCGACAGTCATCTCCCTGGGAAAGATCTTCATGACCCGCGGCTGGGATGAGGTCGCCCGAGTTTGCCGCACGGTGGGCACCCTCGCCATCCACTTCGAGTACGATGGCGCCTCTGCGATGTTCTTCAAGGTCTTCGACGAGGAAGGCTGTTGCTTGGATTGCTGCCCTGGAGGGGGTCGCAGCGGTAGGAGCCAGGCCTGTCGTTGGCCTCGCCAGAGTTCCTCCAGCAGCAACGGTGGCGCTTGGAAGTCCAGCGACTCTCCCGAGCCCTAAGAGACTCCGGAGACGAGCGACGACAGCTGCGATCCCACGAGCTCTCGCCGTGCCCAGAGCGTGGCAGCAGTGTCCGACCGTCGCCGTCGCTGATCTGGATGGGGTTAGCGTCGGCCTCCCATGGCCCGCTGTTGATGAAGGCGTCGGCGGCATTGGCGCGTGTTCATAGGGCTCCTAGAAGCCTGCTTCTTTTGTTCCCTGCGAGGAATCAAGATGAACCCCGTGGGGGGCGTGTAAAGGGTCTGTAGTGCCTTTGTTGATATCATCCTTATTATGAAGATTTATGAATGCATGTCCTGCTTCGGCTCGGTCTCCCCTTTCCAACTTCGCGGTAGCTTGGTGCTCTACGCCAACAGGTCCCGGTCCCCAGGCAGGCTGCGGTCATCGCTGGTATGCCAGGTCGCGATGCCATGGTCAAGGCCAGGAGGTGAGCGGCCCGAGGTCCAGTAAGAGCTCCTGAGGCGCGATGCTCAAGATGTCCCCTTTAGCGTGCAAGCAGCTACCTAAAGGTAGGAAAGGGAGGTGATGTCGCCGTAACAAGGTTGCAACAGGTGGGGATCCTATGTCGTAGCGCTTGGCCGACCCGAGTGCGAAACGTATCTTAGCGGTCCAAAGTCGATTCCTTGTACTGCGCCAGACTCCTTGTGCGTCGACGGCCATAACGTAGCCAGGTTATGCCCGTGCGAGCCTCCCCTCTTTCCCACGCTCTTATGTGTGCTCTACGTCCTCGGGTCCCGGCTCTCGAGCGAGCTCAGCCGCCGCTGGTATGCCAGGTCGTGATGCCGTGGTCAAGGCTAGGGGGTGAGGGCTGGAGAGCCAGTAAGAGCTCCTGAGTCGCGATGCTCAGGAGCCCCCCCCCCTTAACGCGCAAGTGAATTGCATGGGAAAAGAGGGAGCTCGTGGTACCGCCTGTTGGGGAATGCGGTAATTTCAAAAAGAATCCTACGCACACGCAAGATCTATCATGGTGATGCATAGTAACGAGAGGGGAAGAGTGTTGTCCACGTACCCTCGTAGACCGTAAGCGGAAGCGTTATGACAACGCGGTTGATGTAGTCGTACGTCTTCATGATCCGACCGATCCTAGTACCAAAAATATGGCACCTCCGCGATCTGCACACGTTCGGCTCGGTGACGTCCCACGAACTCATGAGCCAGCAGAGTGTCGAGGGAGAGCTTCGTCAGCACGACGGCGTGATGACGGTGATGATGAAGCTACCTGCGCAGGGCTTCGCCTAAGCACTACAACGATATGACCGAGGTGAATTATGGTGGAGGGGGCACCGCACACGGCCAAGGGATCAATGATCAACTTGTGTGTTCATGGGGTGCCCCCCTCCCCGTATATAAAGGAGTGGAGGAGGGGGATGGTCGGCCCTCTACTATGGCGCGCCCTGGGGAGTTCTACTCCCACCGGGAGTAGGATTCCCCCCCCCCCCTTCCATGTAGTGGGGGTAGGAGAGAAGGAAAGGGAAAAAGAGAAGAGAAGGAAGGAGGGGGCACCTCCCCTCCCCCTAGTCCAATTCAGACTAGGCCTTGGGGGGGCACGCAGCCTCCCTTCTCTCTTTCCCCTAAGGCCCAATAAGGCCCATATACTCCCCGGTGAATTCCCGTAACTCTCCGGTACTCTGATAAATACCCGAACCACTCAGAACCTTTCCTATGTACGAATATAGCCTTCCAATATATCGATCTTTACGTCTCGAACATTTCGAGACTCCTCGTCATGTCCCTGATCTCATCCGGAACTCCGAACAACCTTCGGTACATCAAAACACATAAACTCATAATACCGATCGTCACCGAACGTTAAGCGTGCGGACCCTACGGGTTTGAGAACTATGTAGACATGACTGAGACTCATCTCCGGTCAATAACCAATAGCGGAACCTGGATGCTCATATTGGTTCCTACATATTCTAGGAAGATCTTTATCGGTCAAACCGCATAACAACATACGTTGTTCCCTTTGTCATCGGTATGTTACTTGCCCGAGATTCGATCGTCGGTATCTCAATACCTAGTTCAATCTCGTTACCGACAAGTCTCTTTACTCGTTCTATAATGCATCATCCCGCAACTAACTCATTAGTCACATTGCTTACAAGGCTTATAGTGATGTGCATTACCGAGAGGGCCCAGAGATACCTCTCCGATAGACGGAGTGACAAATCCTAATCTCGATCTATGCTAACTCCACAAACACCAATGGAGACACCTGTAGAGCATCTTTATAATCACCCAGTTACATTGTCACGTTTGATAGCACACAAGGTGTTCCTCCGGTATTCTGGAGTTGCATAATGTCATAGTCAGAGGAACATGTATAAGTCATGAAGAAAGCAGTAGCAATAAAACTGAACGATCATTATGCTAAGCTAACGGATGGGTCTTATCCATCACATCATTCTCTAATGATGTGATCCCGTTCATCAAATGACAACACATGTCCATGGCTAGGAAACTTAACCGTCTTTGATTAACGAGCTAGTCAAGTAGAGGCATACTAGGCACACTCTGTTTGTCTATGTATTCACACATGTGCTAAGTTTCCGGTTAATACAATTCTAGCATGAATAATAAACATTTAGCATGATATAAGGAAATATAAATAACAACTTTATTATTACCTCTAGGGCATATTTCCTTCACCGCCTACTATCGCCCTCATGAGGTTCCTGCAGGTTAGCGCGTGGAGGGATGCAAATTGCAGCCACGCTTGTCGGTCTGCCACTGGTCGTTCCGCAAGAAGATGAAGGCACTGAGGGCCTGGTGAGGTAACATGCGCGGGCATGCCGTGAGCCAGAGCTCGACCGCTCAGATTTGTCAACATTGCAGGGACGGACCCGAGCACAAGCGACGTGCCAGCATGAGTAGGCCCCTTTGCGGGATGAGCAAGGGGCCGATCCACGACACGGGCGGCCATGGTGAGTGACAATCAAGCAAGTGATGACTATAAATAACTCATGCAATGGAACAAGCTAGCTTGGATAAACGCAAGAGCGATGCATGCCACTGGGATGGACCCGAGCGACCTGGGGACGATGCAGCCCGAGGGGTGCCCCCAGTAGAGTAATCTAAAAATGCGAAAGGATACATGCCGCAGGGACAGGCCCATGCGACCTGGGAATGATGCAGCCCGAGGGACGCTCCCAGCTGAGTAAACCGAAAAATGTCACCTGGTTCCGTTGTCGAAGGAGTGTTGGAGTAGTTGATGACGCGCGTTGGAGGGTCGCTCCTCACGAGCCACCAGAACCCTGAGTCTCAAGAGGCTCTGGGGGCTTGGGTGGTTCCTTGAGGACGATCACCATCTCGCCCGGACTGCGTGATGCCTGGCCTCCTGAGCCGCCAGGATGCTCCGGAGATGACGCTGGTAGGATACAGCCGCGTTCGGCGAGCAAACGACATGCGAACATAGCTGTGAGGTGGACCCTCGCATCGGCCAGCACGCGAAGGCCAGAAGCGCTCCTGAGATGCGGCCCTGTTGAGCCCTGGAATGTCGACGTAGATGCGCAGCCCGCCGTCCTCGCCAGGATGGGGAGCTGCGTCGGGTGGTGGGCGGCGGTCGTCGCGCATGTTCCTTGCTTCTTGAAGCTCCTGGGTAGCCTTGATGATGAACTCCTGATCACCGGGCGCTTCTCGCCCAGCGCTCTCTTGAGGGAAGCGTGTAGCGAAGCACGCCTCCACGTGGTGCCCGAGTGCCTCCCTCGCGATGTTGGCTAGGTCTGAGGCCCTCCAGAAGAGAGCCCCCGAGCCTTGCCCAAGGAGGGCATCGGGCGCGCCTTCCTATGCGAGGGAGGGAGGCGGCCCAGGTGTGGGCGCCGATCCTGAGGGGGCGCCACTGAAGATGCCGCTCTCCTGAGGCCCTGTGCGGAGTAGTTGCTTCTTCTTCTTGGGGACGGCCTCAGGAGGGTACTGGACGCCCTTGTTGTTGGGGTCTTCGATTGCTGCGGCTTGGAAGGCGCGCTCCAGGGAGCACACTGCATCTCTTTCTTCGCAGGGGATTGTGATGATTCCACCGCTTCCTGGCATCTTGAGGACGTTGTAGCCATGGTGGGTCACTGCCATGAACTTGGCTAATGCTGGGTACCCAAGGATGGTGTTGTATGGCAGACGGATGTGGGTGACGTCGAAGTTGATGAGCTCGGTGCGGTAGTTGTCGCGTTGGCCGAAGGTGACAGGGAGGCGGACCTGCCCTATCGGGGTGGTGGAGCCGTCGGTCACTCCTGAGAAAGGCTTGATAGGATGTAGCTGATCGTAGGGCACTTGAAGGCTGTCGAACGTCTCGACGGACAGGACACTGAGCCCCGCACCGCCGTTGATGAGGGTCTTGGTGACTTGGACGCCGGTGGTTGCCGCGCATTTGAGCTGGGCCGCCGAGCTAAAGGTGATGGCGTACTTGGACCACATGAGTGGGCGCGTGGCCTCGTGCCTGGGAAGAGCTGCGTTCACCTCGCTAGCAAACTGTTTGAAGACGTGCTGGGATGCTGGGGCCTGAGCTCCGCCCAAGATGCAGGCGATAGCGCGTGGCTCCTGGAAGCCCCCAGCCCCCCTCGTCCTGATGATGGTCGTCATTCCTTCTTGGTGGTGGCGGCAGCGGAGGGAGGCCAGGATTGCCCTAAGCGAGGCTGATCCTGTCAGTGGTCCTCACGAGGCCGGTCGCGCCACTCCTGGTGGGAGCCACGGTCGTCCCAGCGTCCTCCACTTCATCCTCCTCGGCGGCCATAGCCCCAGTCGTTGCGCTCGGGGCGTCGACCGAAGCTTCCATCTCGAATGGCCCTGAGCTCTTGACAATCATTGGTGCTGTGGTTGTGTACGTTGTGGAAGGCGCAGAACGGACGGCTACTTTTGGACGACTCGGGGTGGTCCCGGACACGCTTCATGTCCGGCTCCGCCATGAGCACGGCTACTCCCTTGCGCTTCACGTCCTTGACCTTGGCTTTCTTCTCTTCTGGGTCGGCAGTAGGGAGCTCGAGGAGGGAGAGACGCCCTTCCTCAGCTCTTGTGCACTTGGTCGCCATGTTGAACATCTCTAGAGCCGTGCACAGCTCCTCGTGGATGGCGAGCTCCTCCTTCATCTTGAGGCGAACGTTGTTGAAGCGCTGGGCGTACTTCTGTAGGGTCTCTTGGCTGTTGCTTGATGCGGAGCAGGTCACCTGCGGCCGAAGGGAGGTCACGAGTGCCCTGGAAGTTGGCGATGAAGCGGCCGCGCATCTCACCCTAGGAGGAGATTGATCCCGCGGGCAGGTTCAGGAGCCACGAGCGAGCGCCATCCTTGAGATCCATGGGAAGCCAGTTCGCCATGACTTTCTCGTCGCCGTTGGCCACCTCAATGCTCAGCTCATAGAGCTGCAGGAACTCCGCGGGGTCGGGGGTGCCGTCGTAGCGCGGAGGCAGATCCGTCTTGAACTTGCCTGGCCAAACAACGGTGCGCAGCTCAGGAGTGAAGGCTCGGCAGCCTGTTGTGGTCACCGGAGCCCGTCGTGGTGGAGGAGCCTGGTCTTGGTACCCACGCACCGCCACAGCAGACGGCGCGCGGTCTTGACGTGGTGGTGCGGGGAGTGCAAAAGCGTTTTCCTGCGGCCAGGGAACTTCTTGGCAGCTTCTTTCTTCGTGCGTGGGCACGCGGCATGGCGTCGTGGGACCGCATGTCTCGGGGCGAGGATGCCTTCTTGGTGCGGAGGAGGCGGGGGTGCTCCATGTGCCACGCGTCTCGGTGCGAGGGCGCCGTCTTGATGTAGGGGCGGTGGAGGCGCCCCATGGGCTACTTCTCCCGCGGCCGGAGGCGTGCAATGCAGCGAGAGTGATGATGTTGGAGATCCCCCAGCGGCGCTGACGAGCTTGGTGATGCGGTCCAGCCAGTCATTGTAGAGGTCGTCGACTAGGCGGTTGCTACCTCTTTTAGCACTACGTTGGTTTTCCCCGAAGAGGAAGGGATGATGCAGCAAAGTAGCGTAAGTATTTCCCTCAGTTTTTGAGAACCAAGGTATCAATCCAGTAGGAGGCTACGCGCGAGTCCCTCGCACCTGCACAGAACAAATAAATCCTCACAACCAACGCAAATAGGGGTTGTCCACTTACGAGAGTGAGATCCGATAGATATGATAAGATAATATTTTTGGTATTTTTATGATAAAGATGCAAAGTAAAATAAAGGCAAAGTAAATAACTAAGTAGTATGAGATTGATATGATAAAGATAGACCCGGGGGCCATAGGTTTCACTAGTGGCTTCTCTCGAGAGCATAAGTATTCTACGATGGGTGAACAAATTACTGTTGAGCAATTGACAGAATTGAGCATAGTTATGAGAATATCTAGGTATAATCATGTATATAGGCATCACGTCTGAGACAAGTAGACCGACTCCTGCCTGCATCTACTACTATTACTCCACTCATCGACCACTATCCAGCATGCATCTAGAGTATTAAGTTAAAAACAGAGTAACGCCTTAAACAAGATGACATGATGTAGAGGGATAGACTCATGCAATATGAAGAAAACCCCATCTTGTTATCCTCGATGGCAACAATACAATACGTGCCTTGCTGCCCTTACTGTCACCGGGAAAGGACACCATAAGATTGAACCCAAAGCTAAGCACTTCTCCCATTGCAAGAAAGATCAATCTAGTAGGCCAAACCAAACTGATAATTCAAAGAGACTTGCAAAGATAACCAATCATACATAAAATAATTCAGAGAAGATTCAAATATTATTCATAGATAGACTTGATCATAAACCCACAATTCATCGATCTCAACAAACACACCGCAAAAAGAAGATTACATCGAATAGATCTCCACAAGAGAGGGGGAGAACATTGTATTGAGATCCAAAAAGAGATAAGAAGCCATCTAGCTACTAACTATGGAACCGTAGGTCTGACATAAACTACTCACACTTCATCGGAGGGGCTATGATGTTGATGAAGAAGCCCTCCATGATCGATGCCCCCTCCGGCGGAGCTCTGGAATAGGCCCCAAGATGGGATCTCGTGGATACAGAAAGTTATGGCGGTGGAATTAGGGTTTTTGCTCCGTATCTGATCGTTTGGGGGTACGTGGGTATATATAGGAGGAAGAAGTACGTCGGTGGAGCAACAGGGAGGCCACAAGGGTGGAGGGCGCGCCCCCTACCTCGTGGCCTCCTGTTACGTGTCTTGACGTAGGGTCCAAGTCTCCTGAGTTGTATTCGATGAGAAAATCACGTTCCCGAAGGTTTCATTCCGTTTGGACTCTGTTTGATATTCCTTTTCTTCGAAACCCTAAAACAGGCAAAAACATCAATTCTAGGCTGGGCCTCCGGTTAATAGGTTAGTCCCAAAAATAATATAAAAGTGGATAATAAAGCCCAATAATGTCCAAAACAGTAGATAATATAGCATGGAGCAATCAAAAATTATAGATACGTTGGAGATGTATCAAGCATCCCCAAGCTTAATTCGTGCTCGTCCTCGAGTAGGTAAATGATAAAAACAGAATTTTTGATGCGGAGTGCTACTTGGCATAATTTTAATGTAATTCTTCTTAATTGTGGTATGAATATTCAGATCTGAAAGATTCAAGACAAAAGTTCATATTGACATAAAAATGATAATACTTCAAGCATACTAACTAAGCAATTATGTCTTCTCAAAATAACATGGCCAAAGAAAGTTCATCCCTACAAAATCATATGGTTTAGTAATGTTTCATTTTCCTCACACAAGAATGCTATCATCATGCACAACCCCGATGACAAGCCAAGCAATTGTTTCATACTTTAGTAATCTCAAACCTATAAACTTTCATGCAATATATGAGCGCGAGCCATGGACATAGCACTATAGGTGGAATAGAATATAATGAGGGGGATTATGTGGAGAAGAAAAAAAAGGAGGAAGTCTCACATCAACGAGGCTAATCAATGGGCTATGGAGATGCCCACCGATTGATGTTAATGCAAGGAGTAGGGATTGCCATGCGACGGATGCACTAGAGCTATAAATGTATGAAAGCTCAAAAAAAGAAACTAGTAGGTGTGCATCCAACTTGCTTGCTCACGAAGACCTAGGGCACTTGAGGAGGCCCATTGTTGGAATATACAAGCCAAGTTCTATAATGAAAAATTCCCACTAGTATATGAAAGTGATAACATGAGAGAATCTCTATTATGAAGATCATGGTGCTACTTTGAAGCACAAGTGTGGCAAAGGATAGTAACATTGTCACTTCTCTCTTTTTCTCTCATTTTTTTCTTTTCTCTTTTTTTGGGCCTTTTCTCCTTTTTTATGGCCTTTCTCTTTTTTGGGGCCTTCTCTTTTGTTTTTATGGCCTTTCCTCCTTTTTTATATTCCTCACTTAGGACAATGCTCTAGAAAATGATGATCATCACACTTCTATTTATTTACAACTCAATGATTACAACTCGATACTAGAACAAAGATGACTCTATATGAATGCCTCCAGCGGTGTACCGGGATATGCAATGGACCAAGAGTGACATGTATGAAAGAATTATGAATGGTGGCTTTGCCACAAATACTATGTCAACTACATGACCATGCTAAGCAATATGACAATGATGAATGTGTCATGATGAACGGAATGATGGAAAGTTGCATGGCAATATATCTCGAAATGGCTATGGAAATGCCATAATAGGTAGGTATGGTGGCTATTTTGAGGAAGATATAAGGAGGTTTATGTGTGAAAGAGTGTATCATATCACGGGGTTTGGATGCACTGGCGAAGTTTGCGCCAACTCTCAATGTGAGAAAGGGCAATGCACGATACCGAAGAGGCTAGCAAGGATGGAAGGGTGAGAGTGCGTATAATCCATGGACTCAACATTAGTCATAAAGAACTCACATACTTATTGCAAAAATCTACACGTCATCAAAAACCTCGGTACTACGCGCATGCTCCTAGGGGGATAGATTGGTAGGAAAACACCATCGCTCGTCCCCGACCGGCACTCATAAGGAAGACAATCAAATAACACCTCATGTTTCAAATTTGTTGCATAATGTTTACCATACGTGCATGCTACGGGACTTGCAAACCTCAACACAAGTATTTATCAATTTCACAACTACTCAACTAGCATGACTTTGATATTATTACCTCCATGTCTCAAAACAATCATCAAGCATCAAACTTCTCTTAGTATTCAACACACTCATAAGAAAGTTTTATTATTAATCTTGCATACCAAGCATATTAGGATTTTAAGCAAATTACCATGCTATTAAGACTCTCAAAATAATCTAAGTGAAGCATGATAGATCAATAGTTTCTATAAAACAAATCCACCACCGTGCTCTAAAAGATATAAGTGAAGCACTAGAGCAAAATTATATAACTCAAAAGATATAAGCGAAGCACATAGAGTATTCTAAAAAATTCCAAATCATGTATGGATCTCTCAAAAGGTGTGTACAGCAAGGATGATTGTGGTAAACTAACAAGAAAAGACTCAAATCATACAAGACGCTCCAAGCAAAACACATACCATGTGGTAAATAAAAGTATAGCTCCAAGTAAAGTTGTCGATAGAAGTAGACGAAAGAGGGGATGCCTTCCGGGGCATCCCCAAGCTTTGGCTTTTAGGTGTCCTTAGATTATCTTGGGGGTGCCATGGGCATCCCCAATCTTAGGCTCTTGCCACTCCTTGTTCCATAATCCATCAAATCTTTACCCAAAACTTGAAAACTTCACAACACAAAACTTCAAGGTACTGTAATGAACTTATTCTTTATTTATATGGGTGTTATATATACTGTATTCCAACTTCTCTATGGTTTATAAACTATTTTACTAGCCATAGATTCATCAAAATAAGCAAACAACACATGAAAAACAGAATCTGTCAAAAACAGAACAGTCTGTAGTAATATGTAGCTAGCGCAAGATATGGAACCCCAAAAATTCTAAAATAAATTGCTGGACGTGAGTAATTTATCTTTTTACAGCAAGTTCAACAAGACTTTCCCCAAGTCTTCCCAACGGTTCTACTTGGCACAAAAACTAATTAAACACAAAAAACACAATAAAAACAGAGGCTAGATAATTTATTTTTTATTAAACAGGAGAAAAAAGCAAGGAATAAAAATAAAATTGGGTTGCCTCCCAACAAGCGCTATCGTTTAACGCCCCTAGCTAGGCATAACAAGCAAGAATAGATCTAGGTATTGCCATAATAGTAAGATAGATTATTAAAACTCATTTAATATTCTCTATGTTCAGCAGCAAGTTTTCTTTGAGGCAAGCAAAAGTAATCAAAAGTGCCAAATTTATTGGGACAAAAGTCTCCAAGATCAACCTTGGGAGGTATAGGTTCCTCCTTCGGTCCTTCATATTTCACAACCAATTCATCGTTATAAGCATTCTTTTGACTGAACTTTGTGAGCCTATATTCAAGAGAATATCCCAATTCATTATGTCGAATAGCCAAATCATCATTAAGTTTAGAAATTCTATCAACTAAAACATTGGTAGGCACCCTTTTTCTAAGATTTTCATTGAAAGCAACATAGTCTAGAGATTGAAAACGCATTATTTCTTCTTGATCAAAGAGGATGGCCTCTATGGGAGGATGGCAAGTGTCCACCCTATAATGCGCAAAGATTTCTTTGGCCTCTTTTATTATGAATCGAAACTCATGAGCCAAAAAGATAGTAATGGCACGCTTAACAAAAGAATGCTCAGTATTAGAAAATTCTAGGAAAATCCTTTGTATGGAAGGATGCATGTGCATGAATTGCCTTTCAAGTTCAACTATAAGCATGGCAATAGCGTCCACAAGACTACTAGTTCTATGAAGGATAGAACTACCCATAGAGGGTAAAGCACCGGCACAAGTAAAGAAATCTTGAATAACTCCTTTTCCAATAATATTACCACTACCAACACGGAATCTTTTTATATGTGAGATAGTGGGTTCTTTAGTAGGAGCATCAAAATTATTATCGACAATAGTATCCTCAATTTCAGACATAGGGGTAGAAGGTAAAGAACTAGCCATAATGACAAGCAAAAAAACTAAGACACAAGCAAACAAAAAGCAAGCGGGCAAAAAGAGGCAAATAGAGGGAGGATAGAGAGAGAGGGCAAATAAAACGACAAGGGTGAAGTGGGGGAGAGGAAAACGAGAGGCAAATGGCAAATAATGTAATGCAGGAGATAAGGGTATGTGATGGGTACTTGGTATGTTGACTTTTGGGTAGACCTCCCCGGCAACGGTGCCAGAAATCCTTCTTGCTACGTCTTGAGCTTGCGTTGGTTTTCCCCGAAGAGGAAGGGATGATGCATCAGAGTAGCGTAAGTATTTCCCTCAGTTTTTGAGAACCAAGGTATCAATCCAGTAGGAGGCCACGCTCAAGTCCCTCGTACCTGCACAAAACGATAGCTACTCGCAACCAACGCGATTAGGGGTTGTCAATCCCTTCACGGTCACTTACGAGAGTGAGATCTGATAGATATAATATTTTTGTTATTCTTGGTATAAATATGCAAAGTAAAAAGTAAAAGCAAAGTAAAAAAGCAAAGCAAGATTAAAGTGATGGAGATTGATATGATGAGAATAGACCCGGGGGCCATAGGTTTCACTAGTTCATAAACCCACAATTCATAGGTCTCAAGAAACACACCGCAAAAAGAAGATTACATCGAATAGATCTCCACAAGAGAGGGGGAAAACATTGTATTGAGATCCAAAAAGAGAGAAGAAGCCATCTAGCTACTAACTATGGAGCCGTAGGTCTGAGGTAAACTACTCACACTTCATCGGAGGGGCTATGGTGTTGATGAAGAAGCCCTCCGTGATCGATGCCCCCTCCGACGGAGCTCCGGAAAAGGCCCCAAGATCGTATCTCGTGGATACAGAAAGTTACGGCGGTGGAATTAGGGTTTTTTTCTCCGTATCTGATCGTTTGGGGGTACGTGGGTATATATAGGAGGAAGAAGTACGTCGGTGGAGCAACAGGGGGCCCACAAGGGTGGAGGGCGCGCCTGGGGGTAGGCGCGCCCCCTACCTCGTGGCCTCCTGTTACGTGTCTTGACGTAGGATCCAAGTCTCCTAAGTTGTATTCGATGAGAAAATCACGTTCCAGAAGGTTTCATTCCGTTTGGACTCCATTTGATATTCCGTTTCTTCGAAACCCTAAAACAGGCAAAAAACAGCAATTCTGGGCTGGGCCTCCGGTTAATAGGTTAGTCCCAAAAATAATATAAAAGTGGATAATAAAGCCCAATAATGTCCAAAACAGTAGATAATATAGCATGGAGCAATCAAAAATTATAGATACGTTGGAGACGTATCAGCAGTAGCGCAGGAGCTCGCGTGCCATGAGCAGCGCGGCCTGCGCGTCCATGGGCGCGCGATGAGCGTGGGACGATGAGCCGGCTGGAGTCAGCGACGGGGTGGCGGTGTGGCCGTCCCACCGCACGGAGGGGTGCAGTGATGGTGCTTGCTGCTCGTTTGCTGCCAGGCCGGTAGCGGTGTTGGCAACAGGTGATGGAGAACGGCGGGGAGGTCCGCCAACGAGCGCCGGCTGGGCGACGCGAACAGCCAGGGCGGCTCGTCGCGAGCTCGGTGAGCGTCTGACATGGACGTGGTGGAGTCACGGAACATGGATCGACGAAAGGAAAGCTTCAGCGCACCCCTACCTGGCGCGCCAAATGTCGGATTTTGGGTTCCGGCAAAACCCTTAAGGTTCGAACACTAGGGTGCGCACAAAGATCTCTCCTTCCCCCTAGTTCACGCTCTCGCAACAATCTAAAAAGCCTAGCTCGCAGAACTCGACGAATAAAGGACATAGGGTTTATACTAGTTCGGGTCACCGATATGGTGTAATACCCTACTCCAGCGTGGCGTGGTGGATTGCCTCTTGGGCTGAGGATGAACAAGTACAAGGGAAGAATGGCCTCCTGAGGAGAGGTGTTCTTGGGCTCGATGAGCTTGTATGGTTGAGGATGGAATGGATCCGATCCCAGATGAGTTGCCTCCTACTGTGGTGGTTAGTCCTATTTATAGAGGCATTGGTCCTCTTCCCAAATGTTGGCAGGAAGGGATCCAACAACAGCCAAATTTGAAGGGAGACAACTAGTACAAGTTATCCGTATAAAAGGTGGTCTTCGCCTGCCAAAGGCTCTGGTGGTGACGTCGTCCTGGGCTCCACGGTGACCTCCGTCCAGCCTTCCTGCTGGTCTTGGTCTTGTTGCACCGATATGGAAACCTTTGCTTGATGCCTCGGGACTCCTCGCCTGCGCCTGCCCCTTTAGAACCAAAGAGCAAACGAGGGCACTCCGCGCGCTGGCACCCGCCTAGCCTTGGTCGTCATGGCTTGCATCACAGGAACCTCACGAGGTGCCCCTCGCCTTGATCTCTCCGCCCTTTGCGAGCCAGCCTAGTGAGGCCTCCCCCAAGGAGGTCTTGCATCGTCCACCTCGCGAGGCTTGGCCCCTCGCGTGGGTCTTGAGTGTTTGCTGATGAAGATGGGCCGTACAGGCCCGCTGGTGGAGCCACGCTGTGGGCCGTAGGCAGGCAAGTCTGGGGACCCCCATTCCCAGGACGCCGACAGTGAGGGACGTGAATTGCCGTTAGATTGTGGCGCATCCAACAGTGCACACGCGTGATCCGCGTGGCTGTGGTTCCGACCAATCATAACGCAACACACAATAGGCTCAGCACACACTGTTTCCGGAAGCAACGGAGATGAACCGTGTGCGATAATGAACGAGCAAAATTGTAAGGGAAGCCAAATTTGTGTTGTCGTTTGTGGTTGAGCTCTTGAATACCACCGCATTGTATGGCTGCCCAGCCCCTCCGTACTAGAGCTCTCTCCAAACGTCGTCCATGGCACCGCAGCGCACAGTAACGGGTAAGGAAGCGATGGCATCCCGCCATGCCACGTTCCTCACCGCCTGCGACCGCACACATGGTAAGGAAGCGATGGCATCTCGCCACGCCGAGTTCATCGCCGCCGGCGGCCAGACAGTTACATGGGCGGACTTTGAGGCTGCCATGGCCGAATGGGTGGTGGATCTAGAGGCAGCCAAAGCCGCACAGAAGGAGCGGAAAAGGTAGAAAGCAGTCAAGAAAAGAGATTCCCACCGCCACAAGAAAAAAGAGGCCGCACGCCGTGGTGAGGAGAGCTTGGCGGAGATCGAAGCACGGTGGGCTGCCGCCTACAAGGCCGGGAAGGAGAACACCGGCGTCTGGCCAGCATGCCCTGATGACACCATGTGAGAAGTAGTTTAAGTTTGTAGTATTAGAGCAAATTACCAGTAGTACTTTAAGTTTGTAGTATTAACGTACAATGTCGGTAAGAGCATCCTTTGAGGGATTTAAGCGTTGATTAGCATGTGTGCATGTATGTGTTTTTTTGCATTAATCATTACAAGATCACAAAACACACGGTTTCTATGCCGTACACATCTACGTGTTTTGCGTTAATGATCCATAAGTCAGTTACCTGTGCGATATTTCCTAATAAACTAGACGTACCATTAACCGAAAAAAATCAAGTACACGTGTACATTTTCTTGGAGACGGGATCTGCCAACTTTCTTTTTTCTCGCACACGAGTATTTTGCACGCTTCGTCTGCGTTGTGTGTTTCCCCCACCCAAGTTTCAAATTTCGCACCGAAATTTTCATTAGGCGCACGATTTCAGAATTTATTCCTCCAACCACATCCCCTTCCCCTCAGTAACCCCCTCCCTCGCGCCTCCCCCTACCGGCATCTCAAACCGTCGCCGCCGCAACCGCAGCTTCAACCACATCTACGTTCTACTTGGATCCAGTCAGGTAACCCACCGATCTCTATCACGTCCCCGGCCTGATTGCTTAAATGGCGCCTGCGAAACATCCTCATGCCTCCAAATCCCCCCCCCCCACCACCACCACTAGGAGCTGGTGGTGGTCCATGGCGTGATGGCCGCTATGTGTGTCGACCCAGAGGAACACCTCGCCTCCGCCGCCGCCGACATGGTGCAGGCTCTGGCCCAGATGAAGTCCCCCAGCGACTACCCCCTAGGACTTAACAGGTAAGATCTGACCAGCTAAATCTTACCAATACCACTTGCAACGGCTATGATTTGTATGGTTGATGTATTAAGCATGTTCGTGCCTTGTTTATTTCAGTACTACACACTGTGTGATGTTCAAATATTACCGTGTCCAGCTCAATTTCACCAATACTAGCAACAAACTTACAATACATGACTCACGATATTGATACGTCCATTTTGCATCATGCTTTTATATCGATATTTATTGCATTATGGGCTGTTATTACACATTATGTCACATTACTTATGCCTATTCTGTCTTATTTTACAAGGCTTACATGAAGAGGGAGAATGCCGACAGCTGGGATTCTGGGCTGGAAAAGGAGCAAATATTAGAGACCTATCCGGCACAGCTCCAAAAGTCATGAAACTTCACAGAGGTTATTTCCAGAATATATAAAAAATACTGAGTGCAAGAAGTTCCAGAGGGGGTACCCACCAGCCACGAGGGTGGGGGTGCGCCCTACCCCCTAGGAGCGCCCCTGCCTCATGGGCCCCCTGGTGGCCCTCCGATGCCCATCTTCTTCTATATGAGGTCTTTCGTCCGAGAAAAAATAAGAAGCAAGCTTATGGGACGAAACTCCACCGCCACGAGGTGGAACCAATCTAGGGCTCTGGCGGAGCTGTTCTGCCGGGGAAACTTCCCTCCGGGAGGGGGAAATCATCACCATCGTCATCACTAACGATCCTCTCATCGGGAGGAGGTCAATCTCCATCAATATCTTCACCAGCACCATCTCCTCTCAAACCCTAGTTCATCTCTTGTATCCAATCTTTGTATCCAAACCTCAGATTGGTACCTGTGGGTTGCTAGTAGTGTTGATTACTCCTTGTAGTTGATGCTAGTTGGTTTACTTGGTGGAAGATCATATGTTCAGATCCATTATGCATATTAATACCCCTCTAATTATGAACATGAATATGCTTTGTGAGTAGTTACGTTTGTTCCTGAGGACATGGGAGAAGTGTTGCTATTAGTAGTCATGTGAATTGGTATTCGTTCGATATTTTGATGAGATGTATGTTGTCATCCCTCTAGTGGTGTCATGTGAACGTCGACTACATGACACTTCACAATTGTTTGGGCCTAGAGGGAGGCATTGGGAAGTAATAAGTAGATTATGGGTTGCTAGAGTGACAGAAGCTTAAACCCTAGTTTATGTGTTGCTTCGTAAGGGGCTGATTTGGATCCATATGTTTCATGCTATGGTTAGGTTTACCTTAATACTTCTGTTGTAGTTGCGGATGCTTGCAATGGGGGTTAATCATAAGTGGGATGCTTGTCCAAGTAAGGACAGTACCCAAGCACCAGTCCACCCACATATCAAATTATCAAAGTACCGAATGTGAATCATATGAACGTGATGAAAACTAGCTTGATGATAATTCCCATGTGTCCTCGGGAGCGCTTTCCTTCATATAAGAGTTTGTCCAGGCTTTTCCTTTGCTACAAAAAGGATTGGGCCATCTTGCTACACCTTATTTACTTTTATTACTTGCTACTCGTTACAAATTACCTTATCACAAAACTATCTGTTACCGATAATTTCAGTGCTTGCAGAGAATACCTTACTGAAAACTGCTTATCATTTCCTTCTACTCCTCGTTGGGTTCGACACTCTTACTAATCGAAAAGGCTACGATAGATCCCCTACACTTGTGGGTCATCAAGACTCTTTTGTGGCACCGTTGCCAGGGAGTGAAGTGCCTTTGGTAGGTTGAATTTGGAAAGGAAAAATGTATAGTGTGCTGAAATTTACTGTCACTTGTTAGTATGGAAAGTAATCCTTTAAGGGGCTTGTTCAGGGTATCTTCACCCCGACCGGTAGAGCAAATAGTTGCTCCTCAACCCACTGAACCTACTAAAAATGTTTACCATGAAATTCCTTCGGGTATGATAGAGAAACTGCTAGCTAATCCTTTTGCAGGAGATGGAACATTACATCCCGACTTACACTTAATCTATGTGGATGAATTTGTGGATTATTTAAGCTTGCAGGTATGCCCGATGATGTTATCAAGAAGAATGTCTTCCCTTTATCTTTGAAGGGAGATGCATTGACATGGTATAGGCTATGTGATGATACGGGATCATGGGACTACAAACGGTTGAAATTGGAATTCCATCAGAGGTTTTATCCTATGCATCTTGTTCATCGTGATCATAATTATATATATAATTTTTGGCCTCGCGAAGGAGAAAGCATGGCTCAAGCTTGGGGAGGCTTAAGTTAATGTTATATTCATTCCCCAATCATGAGCTCTCAAGAGAAATGATTATTCAAAAAATCTATGCTCGACTTTCTGACAACAATCGCTCCATGCTCGATACTTCTTGTACTGGTTCCTTTATGATGAAGACTATTTGAATTCAAATGGAATTTACTAGAGAGAATTAAATGCAACTCTGAAGATTGGGATCTCGACGAAGGTAAGGAGTCAGGTATAACACCTAAGTTTGATTGTGTTAAATCTTTTATGGATACCGATGTTTTCCGTAAATTTAGCACTAAATATGGACTTGACTCTAAGATAGTAGCTTCTTTTTGTGAATGCTACTCATGTTGATCTCCCTAAGGAGAAGTGGTTTAAATATAATCCTCCTATTGAAGTAAAAGTAGTTGCACCTATTAAAGTTGAAGAAAAGACTATCACTTATAATGATCCTATTGTACCTACTGCTTATGTTGAGAAACCACCTTTCCCTGTTAGAATAAAGGGTCATGCTAAAGTTTCAACTGTAGTCAACAAAAGTAATATTAGGACACACAAACCCCCTGAGCAAATTAAAGTTGAACCTAATATTGCTATGGTTAAAGATCTCTTGTCCGATAATATTGATGGGCATGTTATTTATTTCTGTGAAGAAACTGCTAGAATTGCTAAGCTCGGTGCTAAGGATAAACATAGACATGTTATAGGCATGCCTGTTATTTCTGTTAAAATAGGAGATCATTGTTATCATGGCTTATGTGATATGGGTGCTAGTGCTAGTGCAATACCGCATACCTTATACAAAGAAATTATGCATGATATTGCACCAGCTGAGATAGAAGATATCGATGTTACCATTAAGCTTGCTAATAGAGATACTATTTCACCAATTGGGATTGTTAGAGATGTTGAAGTCTTATGTGGGAAGGTTAAATATCCTGCTGATTTTCTTGTTCTTGGTTCCCCTCAAGATAGATTTTGTCCCATTATATTTGGTAGACCCTTCTTAAATACTGTTAATGCTAGGATAGACTGCGAAAAGGATGTTGTTACTATTGGTTTGGGTGATATGTATCATGAGTTTAACTTCTCTAAATTTCGTAGACAACCCCGTGATGAGGAATTGCCTAGTAAAGATGAAATTATTGGTCTTGCTTCTATTGCCGTTCCTCCTAATGATCCTTTAGAATAATATTTGCTAGCCCATGAGAATGATATGTTTGTGAATGAAAGAAGGGAAATAGATGAAGTATTCTTTAAACAAGGACCTATTCTGAAACACAACTTGCTTGTTGAAATCCTAGGGGATCCTCCTCCACCCAAGGGCGATCCCGTGTTTGAGCTTAAACCATTACATGATACTCTTAAATATGCTTAGCTTGATGAAAAGAAGATATATCATGTTACTATTAGTGCTAACCTTTTAGAGAAGGAGGAAGAAAAATTATTGAAAACTCTGAAGAAGCACCGTGTTGCTATTGGATATACTCTTGATGATCTTAATGGCATTAGTCCCACTCTATGTCAACACAAAATAAATTTGGAGAAAGACACCAAACCAGTTATTGATCACCAACGATGGTTGAATCCTAAGATGAAAGAAGTGGTAAGAAAGGAAATATTAAAGCTCCTTGAGGCAGGTATAATTTATCCCGTTGCTGATAGTCAGTGAGTAAGTCATGTCCATTGTGTCCCTAAGAAGGGAGGTATTAATGTTGTTCCTAATGATAAAGATGAATTGATCCCGCAAAGAATTATTACAGGTTATAGGATGGTAATTGATTTCCGCAGATTAAATAAAGCTACTAAAAAGATAATTACCCTTTGCCTTTTATTGATCAAATGCTAGAAAGATTATCCAAACACACACATTTTTGCTTTCTAGATGGTTACTCTGGCTTCTCTCAAATACCTGTGTCAGCTGATGATCAAGCAAAGACCACTTTTACTTGCCCTTTCGGTACTTTTGCTTATAGACGTATGCTTTTTGGTTTATGTAATGCACCTGCTACCTTTCAAGGATGCATGATGGCTATATTCTCTGACTTTTGTGAAAAGATTTGTGAGGTTTTCATGGACGATTTCTCTGTTTATGGATCCTCTTTTGATGATTGCTTGAGCAACCTTGGTCGAGTTTTGCAGAGATGTGAAGAAAGTAATCTTGTTCTAAATTGGGAGAAGTGCCACTTTATTGTTAATGAAGGTATTGTCTTGGGGCATAAAATTTCTGAAAGAGGTATCGAAGTTGATAAAGCTAAAGTCGATGCTATTGAAAAGATGTTGTGTCCCAAGGACATCAAAGGTATAAGAAGTTTCCTTGGTCATGCCGGTTTTTATAGGAGGTTCATTAAGGACTTCTCAAAAATTTCTCGGCCTCTAACTAATCTATTACAAAAAGATATTCCTTTTGTCTTTGATGATGATTGTGTAGAAGCATTTGAAATACTTAAGAAAGCATTGATTTCTGCACCTATTGTTCAGCCACCTGATTGGAATTTACCTTTTGAAAGTATGTGTGATGCTAGTGATTATGTTGTAGGTGTTATTCTAGGGCAAAGAGTTGATAAGAAATTAAATGTTATCCAATATGCTAGTAAAACCCTAGATGGTGCCCAAAGAAATTATGCTACTACTGAAAAGGAATTCTTAGTAGTTGTATTTGCTTGTGATAAGTTCAGACCTTATATCGTTGATTCTAAAGTAACTATTCACACTAATCATGCTGCTATTAAATACCTTATGGGAAATAAAGATGCAAAACCTAGACTTATTAGATGTGTTCTCTTGCTACAAGAATTTGATTTGCATATTATTGATAGAAAGGGAGCTGAGAACCCCGTTGCAGACAACTTGTCTAGGTTAGAAAATGTTCTTGATGACCCACTACCTATTGATGATAGCTTTCCTGATGAACAATTAAATGTCATAAATGCTTCTCGTACTGCTCCATGGTATGCTGATTATTCTAATTATATTGTTGCTAAATTTGTACCACCTAGTTTCACATACCAGCAAAAGAAAAAGATCTTCTATGATTTGAGACATTACTTTTGGGATGACCCACATCTTTATAAAGAAGGAGTGGATGGTATTATTAGACGTTGTGTACCTGAGCATGAACAGGAACAGATCCTATGCAAGTGTCACTCCGAAGCCTATGGAGGACACCATGCTGGAGATAGAACGGCACACAAGGTATTGCAATCTGGTTTTTATTGGCCTACTCTCTTCAAGGATGCCCGTAAGTTTGTCTTGTCTTGTGATGAATGTCAAAGAATTGGTAATATTAGTAGACGTCAAGAAATGCCTATGAATTATTCACTTGTTATTGAACCATTTGATGTTTGGGGCTTTGATTATATGGGACCATTCCCTTCCTCTAATGGGTATACACATATTTTAGTTGTTGTTGATTACATTACTAAGTGGCTAGAAGCTATTCCAACTAGTAGTGCTGATCATAACACCTCTATTAATATGCTTAAAGAAGTTATTTTTCTGAGGTTTGGAGTCCCTAGATATTTAATGACTGATGGTGGTTCACACTTTATTCATGGTGCCTTTCGTAAAATGCTTGCTAAGTATGATGTTAATCATAGAATTGCATCTCCTTATCACCCACAGTCTAGTGTTCAAGTAGAATTGAGTAACAGAGAGCTCAAATTAATTTTGCAAAAGACTGTTAATAGATCTAGAAAGAATTGGTCCAAGAAACTTGATGATGCATTGTGGGCCTATAGAACTGCATATAAAAATCCTATGGGTATGTCTCCGTATAAAATGGTTTATGGTAAAGCATGTCACTTACCTCTTGAATTAGAACATAAGGCATATTGGGCTATTAAAGAGCTCAACTATGACTTCAAACTTGCTGGTGAGAAGAGGATTTTTGACATTAGCTCACTTGATGAATGGAGAACCCAGGCTTATGAAAATGCCAAATTGTTTAAAGAAAAGGTTAAAAGATGGCATGACAAAAGGATACAAAAGCGTGAGTTTAATGTGTGATTATGTATTGCTATACAACTCTCGTTTAAGATTTTTTGTAGGCAAACTTCTCTCTAAATGGTAAGGTCCTTACGTTATCGAGGAGGTCTATCATTCCGGTGCCATAACAATCAACAACTTCAAAGGCACAAATCCGAGGGTGGTGAACGGTCAAAGAATCAAACATTATATCTCAGGTAATCCCATAAATGTTGAAACTAATATTATTGAAACCGTAACCCCGGAGGAATACATAAGGGACACTTTCCGGAACGTTTCAGACTCCGAAAAGGAATAGGTACGTGGTACGGTAAGTAAACCGACTCCAAAATAGTTCTAATGGCAATATTTCTTTGTTTTGGAATATTTAGAAAAATAGGAAAATAAGAAGCAGTCCGGGAAGGACACGAGGGTGGGAGGCGCGCCCTACCCCCCTGGGCACGCCCCCTGCCTCTTGGGCACCTCGTGTGCTATCCGGACTCTGTTTATTGCACGATACTTCTTTTGGTCGATAAAAATTCATTATATAATCTCCCGAAGGTTTTGACCACGTATCACGCAAATATCTCTTGTCTTTGTTTCGAGCTGTTTTTCTGACACATCTAGGTCGTCATGTCGTCTTCAAGTGCCCCAAGGACAAGTTCTTCAAGAAGGTCATCAACCCCTACCTCGCGGAGGTGCTGCAACACCCTCAAACCATTGAGATGCATGAGGGGTTTTTGCACATCCGCGATGTTGAGGGACCAAGAAGGACCGGAAGCACGGAGGCAAGGCTCGAGGCATTGGAGCAACAAGTTTTTAAGTGTCAGGAGATGGTGGAGCGTGAACTCGACTCCAATCACATTATGATCACGGAGTTCACCAACAACCACAAGCTGGACATCAAGGACATTGGGGAGGCCATCTTCAAGCTTCATGAGAAAATCGAGCACCTCCAAGCCCAGATCTATGACATGCAAAATCAAAACTGTGAGTATGAATATAGATTCAAGAGGATGAGTTTGGCTACAGATTTGAGGATTCAGGAGACTCGATCATCCTTCTATGATGGTGAGCCTATGCCTTGGAAGAGGGACGACAAGCCTACATCATCAACAACTCCACCTTCTTCACCAACAAAGAAGAACTGAGTATCTGGTATGGGCACTCCCCTTGGCAACTGCCAAGCTTGGGGGAGTGCCCCGGTATCGTATCACCATCACTTTTACCTTTACCATTTTTCTTAGTTCGATCCTTTTGATAATATCTTGATCTAGTAGAATAAATTTTTAGTATGATCTAGTTGTGAGTTTTGCTTTATGATCCTTCTATGTAATCGAGTTCATGAGCTATATATAATAAAGTTTAGTGTTGAGTCAAGGGCTTGTTTATTTTGCTATGATCTTGAGGGAATTAAATAAAATAAAAGAGAAGAATAAAAAGAAATAAAGAGACCATATGGATCTTATGGAGAGTAATGAGCTCACATATAAAGAGTATGATGAATAAAAGTTGTTGAGAGTTGACAAACATAGTTTTGGTCATCGTTGCAATTAATAAGAAGTAATAAAGAAAGAGAGCTTCACATATAAATATACTATCTTGGACATCTTTTATGATTGTGAGCACTCATTAAGGTATGATATGCTAAAGAGTTGACATTGGACCAGGAAGACAACGTAATGGGTTATGTTTTCTTTCATCTGAGATAAATTATATTGTCATGGATCATCCAACATGTTGAGCTTGCCTTTCACTCACTTGCTAGACAATTTCTTTGCACCAAGTAGAGATACTACTTGTGCTTCCAAATACCCCTAAACCCAGTTTTGCCATGAGAGTCCACCATATCTACCTATGGATTGAGTAAGATCCTTCAAGTAAGTTGTCATCGGTGCAAGCAATAAAAATTGCTCTCTAAATATGTATGACTTATTAGTGTGGGAGGAAATAAGCTTTATACGATCTTGTTGTCACACCCTAGCTGGTTCATGCATTAGAGTGTTGCATCATGTCTACTTCCACAGAAACTTGAAATGGGGATGACAGAACCCCTAGAAACCCCCCTGGAAACAACTAGGGTTTACTAAAATTATTTTCAATCCATAGGTAGTGCCCTTCACAAAATGTTCATCATTTCTGGGTTGGGTTAAAACCCCTGGCAGAAATGGTGCACTCTTTTCTAGGACATTCTGGATTCTTTGAATTAAATCATAAGTATTTGAATTTGGGCATTTAAATGCTATAAAATATTTTAAATGCCCAAATAATTCTGGAGTTAAGTGAGGGCTGTTAGGAATAATCCCAACAGAGCCCACAATTATTTTCAGGATTTTAGCAAGTGCCTAAGTATTTTTAATAAAGCCCTAAAGTTACAGAAAAATAGAAAAAGAAAACAAACAGGAAAGAGAAAAGGAGAAAAGCTTACCTGGCGCCCACCCAGCAGGCCCACCTGCCAGCCCAGCCCAGCCAACGCTCCAGCGAGCTGCTTGGCTTGGCCAGGCAGGCAAGCAGCTGCTCGACGGCGAGCACAGCATGCGCGCCACGCAGCTGCCCGCCGCCTCGCCGCTCCCCTCGTCGAGCTGTCGACGTGGGACGACCCCCCTCTCTCTCCCCGACCCTGCAGACATTCGCTCTTCCCTCTGGTTCCTCTCTCTCGCCCTCCCCGATGTCGCCCGAGACGTCACCGTCGCTGCCGCTCACCACAGCCACGTCCAACGTCGTCCCCACGCCCTCTCACCGTGTCCGGACGGTTCGCCGTCATCGACTACGTCGACTAGCCAAGCCGCACGATGCCGGAGCCCCTGCATCGTCCCCGCTGTCGTCGTCTTCAACCTTGGGCCGCAGAGATCCCCATCGCCGTTTCGACCGCACCGAGCCTTCCCTGAGCACGCTGACCTTCTCTGCGGCTTCCCAGTGAGCTACTGCTCCTCCCCCTTCTCTCCGCTTCGTCGCTAGAGCTTTGTAGCCGCCGTGCCTTTTCCGTCCGAACGCACCGCCGCCTGAGCTCGTCGTCGATGTAGCTCCGGCCGCATAGCGGTCCCACTGGCACGTCCAGCATGCTCACCGCATCATGTAGGTGTTGTAGGTGCTAGCTCCACGCCACCTAGGCCACTGCAGCCACGCGCACGAGCTGACCCGAGCTTCGACCTCCGCCAAGCTCGTCACCGGCGATGCTTCGGCCACTCCCCGACCAAGCCATCACCACGGCTGGATGCGGGCGAGCACCAGCTGCCCGTAGCTGCTCTCCGCGCAGCAAATGATGCCCTGTGGGCAAATCCCGCAACGCGCCGCCGCGTCTGGCCTCGCCGGCGGCTAAACGCCGGCAGGCTTTGACCCGCTGACCGGCGAGTTGACCACGCCTGACCCGTGTGGTCCCAGGTTGACTCCCCCCTAAGCCTATGACAGGTGGGGCCGGCCTGTTAATTAGTTTAGGATTAGTGTTAACTAATTTTAGTTAGTTTAGGTCACTGACATGTGGGCCCAGGCCCCACTGACAGTTAATTAGTACTAACTTAATTATGTTAGTTAGCTGAGACACTGACAGACGGGGCCCACCAGTCAGGTTTGACTGGCCCTGGCGCCTTTGACTCGTTGGCGTCACAGTGATGCAGTGCTGACGCAATTATTCATTTTCTGGATTTATTTTTATATAGGAAATTCCAAAAAATAACCAAAACTTCTAAAAATCATAGAAAATCAACCATAGCTCCAAATCAAACAAAATATATATGAAAAATGATCAGAAAAATTCAATCTATCCATCTGTAATGGTTTAATGCATGACAAACCATTTAACCTTGTTGTTTAGGTGAAACAAGCTAACACACTTAGTTTGCATAAGAACTTTAACTTCCATTTGAATCTTTGGTTCAAATGGACCCATTTCAACTTGTTTCACATTGCATTAGGCAGGACACATCATTTTGCCATGTCATAGCATAAATCATATTGTTGCATATTGTCATGTGTTGATTATGTTCTGTGTGTCCTTCGTGGTAGGTTCTGCCTCCGAGGATATCTCCGAGTATCCAACTGAAGGGCAGTACCCTACTACCACTCCATCAGGCAAGCATCCCCATTGATCATATCGATACAATCCCATGTTCTCGCCTCTGCTCTCATTTACTGCATTAAGACAACATCATTTCAAACTGCTGTGTGCTACAGTAGTTGAACCCTTATCCTCTGCATGACCTGTCATTGCCACAGTAACTAGATGAAACCCACTAGCATGTGTAGGAGTTGATTGAGCCATGTTTGTGTTTCCTACCTTGCTATGCCTGCTATGCTTAGAGTTGTGTCAGGTCTGGTTCATCTGGGTGATGGGCTAGAGTGAAATGATTATGTCGGTAATGTGAGGAATGTGTTGAACATGATTTGGTAAAGGTATCGATGAGAGGACATGTAGGAGTACATGGTGGGTTGTTTCATTGAGGCCATCCATAAGAACTGAGATCTGTATGTGTGATTTAAGATTCAGTTACTACCATACGTTGGGCCCGAAACCAATGGACCCTCTCAGCTTCTTGATCACCCTAGTACTCTGTCCAGGAGTTGCAAATAGTTTCTGGTGTTTGTAGGTTATGTGTTGGCGGCCGTGCGTAGCGCTGACCCTAGGGGTGGGCTATGTTGCGGTAGATACACCGTGGCCGGGTATGCCGGGCACCCGTTTGGCGTCTCGGGACCCTGTTCACATCGTTCAGGGCCGTATGTGGAAACCTCGGCCGGACTCCCTGCAGATGGAACCTGGATAGGCGATAAACCTGGACTAGAGACTTGAGTGTTTAGGTAGGCCGTGGCTGACACCCTCGTTGGGCTTCTGCTTGAAGGTTGCCGAGTACATGTCGTGTAAACGGCGGTAAGTGGTGAAAGCGTGTATGAAGAAGTACACCCCTGCAGGGTTAACATCATCTATTCGAATAGCCGCGTCCGCGGTAAAGGACTACTTGGTTGCATATACAGTTCATAGACAAGTTAATGGATACTACTAAAAGACTCAAGATAAGTGTGAGTACCGAGGATGGCCCTCTCGTAGGATGACGAGGGACGACCCCCGGTGGAGTATTGTGTTGGTGATTAGTGGACTCATGTGCGAAAACTATTTTACTAGTGGTGTCCCGTAGGATAGCTTAGCCAAGAGTCAAAGCTGGCTTGCTGCAATAATTCCACCACCTTCTTGAGAATGAGCATGTATAGTAGGTTCTGATGTAAGACTTGCTGAGTACCTTTGTACTCATGTTTGCTTAATTACTGTTTTCAGACGACAACATCGCCCCCTCCGATGGGTTTTATGTAGATCTCGACGTCGATGAGTGACTTGCCACCCAGGTGGTGATCCTGGCCATGGAGGGCCCTATGTAGATAGACAGGCTTCGAGAAGCCTTCTTTCTTTCTAGTGTCTGTACTCAGACTATTTGCTTCCGCATGTGCTTGTATGCTTGTATGACTTGAGTGTCAGGTCATGTGACCCCTACCTGTATGAACATGTTATGTATGGCTCTCTGGAGCCTTTAAATAAAGTACTTGAGTTGTAGAGTTTTCTTGTGATGCCATGTTGTATTTGCACATATCGAGCATATTGTGTGTATGATTGAAATGCTTGGTATGTGTGGGATCCGACAATCTAGATGTTTATCCTTGGTAGCCTTTCTTATGGGGAAATGTAGTCCAGTGCTCCTCGAGCCATAGTAGTCCGCTACAGCCCGGTTCACCGGAGTCCTGCTAGCCCAGCACTACTGCTCAGGGCACTTGACTGGCCGGCATGTGTTTCACTTCGTTCCTATGTCTGTCCCTTCGGGGAAATGTCACGGGGTAACTTCCGGAGTCCTGCCTAGCCTGCTACAGCCCGGGTTCCCCGGAGTCCTGTTAGCCCAGTGCTATAGCCCGGATTCACTCGCTGATGACCGACATGCTCGATGTGATTCATGTATGCCTGTCTCCATAGGTCTGTGCTGCTTTGGGTTCACAACTAGCCATGTCGGCTCGGGTTCTCTGTCATGTGGATGCTAGCGACACTATCATATACGTGAGCCAAAAGGCGCAAACGGTCCCGGGCCATGGTAAGGCGACACCCGTGGGGATATCGTGCGTGAGGCGGCAATGTGATATGAGGTGTTACCGGCTAGATCTATGTGACTTGGAATCGGGTTCCTGACAGCGTTGGCATCAGAGCCGGACTGCCTATAGGTTCGTTGAGCCAAACTGGTCGATGTCGAGTCTAGAAATGCTTTAGTTATATGTAGGGGAATTGATTGTGGGGGGGGAACGTAAGGCTCTTTTACTCCTTTACCTTATGCCCTCTGATCTGAGTCATTCTCTTCTCATTCAACGTGGGTTAAGGACTAGGCTCTCTTCTTCTATCAGGTTCACGTGTTACTAATCCGTAGTAGCTTATAGGATTGTCGTTACAAGCCTCAGAACAGTTTCTACTACTTCTAGTATGTTGCCAGTTGAATCAGAACCTTGGTATGATGTTGTTGAGTGGTATTGCAAACTTTTGTGGATGTCTCAAATCTTTTTCTGAGCATTTACAGTCGTTATGCTGTCCGATTTCCCCTAGAAAATTCTAATGCCTTTGCATTATTCTATGCTTTCAGATGGCCACCCGTTCGCAGAACCAAGTGGTTCATCTGACCCGGTGCCTTGATGTGCCCGGCCACACGGCCATCTTGGTTCGAGTGATGGTTGAGTCAGGCTATCGGTGGTATCCGGAATATACCGTCGAGGAGCAGTTCAGAGACTTCAACCAGAGCCAGTACCTCTGTACCATTAGGATATATCCCTCTTATCCTGGAGCCACTGAGCCCCTTCACTGTTCCTATGGACTTGGGGTCACTATTGAGATGTCGGTGCAGGATGCATCCTATTCAATGATGACTATCATTCGAGCCAGGACTGCCTTGCTACAGAACACCTATTTCCGATACATGCCAGCCTCACTTCCCGGAGCACAGGGGTACTATCAGGCCTTGTACTATGACTCTACACATGAGGAGTCACTACTCCGCACCACTACCGAGATGCTCGAGGATATGGACTGCGAAAATCGGGCCTTGCGTATGGAGCTTTTCCACACTCGTTCTGATCATTGGGCCACTTTGACTCGGTTTGCACCTGCGGTGCAGGCAGGATACATGGACATGAGGGACATGTACCCTGTACAGTCTGGATTGCCAGATTGTATGGAGTGGCGTGATGTAGGAGGCATCACCCCTCCTCGTGGTCCCCGTTTGCCACCACCTGTGGGACCAAGGCCACATCCGAGTCCCTATGGTCCGCAGGCTCCGCAGGACCGTCTGTTCCCAGATGATCATGTTCCACTTCCAGGCCTTGGTGGCGACTTCTATGAGGATTACTACGGAGCCGTCTGAGCTAGTAGTAGTTTCACTTAGGGATGGCAATGGGCACCCATTACCCGCGTACCCTGCGGGTAAAAACTCTATTAGGGCAAGGGTGTGGGTCAAAAATATACCCATGGGTACATAAATAGGAATATTTCATACCCATCGGATATAGTGGGTATGGGTATGGTTTAGTATAACCCATACTCATGTACCCATGTACCCACATATATTCTGACAAATAGACCTTATATATTATTCATCCATATATTAAACATATTATATGTACATAAATCCAACAGCCCTAACAAGACCTCATCATGCATTCATGTTAGGCCCCCGCACCACAATAGCTAGCCCATGAACGAGTATGCATTGATGTCATGATGTGTTGTTGTTTATAAATTATTGTTAAAGTTGTTGTCTATGACTATGTAATGCTCAAATTGATGTGTTGCAAATCTGGGTAATTTTAGCCGTGGGTACCTATTTACCCTGATGGGTGACGGGTATGGAAAAAATTGTACCCATCAACGGGTATGGGTACGGGTGATGGGTAAGATTTGGGATGACGGGTAAGGGTATAGGGTGGCTCCACCCATACCCAAACCCTGCGGGTGCCATCCCTAGTTTCACTAGTATTGTAGTAGTTGTATTCTCCACGGTCCTGCGTGACCGTGGGATACAACTTGGTGTGTATCACACTCCGAAGGTGTAGAAAAATAATGTATAGGAGCTTGAAATGCCTTCGATGAGATGTAGTGTCTTTCACCGTAGTTGTACTCTAGCCTGGGCTTGTACTAAACTATGTACGGTGTGTATGACCAATGGTATATATATGGCAGTTTCTATATTACCATGTCGTGCAATGCACATCTTAGCATTCCATGTTATCCATTACATTATGCACTTCCTTGCTAAGTTTGTGCCATCCTTATCTAAACCGTTGTCTTGTTTTCTCCTAGGATGGTCAACACCCGCAGCAACCCTGCTGCCCCGGAGCAGGGGGAAGCCAGTGCAGTTAGGGGTGAAAATCTGCCTCACCCGCCTTCTCTAGCCGAAGTGATGCTGGAGGCGGAAAGAAACAAGCGTGAGACTAACCGCTTGCTGGAGCGGATTGAGCAGAACACTGCACGCCATCAGCGAAATGACTTGGTGTCAATCAATGATTTCATCAAGTTGTACCCACCAAAGTTCAATCATTCCGTCGAGCCCCTCGACGCGGATGACTGGCTCCGCAGCATCACACACAAGCTACGTTCTGCAATGTAGCCAAAGCTGATAAGGTTACTTATGCTGCCTCTCACCTCGAAGGCCCTGCTAGCCTTTGGTGGGAAAACTTTGAGGCTATGCGCCCGGTCGGCCAAATCACTACTTGGGATGAATTCAGTGAGGCTTTCCATGAGCATCACATCCTGGAAGGTTTCATAGATCGCAAGAGGGAAGAGTTCTGCAATTTCACCCAAGGAAGACTGACTGTGGATGCATATAGTCGTGAATTTGGGAATCTGGCACGATATGCTCCTGAAGAGGTATCCACCGACGCTAAGAAGCAGGCAAGGTTCCGCAAACTTAGCCCTGAGCTTCGCCGCGATCTTCGTCTGCACGAGTGCACCTCCTTTCAGAAGCTGGTCAATAAAGCCATCAGTGCTGAGACAGGCCAGTCTAACTATGACGCTTCACGCAAGCACTCTCGTGATTTTGGCTCTTCATCCGGCTCTGGATCTCAGAAGCGCCGGGTGTGGATTCCAAGCACGGCACTGCCACCCAGGTTCATTCCGAGGCCATCCTTTGAGGCGCCTCGTCCCAACCAGCAGTTTGCACCGTCCAAGCCCTATGGTGGCCCCGCTGCTAATGCTGTTCCACGCCCCAATGTTGTGACATGTTTCAAGTGTGGAGAGCCAGGACACTATAGTCGAGAGTGTCCCCAGAACAACAACCCCAATCAGTCTGGAAAATCCGTTGGTCGTGGTAAGCCAGCGGGAAAGACATTCTATGCCAAGTTGGTCACCACTGCACGTGGCCATGTCAACTATGTCTTAGCCGAGGAGGCTCATGAGGATCCTAACGTCGTCCTTGGTACGCTCCTTGTTAATTGCCATCCGGCATCTGTTCTTTTCGATACTGGAGCATCTCATTCATTCATATCTGAGAGCTATGCTCGATTGCATAACACAACATTCTGTGACATGCCCACTACCATGGAAATTCAAGCCCCTGGCTCTAGATGGAAAACCTCTAGAGTAAGCCATGGGAATGAAATTCTTGTCGATAGACTTGTCTTCATTGCATACTTAATAGCTCTCAAGTCCTCGGACATAAACATCATCTTGGGTATGGACTGGATGTCAGCTCATTATGCTAAGATTTATTGTGCCACTAGAACCGTTCAACTTACTCACCCATCGGGCAAGACAGTCAATGTCTTAACTCGAGTGGCCAAGCGCCAGCTTTACTCCCTAAATGCCAACCCCCTTCCAGACCTTGAAGATATTCTGGTAGTCCGGGACTTTCTGGATGTATTTCCAGAAGAACTGCCAGGTGTTCCACCTGACAGGGATGTCGAGTTTGTGATAGACCTTGTTCCAGGAACCGTTCCAATTTCTAGAAGACCCTATAAGATGGCACCCTTAGAACTAGCCGAGCTTAAGAACCAACTCGATGAGTCCTTGAAACAGGGTTTCATCCGTCCTAGTTCCTCTCCTTGGGCTTGCCCCGTCCTCTTCGTCAAGAAGAAGGATGGAACGGATCGGATGGTTGTAGATTACCGACCTATCAACTTGGTCACTATCAAGAACAAGTATCCGCTTACCAGGATCAATGATCTGTATGACCAGCTCGTTGGATCCTCAGTCTTTTCCAAGATGGATTTGAGGTTGGGCTATTGAGGGAGTCCTGGATTAGGGGGTGTTCGGGTAGCCGGACTATACCTTCAGCCGAACTCCAGGACTATGAAGATACAAGATTGAAGACTCCGTCCCGTGTCCGGATGGGACTTTCCTTGGCGTGGAAGGCAAGCTTGGCGATGCGGATATTCAAGATCTCCTACCATTGTAACCGACTTTGTGTAACCCTAACCCACTCCGGTGTCTATATAAACCGGAGGGTTTTAGTCCGTAGGACAACTTCATCATACAACAATCATACCATAGACTAGCTTCTAGGGTTTAGCCTCCTTGATCTCGTGGTAGATCTACTCTTGTAGTACCCATATCATCAATATTAATCAAGCAGGACATAGGGTTTTACCTCCATCAAGAGGGCCCGAACCTGGGTAAAACATTGTGTCCCTTATCTCCTGTTACCATTCGGCCTAGACGCATAGTTCGGGACCCCCTACCCGAGATCCGCCGGTTTTGACACCGACATTGGTGCTTTCATTGAGAGTTCCTCTGTGTCGTCGCTTTCAGGCCCGATGGCTTCTTCGATCATCAACCACGATGCAGTCCAGGGTGAGACTTTTCTCCCCGGACAGATCTTCGTCTTCGGCGGCTTCGCACTGCGGGACAACTCGCTTGGTCACCTTGAGCAGATCGAAAGTTACGCCCCTGGCCATCAGGTCGGGTTTGGAAGCCTAAACTACACGGCTGACATCCGTGGGGACTTGATCTTCGACGGATTCGAACCACAGCCAAGCGTGTCGCACTGTCTCGATGGGCATGACATAGCTCTGCCGCCGAACAGCGCCTTGGAGGCCGCACACGCATCGGTTCCGACCATTGATTCAGAGCCTACTCCGCCAATCGAGGATCAGCGGTTGGACGCTGCCTCAGGGGCTGCGATCTCAGAGGCGATCAAGCCGAACTCCAGCCCCTCACTCCGCATGGCCTGTGACTCCGAGGAGCCAGATTCCTCTCCGAACTCCGAGCCCCTGCGCCCCCGCCGATCGAATCCGATTGGGCGCCGATAATGGAGTTCACCGCCACGGACATCTTTCAGCACTCGCCCTTCGGCGACATCCTGAATTCTCTAAAGTCTCTCTCTTTATCAGGAGAGCCCTGGCCGGACTACGGTCAGCAAGGTTGGGATACAGACAATGAAGAAATTCAAAACCCACCCACCACCCACTTCGTAGCCACTATCAACGACTTAACCGACATGCTTGACTTCGACTCCGAAGACACCGACGACATGGACGACGATGCAGGAGACGAACAAGAACCAGCACTTGTAGGGCGTTGGAAGGCCACCTCGTCATATGACATATATATGGTGGACACTCCAAAGGATGGAGATGGCGATGGAACAGCGGTGGACGATACCTCTAAGAAACAGCCCAAGCGCCAGCGTCAGCGGCGCCACTCTAAATCCCGCCAAAGCAAAAACGGTGATTCTGGCACGGGAGATAATACTACTCCGGATAGCGCCGAAGAACACCCCCTCCAGCAAAATTCGGCACAGGAGGACAGAGAAGCCAGCCCTCACGAGAGGGCGGCAGACCAAGAGGTTGAGGACGATAATTATACGCCTCCCTTCGAAGACGAGGCAAGCCTCGACGACGACGAGTTCGTCATGCCAGAGGATCTTGCCGAACAAGAGCGTTTTAAACACAGGCTCATGGCCACGGCAAGCAGCCTCAAGAAAAAGCGGCAACAGCTTAGAGCTGATTAGGATTTGCTAGCTGACAGATGGACTGAAGTCCTTGCGGCCGAAGAGTATGAACTCGAACGCCCCTCCAAGAGTTACCCAAAGCGCAGGCTGCTACCCCGACTAGAGGAGGAAGCACCTACATCACCAGCGCATGACATGGCCGACCGGACACCTCATGGCCGCGACAGAGAGGCCTCTTGGCCCTCCACTCAAGCCATGCCCCGGCACCGTGTCAAGCATACTAAGGCACGGGAAAATGCGCCTGACCTGCGCGACATCCTGGAGGACAAGGCAAGGCAAACAAGATCGATCTACGGATCACGCAGGCGCCTCACGGCACATGACGGTGATCGTCACTCCGGATGCAATGAATCCGGCAGGGCCGAACTCAACAGACAAAGCTCCTTCGAGCTGCGTCGTGATATAGCCCAATAGAGAGGCGCCGCACACCCACTATGCTTCACAGATGAAGTAATGGATCATAAAATCCCTGAGGGCTTCAAACCCGTAAACAACGAATCGTACGATGGCACAACAGATCCTACGGTATGGATCGAGGATTATCTCCTTCATATCCACATGGCCTGCGGCGATGATCTACACGCCATCAAATACCTCCCACTCAAACTTAAGGGGCCGGCCCGGCATTGGCTTAACAGCTTGCCAGCAAACTCAATCGGTTCTTGGGAGGACCTGGAAGCCGCATTCCTTGACAACTTCCAGGGCACTTATGTGCGACCACCGGACGCCGATGACCTAAGCCACATAATTCAGCAGCCAAAAGAATCGGCCAGGCAATTCTGGACACGGTTCCTAACAAAGAAAAACCAGATAGTCGACTGTCCGGACGCAGAAGCCTTAGCGGCCTTCAAGCATAATATCCGGGACGAGTGGCTGGCCCGGCACCTGGGACAGGAAAAGCCGAAATCTATGGCAGCCCTCACCACACTCATGACCCGCTTTTGCGCAAGAGAAGACAGCTGGCTAGCTTGCAGTAACAACTTAACCGAGAACACTGGTAATTCTAATACCAAGGACAAAAGTGACAGGTCGCATCGGAACAAACAAAAGCGCTGCGTTAACAGCGACAGCAACGAGGATATGGCAGTTAATGCCGGATTCCGAGGCTACAAATCCGGTCAACGGAAATAGCCATTCAAAAGAAAAACCCAGGGCCCGTCCAGTTTGGACCGAATACTCGACCGCTTGTGCCAGATACATGGCACCCCCGAAAAGCCAGCCAATCACACCAACAGGGATTGTTGGGTGTTCAAGCAGGCAGGCAAGTTAAGAGCCGAAAACAAAGACAAGGGGCTGCATAGCGACGACGAGGAGGAGCCCAGGCCGCCGAACAACAGTGGACAGAAGGGATTTCCCCCGCAAGTGCGGATGGTGAACATGATATACGCAACCCACATCCCCAAGAGGGAGCGGAAGCGTGCGTTACGGGACGTATATGCGATGGAGCCGGTCGCCCCAAAGTTCAACCCATGGTCCTCCTGCCCGATCACCTTTGATCGAAGGGACCACCCCACTAGCATCCGTCACGGCGGCTTCGCCGCATTGGTTCTAGACCCAATCATTGATGGATTTCATCTCACAAGAGTCCTCATGGACGGCGGCAGCAGCCTGAACCTGCTTTACCAGGATACAGTGCGAACGATGGGCATAGATCCCTCGAGGATCAAGCCCACCAAAACGACCTTTAAAGGCGTCATACCAGGTGTAGAAGCCAACTGTACAGGCTTAGTTACACTGGAAGTGGTCTTCGGATCTCCGGATAACTTCCGAAGCGAGGAGTTAATCTTCGACATAGTCCCGTTCCGTAGTGGCTATCACGCACTGCTCGGGCGAACCGCATTTGCAAAATTCAACGCGGTACCGCACTATGCATACCTCAAGCTCAAGATGTCAGGCCCTAGAGGAGTAATCACGATCAATGCGAACACTGAACGCTCCCTCTGGACGGAGGAGCACACGACAGCGCTCGCAGCAGAAGTACAAAGCAGCCTCTCTAGGCAGTTCTCCAGTTCGGCCTTCAAAAAGCCGGACACTGTCAAGCGCGCCCGGAGTACCCTACAACAAGACCGCCTGTCATGTTCCGAGCTAGCATAGCAATGCGGCCCCAACCCTAGCCCTCGCGATATAGCGAAACCAGTGCTTCGCGTACATAACTACGCTCTTGAAATACCATGGGCACAGGGGAAGGGGCACTATCACGGCACGCCCGAAATACGGCTTAAACCGCACCAGGGGCTGCCGGATTCCTTTTTTCCTCTTACTCTCAGGACTCCATACTTCGGACGACACGTTCAGCAATTCAACTGCCGCACAAACGATGCAAGATCCAGGGAAGCAGACAAGCCACGCCGCATTATGGAACTCCCAGGTGGTCTCTATTGCGATCAGTATACCTGTTTTTAATACAATTCCGCGGCCTGCCCCTGGCCAGGACATGTTAAATAGTCCAATTTATTTTTCTTATCGCACTATTTGTATCGTTTCGCTTTCATAGCAGCCTTTCTATAAACAATGCATAGCTTTTTGTCTATTTTTTGCATTACCCTCTTTTTATATATATGTTTATTAATAACATGCGGCATCCATACACTGTGGTATGGCAAAATACGCCAGGGGCTTCAGTACCCATCAATATGGCGTGAGAAGTCCGTCCACTTTCACAAGTGCGGCACCCCGAACTTATAGCACTATATGCATTGGCTCTGAATCATGATTTGGGTCAATAGTTGGGTTTGCCCGGCTCCTATGTTTTGGTGCCTTACGTTCCGCTATATCGGCTAAGGTAGCACTAGGAGAACCACTGCGATTGTGCCCCAGTTGAGCTGGGCCGAGCACCTCAGTGGAGAAAGCTAAAACTGACTGTCATGATGAGGCGAGAGACCGGTCGCTATTCGAGAGGTTTTTTGAGTCCTTAAAGGCTTATGCCGCTTCGAGCGAGGAACCGGCTTTGTCCGGCCAAGGCGTGGATAGCGCCCCGAACTTGGTCTTCCGAACACTAGGGGCTTCACCGAAATTTAAAATTATAGAGTTCTATGGCTAAGTGAGAGTGTTCAAGCATTATAGTCCGATTGCCTTGTTTGTTGTGCTGACCGCCTCCCTCGACGGACCCAATCATGGGAAAAAGAGCGCTCAGGTTTATCCCGAACACCCCAGCACTAGTGGCATGGGGGCAGAAGCCGACGACTGGCCATCTCTCAATTTTTTGATAAACGGCCGCACAGAAAGTATTTAAATTCAAGCATTGCTTAGCGCATATGAACAAGTTTTCAGCGCACAGGATAACACGAGCGAGTTCATTCAAAAATTACATCCTTGGTACATTCATCCGCCACAAGGCGGGCACCAGCAAGAACATCCTTGTAATAGTTCTCAGGCTTGCGATGCTCCTTCCCCAGCGGCGGCCCGTCCTTCACAAGCTTCTCACCGTCCAGCTTACCCCAATGCACCTTTGCACAGGCAAGGGCCCTACGGGCACCTTCGATGCAGACAGAGCGCTTGATGACCTCGAGCCTTGGACAAGCCTCCACCAGTCGCCGCACCAGCCCGAAGTAGCTCCCAGGCAGGGCCTCTCTAGGCCACAGCCAAACTGTGAAGCCCTTCAGGGCCTGTTCGGCCGCCTTGTGGAGCTCGACCAGCTGCTTCAGCTGGTCGCTCAAGGGCACAGGGTGTCCGGTCTCAGCGTACTGAGACCAGAACACCTTCTCCGTCGAGCTGCCTTCCTCGGCTCGGTAAAATGCGGCGGCATCGGATACGATGCGGGGAAGATCTGCGAATGCCCCTGGAGAGCTCCAGATTCGGGTAAGTAACAGGTAGTTTACTTTTATATGTCTGCTTTGCATATAGAACGCCTTACCCGCCGCTATCTTTTTCACCCGCATCCAATTCCTGGAGGGCCTTCTGGGCTTCAGCCTTGGCAGATTTGGCAGTTTTAAGGGCCGCAGCAAGCTCGGACGCTCGCGTCTTCAAGTCGAGCTCCAAACTCTCATGTTTTCGCATGAGAACCTGAAGCTCTTGCCACACCTCGCCGACCTGCGCCTCAAATTTCTCCCGCTCGGCGCACTCCGTGGCCGCTTTCTTCTCGGCCTCGGACAGCGCCTGCTTGAGGGTCGCCACCTCAGTTGTGGCCCCTACAATAAGCAGTATACTCTTGTCATTTTTTGCAATTGCGCCTCCCTATAGGCATTTTTTCTATTTGGTATCTCTTACCTTCTTTCTCCTCGAGCTGTCGTTTGGCAAGGCCGAGCTCTTGCTCGGTCCGCTCGAGGCCATGCTTCAGGGCACCCACCTCTGCAGTCAGTGCGGCAGTGGCCAGCAGCGAAGCCTGCATACGTATATTGACTCCTTTTTAGTTAGACTCCTGCGATATTTAATAGATCCTCTATTCGGCTTTTCTTTCCGAACGCCAAACAGAGCATCAGGGGCTACTGTCTATACGGTAATATTTTTACATATTTTTACTTACCTCGAAGCCTGTTAGAAGGCTAGCACAAGCTTCAGTCAGTCCGCTTTTGGCGGACCGAACCTTCTGGATCACCGTACTCATGATGGCACGGTGCTCCTCGTCGATGGAGGCGCCCTTAAGCTCCTCCAGCAGATTGTCCGGCGCCTCCGGCTGGACGGAGGACGCTGGCTCAGTAGGCTTGCTCCTCTTGGCAGGAGTTCGCCTACCGCGGTCCGGAACCGTTGATGATTCCGGCACAGTGTTCGGTTTAAAACCGGACTTGGAGCCCAGGGGGGTCTTGTCCCGTTCACTCCTGGAGTCCGGGAGGTCGCCTCACGGCTCCTCCTGGACCACCTCCTCTCGCCCCAGAGCTTGTCGCAACGCCACTTCGGCGTCATCCGCAGCACAGGGGGAAGCAGTAGGCGGAACTGAATTCACGTCCGATGAATCCAGGGAGCCGCTCGACGACTCGTCAAGCCCGTCCTTGGGCGGACTGCATGATTATATCCGACATTAGGGAAAGCTGTGCAACAAAAGGAATATCACGAGTTACTCTGGTATCCGAACACTTACGATCTCGCCAGACGCTTGGCCCTGTCCGGCCACTCCTCTTCGTCCTCGTCGGCGTCGGGGACGTAGTCCGGCGGAGGGGTTTTCCTCTTCTTGGACCCCTCGGCCTCCCCTACTGGGGAGGCCTCCCTCTTCTTTCCTCCCCCCGCTGGAGGGGGAGAGGTTTCTTCTTCCTCCTCCTCGCCTTCACAGGAGGAGTGCGTCTCGGACTCGTCGGACGACGAGTCCGACACCACCATATGCCGGGAACTCTTTCGAGTCCCCGCGGCCTTCTTCTTCTTGGCCTTCTTCTTCGGCACCACATAAGGTGCCGGAACCAGCAGCTTCTCTAGGAGAGCAGGGGCTGGGTCTTCGGCCAAGGGAGCCGGACAGTTAATCTGTCCGGACTTCTCCCGCCAATCCTGTCAAAGGTGAGGGAGTTTAGATCCCGCATAGAGTCAAACTATGAAAAAACTTAACATCCTGTAAAAGATGGAAATATCTTACCTCGCCAGCAGGACGCTGCGAGCTGAATCCACGGTCTTCGGAGGCGGATGTGGGAGCCTCGGCGCCTTTGGTTAGCCCCCTCCAGACATCTTCGTACATCGTGTCCAAGAGCCTGCTTAGAGTTCGGTGCTGCACCGGGTTGAACTCCCACAAATTGAAGTCCCGTTCTTGACACGGAAGGATCCGGCAAACGAGCATGACCTGGATTACGTTGACAAGCTTGAGCTGCTTGTTCACCAGGGGCTGGATGCATTTTTGCAGTCCGGTCAACTCTTCTTCGTCGCCCCACGACAAGCTCGTCTCCTTCCAGGACATGGGCCGCGTAGGGGGTCCGGATCGGAATTCAGGGGTTGCGATCCACTTCGGATCGCGTGGCTCGGTGATGTAAAACCACCTTGACTGCCACCCCTTCAAGGTCTCCACAAAGGAGCCCTCGAGCCATAGGACGTTGGCAATTTTGCCCGCCATGGCACCTCCGCACTCCGCCTGGTTGCCGCGCACCACCTTTGGCTTGACGTTGAAGGTCCTGAGCCAGAGGCCAAAATGGGGTCAAATGCAGAGGAAAGCCTCGCACACGACGATAAACGCCGAGATATTGAGGATGAAGTTCGGGGCCAGATCGTGGAAATCTAGGCCATAGTAGAACATGAGCCCGCGGACAAATGGGTGGAGAGGAAAACCCAGTCCGCGGAGGAAGTGGGGAAGAAATACTACCCTCTCATGGGGCCTTGGGGTGGGGAGAAGCTGCCCCTCCTCAGGAAGCCGGTGTGCGATGTCTTTGGATAAGTATCCGGCCTTCCTTAACCTTTTGACATGGCCCTCCGTGATGGAGGAGACCATCCACTTGCCTCCCGCTCCGGACATTGTTGGAGAGGGTGGAGGTAGGAAGTGCGGGCTTGGGCGCTGGAGCTCGGGTGCGCAGAAGATGGGTAGGCAAAGGAGGAAGAAGGCGTAGGTAAAAAGGTGGATCCTTATCCCCTTATATGAGCGGATGCGACTATGCGTCCCCACCAGCCTAGTAAAACTCGCTTGCCTCCCAAGCACCGTGATAAGTGGCGCGGTTGGGTTACCCACGTCCGTATTAACGAGAATCCCGTAAACAAAGGGGACACGATCTCTGCTTTGACAAGACGTGCCAAGGAAACCGCCTCGCAAAACATGCTGAGGCGGAGAAGTGAAAACGATTTGAATAAAGGCTTGGCCGTAGTGTGATGTCATGCTGCGGAATACGTCAGCAGATTAGATTTGTGTTAATATTATTCTCTCTATGGCAATACGTGGAAGCTTATTTTGCAGAGCCGGACACTACTCTTGGTGTTTACAAACTTTTATGAAGAATTTGGAGGAGGAACCCGCCTTGCAATGCCGAAGACAATCTGCGCGTCGGACTCCTCGTCATTGAAGCCTGGTTCAGGGGCTACTGAGGGAGTCCTGGATTAGGGGGTGTTCGGGTAGCCAGACTATACCTTCAGCCGAACTCCAGGACTATGAAGATACAAGATTGAAGACTCCGTCCCGTGTTCGGATGGGACTTTCCTTGGCGTGGAAGGCAAGCTTGGCGATGCGGATATTCAAGATCTCCTACCATTGTAACCGACTTTGTGTAACCCTAACCCACTCCGGTGTCTATATAAACCGGAGGGTTTTAGTCCGTAGGACAACTTCATCATACAACAATCATACCATAGGCTAGCTTTTAGGGTTTAGCCTCCTTGATCTCGTGGTAGATCTACTCTTGTACTACCCATATCATCAATATTAATCAAGCAGGACGTAGGGTTTTACCTCCATCAAGAGGGCCCGAACCTGGGTAAAACATTGTGTCCCTTGTCTCCTGTTACCATCCGGCCTAGACGCACAGTTCGGGACCCCCTACCCGAGATCCGCCGGTTTTGACACCGACAGCTACCATCAAATCAAAATCAGAAACGGGGACATTCCCAAAACGGCCTTTGTTACTCGTTATGGCCAGTACGAGTACACCGTTATGTCCTTCGGTTTAACCAATGCCCCAGCCACCTTCTCTCGGTTAATGAACTCGGTCTTCATGGTGTATTTGGATAAATTCGTCATAGTATACCTCGATGACATACTCATCTACTCCAAGAATGAAGAGGAACATGCCGAACATCTAAGGCTGGTATTGACGAAACTTCGAGAGCATCGCCTTTATGCCAAATTCTCCAAGTGTGAATTTTGGTTGCCAGAAGTGACCTATCTAGGCCATGTAATCTCTGGTAAGGGTATTGCTGTCAATCCCGAGCGAGTTCAAGCCGTCCTTGATTGGACTCCACCTGAGACGGTCAAGCAAGTTCGGAGCTTCCTTGGCTTAGCGAGCTACTGCCGCCGCTTCATCAAGAATTTCTCCAAGGTTGCTAAACCTCTAACTGAACTCCTCAAGAAAGATAAAAAGTTCGAGTGGACCCCACAGTGCGAGTTCAGCTTTTAGGAACTGAAAAGATGCCTGACATCTGCCCTCGTACTGGTACCACCAGATTTCTCCAAGGACTTTATTATCTATTGCGACGCCTCGCGATAAGGACTAGGTTGCATACTCATGCAAGATCGTCAGGTAATTGCCTATGCCTCACGGCAATTACACCCACATGAGGAAAACTATCCCACACATGATCTAGAGCTTGCAGCTGTAGTCCATGCACTCAAAACTTGGCGACATTACCTTCTCGGTAATCGTTGCAAGATCTTCACCGATCACCAAAGTTTGAAATATATCTTCACCCAACCGGATTTGAATCTCAGACAACGACGTTTGGTCGAGTTGATCTCGGATTACGACAAAGGAATAACTTACACCCCGGGCAAAGTCAATGTCATGGCTGATGCG
Organism: Triticum urartu; assembly: GCF_003073215.2. Classification (NCBI taxonomy): domain Eukaryota; kingdom Viridiplantae; phylum Streptophyta; class Magnoliopsida; order Poales; family Poaceae; genus Triticum; species Triticum urartu. The sequence continues at coordinate 81,894,139 of NC_053024.1, read as the reverse complement.
CTAAGTCGTAAATCTTATTGTAACAACCTGATGTTACAACAAAGTCAACCACTTCTCCATGAGGAATTTCGTAAGCTTAATCTTCACATTGTTCCTCGAGGATTCCTATCCACCCTGGTGGCGAAACCTACCCTTACGGATCAGATCATCAAGGCACAGAAGGTAGATCCGGGAATCTCCCGTATTAAGAGAAACATTAAAAAAGGAGTCGTGATGATCAAGGTGTCGTATACTTTGGAAACCGCTTAGTGGTTCACAAGGCATGAAACCTGAGGCGACTGATCCTTAAGGAAGCTCATGAATCCCCTCTCACCATTCATCCCGGTAGTACTAAGATGTATCAAGACCTACGCCAGAGGTTTTGGTGGACTAGGATGAAGAGAGAAATTGCTCAATGCATTGCTAGTTGCGACGTCTGTCGTCGTGTTAAAGCAGAGCACCAACGGCCTGCTGGCACCCTTCAACCTTTGGCTATTCCTGAGTGGAAATGGGATAAAATCAGTATGGATTTCATTACTGGGTTTCCCAAGACCAAGAGATGGAATAATGATATCTTCATCGTGATCGACCGTCTTTCCAAAGTAGCCCATTTCCTACCTGTTCGTGAGAGTATCACCGCTAGCCAGCTAGCTGATTTATACATCTCCCGAATAGTGTCTCTTCATGGTGTCCCATTGGAAATTAACTCAGACCGTGGGAGTCTCTTCACCTCTCGATTTTGGGAAAGTTTCCAAAATGCTATGGGAACTCGTCTCTCTTTTAGCACTGCCTTCCATCCTCAATCAAGTGGTCAAGTAGAGCGAGTCAATCAAATTCTGGAAGATATGCTCCGAGCTTCTGTCATCTCATTCGGAATGGGTTGGGAGGAATGCCTTCCATTCATGGAGTTTGCTTATAACAATAGTTATCAAACTAGCTTGGGCAAAGCTCCTTTCGAAGTTCTCTATGGACGAAAATGCCGAATGCCTCTTAACTGGTCAGAAACCGGGGAAAGACAACTCTTTGGCCCGGATATGATTGAGGAAGTAGAAGAGCAGGTTCGTGTTATTCGTGAGAAATTGAAAACAGCCCAATCTCGTCAAAAGAGCCAATATGATCGTAAACATAAGCTCATGACTTATGAAGTCGGTGAGAAGGCTTACCTTCGGGTCACTCCGTTAAAGGGAACCCATCGCTTCGGTATCAAAGGCAAATTGGCTCCTCGTTACATTGGACCCTTTCGCATTCTTGCCAAACGAGGAGAAGTTGCCTACCAATTGGAACTACCTTCGCATCTTTCCAGAGTTCATGATGTCTTCCACGTTTCTCAACTCAGGCGTTGCTTCGCGGATCCTATCCGTGGAGTGGACCACGAAACGCTTGATCTACAAGATAACCTCTCATATCGGGAATATCCCGTTCGTATCCTTGATCAAGCCGAGCATACCACTCGACGCCATAATATCAAGTTTCTCAAGGTTCAATGGTCACACCATTCCGAGAAAGAAGCCACTTGGGAAAGGGAGGATCGTCTTCGACTCGAGTACCCCGCCTTCTTCCCAGAGGATCCTAAATCTCGGGACGAGATTCTTTTGAGTGGGGGTGAGTTGTCACACCCTAGTTGGTTCATGCATTAGAGTGTTGCATCATGTCTACTTCCACAGAAACTTGAAATGGGGATGACAGAACCCCCAGCAACCCCCTGGAAACAACTAGGGTTTACTAAAATTATTTTCAATGAACCCAAAATGCCCTTCACAAAATGTTCATCATTTCTGGATTGGGTTAAAACCCCTGGCAAAAATGGTGCACACTTTTCTAGGACATTCTGGATTCTTTGAATTAAATCATAAGTATTTGAATTTGGGCATTTAAATGCTATAAAATGTTTTAAATGCCCAAATAATTCTGGCGTTAAGTGAGGGCTGTTAGGAATAATCCCAACAGAGCCCACAATTATTTTCAGGATTTTAGCAAGTGCCTAAGTATTTTTAATAAAGCCCTAAAGTTACAGAAAAATAGAAAAAGAAAACAAACAGGAAAGAGAGAAAGAGAAAAGCTTACCTGGCGCCCACCTAGCAGGCCCACCTGCCGGCCCAGCCCAGCCAACGCTCCAGCGAGCTACTTGGCTTGGCCAGGCAGGCAAGCAGCTGCTCGACGGCAAGCACAGCATGCACGCCACGCAGCTGCCCGCCGCCTCGCCGCTCCCCTCATCGAGTTGTCGACGTGGGACGACCCCCCTCTCTCCCCGACCTCGCAGACATTCGCTCTTCCCTCTGGTTCCTCTCTCTCTCGCCCTCCCCGACGTCGCCCGAGACGTCACCGTCGCTGCCGCTCGCCGCAGCCACGTCCAACGCCGTCCCCACGCCCTCTCACCGTGTCCGGACGGTTCGCTGTCGTCGACTACATCGACTAGCCAAGACGCACAACGCCGGAGCCCCTGCATCGTCCCCGCCGCCGTCATCTTCAACCTCGGGCCGCCGAGATCCCCGTCGCCATTCCGACCGCACCGAGCCTTCCCCGAGCACGCTGACCTTCTCTGCGGCTTCCCAGTGAGCTACTTCTCCTTCCCCTTCTCTCCGCTTCGTCGCTAGAGCTCTGTAGCCGCGTGCCTTTTCCGTCCGAACGCACCGCCGCCTGAGCTCGTCGCCGACATAGCTCTGGCCGCTTAGCGGTCCCGCTGGCACGTCCAGCAAGCTCACCGCATCGCGTAGGTGTTATAGGTGCGAGCGCCACGCCGCCTAGGCCACTGGAGCCACACGCACGAGCTGACCCGAGCTTCGGCCTCCGCCAAGCTCGTCGCCGGCGATGCTCCGGCCACTCCCCGGCCAAACAATCACCACGGCTGGATGCGGGCGAGCACCAGCTTCCCGTAGCTGCTCTCCGTGCAGCAAATGATGCCCTGTGGGCAAATCCCGCAGCGCGCCGCCGCGTCTGGCCTCGCCGGCGGCTAAATGCCGGCAGGCTTTGACCCGCTGACCGGCGAGTTGACCACGCCTGACCCGTGTGGGCCCAGGTTGACTCCCCCTGAGCCTATGACAGGTGGGGCCGGCCTGTTAATTAGTTTAGGATCAGTGTTAACTAATTTTAGTTAGTTTAGGTCACTCACATGTGGGCCCAGGCCCCACTGACAGTTAATTAGTACTAACTTAATTCTGTTAGTTAGCTGAGACACTGACACACGGGGCCCACCAGTCAGGTTTGACTGGCCCTGGCGCCTTTGACTCGCTGATGTCACAGTGATGCAGTGCTGACGCAATTATTCATTTTCTGGATTTATTTTTATATAGGAAATTCTAGAAAATAACCAAAACTTCTAAAAATCATAGAAAATCAACCATAGTTCCAAATCAAACAAATTATATATGAAAAATGATCAGAAAAATTCAATCTATCCATCTGTAATGGTTTCATGCATGACAAACCACTTTAACCTTGCTGTTTAGGTGAAACAAGCTAACACACTTATTATGCATAAGAACTTTAACTTCCATTTGAATCTTTGGTTCAAATGGACCCATTTCAACTTGTTTCACATTGCATTAGGCAGGACACATCATTTTGCCATGTCATAGCATGCATCATATTGTTGCATATTGTCATGTGTTGATTATGTTCTGTGTGTCCTTCGTGGTAGGTTCTGCCTCCGAGGATATCTCCGAGTATCCAACTGAAGGGCAGTACCCTACTACCACTCCATCAGGCAAGCATCCCCATTGATCATATCGATACAATCCCATGTTCTTGCCTCTGCTCTCATTTACTACATTAACACAACATCGTTTCAAACTGCTGTGTGCTACGGTAGTTGAACCCTTATCCTCTGCATGACCTGTCATTGCCATAGTAACTAGATGAATCCCACTAGCATGTGTAGGAGTTGATTGAGCCATGTTTGCGTTTCCTACCTTGCTATGCCTTCTATGCTTAGAGTTGTGTCAGGTCTGGTTCATCTGGGTGATGGGCTAGAGTGAAATGATTATGTCAGTAATGTGAGGAATGTGTTGAACATGATTTGGTAAAGGTATCGATGAGAGGCCATGTAGGAGTACATGGTGGGTTGTTTCATTGAGGCCGTCCATAAGAACTGAGATCTGTATGTGTGATTTAAGATTCAGTTACTACCATACGTTGGGCCCGAAACCAATGGACCCTCTCGGCTTCTTGATCACCCTAGTACTCTGTCCAGGAGTTGCAAATAGTTTCTGGTGTTTGTAGGTTATGTGTTGGCGGCCGTGCATAGCGCTGACCCTAGGGGTGGGCTATGTTGCGGTAGATACATCGTGGTCGGGTATGCCAAGCGCCCGTTTGGCGTCTCCGGACCCTGTTCACATCGTTCAGGGCCGTATGTGGAAACCTCGGCTGGACTCCCTGTGGATGGAACCTGGATAGGCGATAAACCTGGACTAGAGACTTGAGTGTTTAGGTAGGCCATGGCCGACACCCTCGTTGGGCTTCCGCTTGAAGGTTGCCGAGTACATGTCGTGTAAACGGCGGTAAGTGGTGAAAGCGTGTATGAAGAAGTACACCCCTGCAGGGTTAACATCATCTATTTGAATAGCCGCGTCCGCGGTAAAGGACTACTTGGTTGCATATACAGTTCATAGACAAGTTAATGGATACTACTAAAAGACTTAAGATAAGTGTGAGTACCGAGGATGGCCCTCTCGTAGGATGACGAGGGAGGACCCCCGGTGGAGTATTGTGTTGGTGATTAGCGGACTCGTGTGCGAAAACTGTTTTACTAGTGGTGTACCGTAGGATAGCTTAGCCAAGACTCAAAGCTGGCTTGCTGCAATAACTCCACCACCTTCTTGAGAATGAGCATGTATAGTAGGTTCTGATGTAAGACTTGCTGAGTACCTTTGTACTCATGTTTGCTTAATTACTGTTTTCAGACGACAACACCGCCCCCTCCGATGGGTTTCTATGTAGATCTCAACGTCGATGAGTGACTTGCCACCCAGGTGGTGATCCTGGCCATGGAGGGCCCTATGTAGATAGACAGGCTTCGAGAAGCCTTCTTTCTTTCTAGTGTCTGTACTCAGACTATTTGCTTTCGCATGTGCTTGTATGCTTGTATGACTTGAGTGTCGGGTCATGTGACCCCTACCTGTATGAACATGTTATGTATGGCTCTCTGGAGCCTTTAAATAAAGTACTTGAGTTGTAGAGTTTTGTTGTGATGCCATGTTGTATTTGCACATATCGAGCATATTGTGTGTATGATTGAAATGCTTGGTATGTGTTGGATCCGACAATCTAGTTGTTTATCCCTGCCAACCTTTCTTATGGGGAGCCATAGTAGTCCGCTACAGCTCGGTTCACCGGAGTCCTGCTAGCCCAGCACTACTGCTCAGGGCACTTGACTGGCCGGAATGTGTTTCACTTCGTTCCTATGTCTGTCCCTTCGGGGAAATGTCACGCGGTGACTTCCGGAGTCCTTCCTAGACTGCTATAGCCCGGGTTCCCCGGAGTCCTGTTAGCCCAGTGCTACAGCCCGGATTCACTCGCTGATGACCGACATGCTCGATGTGATTCATGTATGCCTGTCTCCATAGGTCTGGGCCGCTTTGGGTTCACGACTAGCCATGTCGGCCCGGGTTCTCTGTCATATGGATGCTAGCGACACTATCATATACGTGAGCCAAAAGGCGCAAACGGTCCCAGGCCATGGTAAGGCGACACCCGTGGGGATACCGTGCGTGAGGCCGCAATGTGATATGAGGTGTTACCGGCTAGATCTATGTGACTTGGAATCGGGGTCCTGACACTTGTGATGTGGAAGAAATAAAAACGGCGGACTGCATAATAAAGGTCCATATCACAAGTGGCAATATAAAGTGACGTTCTTTTGCATTAAGATTTTGTGCATCCAACCATAAAAGCGCATGACAACCTCTGATCCCCTCTACGAAGGGCCTATATTTTACTTTTATCTTGCACCTTATATAAGAGTCATGGTGATCTTCACCTTTCCTTTTTATATTTTATCCTTTGGCAAGCACAATGTGTTGGAAAGATCCTGATATATATAGTTAATTGGATGTGAGTCTTCATGAACTATTATTGTTGACATTACCCTTGAGGTAAAATGTTGGGAGGCAAAACTATAAGCCCCTATCTTTCTCTGTGTCCGATTAAAAATTCATACCCATAAATATTGCGTGAGTGTTAGCAATTGTGAAAGACTAAAAGATGGTTGAGTATGTAGACTTTCTAAAAAGCTCTTATATTGACTCTTTCCTATGTTATGATAAATTGCAATTGCCTCAATGACTGAGATTAGAGTTTTTTGGTTCTCGATGAAGTTTATGATTCATACTTGAAATTGTGATTGAATTGTTACTTTAGCATAAGAGATCATATGACAATATATATAGGGTGGGTCTATTATGATAACACCCCTTAAGACCTTATTCTAATAACACCTACCCCTTATTCTGATAACAGTTCCACCCGGAGAAACTAAACGCACCAGCGAACTGAACCGAGCTGCATGAAAAAAGAAAAACAAACCCACGCCCACCCACCCACGATCTAACCACCCCTGCTCCCTGCACAAACACCACACCAAACACCCCGCGCCACCAGGCCCGGCCAACACCACCCACCGCCCAGCCTTGGCCTCCACCGCGCGCCGCCCAGCCCTGGCCTCCATCACGCACCGCCCCGGCCACCACAGCGCGCCGCCCCGCCACAACCACCATCCACGCCGCCCCGCGCCGCCCTCTCCACCAGGCCCCCACCGCGCGTAGCCCCTGCCACGATGTAAGTGCATCTAGTGCCCCTTAGTGATTTTGGTGTATTGAAGACTTATAGGTTAAGGGACTAATGCGTGTGTGAGTGTACACAGGTCTATAAGTCTATGAGGAGTTTGATATTTACAGGAAAAGTCGACCCCTAAAAATGAATATCTTCGACTGAAGATTTTGGTATTTCTGAAGACTTTCATGAAGACTTTGAAAGTGAAGAAATTGGTGTGTCCGTGAAGACTTGATATTCATGCGAGAAATATGAAGCTTGAAGACTTTCGTGTTCATAGTTTTGTTTTTCTCTTTCTTGAGTCATGGGAAACACCGTACTGTTAAAGGGGGTCGAGGAAATACTAAGGAAAAATTTCCATGTGATGCTCAACTCAAATCCTACACCTACCAATCCCTTCGAGTGAAGCCATTGGAAATCTCATACAGTTCAGTCAATTTCTTCAGTGACAGAGACGAAGTTCTTCTGGTCTCTGAGGAATTTGTCCTGACTGAGGAGTTAGGAATTCGCCAGTGCGGATTGCCTACACAGTGAGGAACATGATAGCCCTGAGGATTTTGCTACTCAAAATTCCGACCATTGCTGTGCTATGCGCCAGCTGTCCCAAAATATCTATCCACCTAAAGGTCATATCATTGAAGGGCATTTATGTCTTATCATGTCAGGCTGCTCCCTAGGCTATAAATAGCCGCCCCCTACAACAACTAGCTGGTTGGCTGCTCCGAGAGAAACTGACACTTGTCATTTGAGAGCAACCCATCCTCCGAGGACTTTGAGCGAAAATCATCAAGTGAGGAAAAACCCAAAACCCAAACACCTACAAACCCCAAGTGATTGAGCATCACTAAAGAGATTGATCCTGAGTGGATCCGACGCTTGTTACCTTTGAAGACTGTGCTTCTTCCAGACGGTTAGGCGTCATGGTCTAGAGCATCCAAGAGGAATTGTGGATCGCCGAGTGACCAAGTTTGTGAAGGTTTGGAAGTCGCCTGAAGACTTACCACGAGTGATTGGACGAGGTCTGTGTGACCTTAGTTTAAGGATAATACGGTGAGGACTGGGTGTCTTGGACTAAGTGTCCTTGACTGGGTGTCCGGGACTGTGTGTCCTCGAGTTTAAATACTCAGCCGCTCCAACCAGACGTACAACTGAGACAGCAGTTGGAACTGGTCTACCAAATCATTATCTTCACCGAGCTTACTGGTTCTATTTCCTCAACTCTTCCATTTCCTCATAACTGTGTTGTATGTTTGTTCATATCTGTGTTTGAAGACTTTGACTGAAGACTTTCTCAATTTCCTCAGTTCAATTTCTTCAGTATGTTTGTCTTCATCCTGTGTTATCGTGTGATTACGCTTCCTGTACTCTGTGCCTGTCTTCATTTCATCATGATGACTATGCTTGTATTCTGTTGTGTTTACTTTTGAGTATTTATTCCGCTGCTAGTAGTTCTTTGCTAAGGAATTTCCTCACCAGCAAATTCCTCAGTGAAGAATTTCATAAAAATCGCCTATTCACCCCCCTCTAGTCGATATAACGCACTTTCAATTGGTATCAGAGCAAAGTACTCCCTTGTTCTGTGTGATTTTGGTTTAACCGCCTGGAGTTTTAGTTATGTCGACCGTAGGTATGACGAAGGTGACATGCCCCATCTTTGACGGTCACGAGTATCCCAAGTGGAAGGCCATGATGAAGAAACGCCTCATGGCGATGAACAGCGAGTTGTGGACCATCACTGAGATTGGCCTGACTGATCTATGCAAGACGGCGGATGCTGATGACATTCGCAAGTATACTCTTCTCAACCTCACGGTGAAGGATGTCATCGGCTCCAGCCTGTCACAAAATCAGTTCAGGAATATCATGCATCTCGATCATGCGAAGCTCATCTGGGACCGTCTCTCTGAGGTCTATGAAGGTCATTGAACTTGTCATGATCCTTGGTTTGAGGACTTCAAGGAATCTCTCAAAATGATGGCATTCGAACCAGAATCATCATCTTCTGCATCATGCCTTATGGCAAAAGATGCTGAGGTAACTGAATGCTACCTATCCGAGTCCAGTGATGATGAATCTGGTGATGAATTTGGACCCAGCTATGTCAAACTTGCTTCCCTTGCTACTAAACAACAAAGAGCTTTGGAAAAAGCTCACTATATGCTAAACAAGAGCGATGATATGTTGGGTGAGGAAATGGATCAGTCAAAAGCTTTGGCTGAAAGTCTTCAGAGACTTCATACTAAGTATGACACCCTTCAAGATCAACATAACACTCTCTTAGCGGATCATGAGAAGCTTGCATGCCTGCAGGTCGACTCTAGAGGATCCCCGGGTACCGAGCTCGAATTCGCCCTATAGTGAGTCGTATTACAATTCACTGGCCGTCGTTTTACAACGTCGTGACTGGGAAAACCCTGGCGTTACCCAACTTAATCTGTTCCTCCATGCTTGAAGTGCATCGAACGTGAATCTGCTAATTCTTCACCTGAATGTTCAAATGCTGCAAATGTTTCAAATTCTTCACATGCCTCTGCCATCACTAATTCCTCATCTGAGGACATTGCTAGTATCACTGACGATGCAGGGCTGAAGGAATAGTACACGACAGGCATGTACAAAAGCCTCAAAGGGCATCAGGCTCTTTATGATGTGCTTAAAAAGCAGATCCTCAACAGGAACCCTGGGAAAGAGGGTATCGCCTTTGAGAGGAAACTCAATGCTGATGGTACATATTGGAAGCCTGAGCAGTACCCCAAAACTACTTGGGTCGCTGCAAAGGGACCTCCAGTTGATCCATCTAACTTATCTGGATTTGCATGTGAATCTCCTCATTCTGATGATGAGTCAATTGACTCCAACAGCTATTCAAAAATCAGAATGGTGAAGTATTTGCTAGATATGTTGGCACTAACTGCAGGAACGGCTCCCCTATGAAGAAAATCTGGGTTCCCAAAAGATGTCTTGAAGATCTTCAGGTGAATGTCATCATGACGCCACCTGTGAAGAATAGGAACCCAGATCAAATTCTTCATATGGACCAAGTTCCTCATATGAAGCAAAGTCCTCATATGAACATCATCGTGCTAACACGTCTGTTTCGCAGGGAAGATCTAAGGATTATGGATATGTGCATTCTTCTTCAAATCATTATGTCCATAAGTCCTCGAAGAATTTCTCTGCTTACTCATATGCTTACTCTAACCCATCTTATGTGAAACAAAATGGATTGGCTTCTATGCCATCCTTCTCGTATGGAGCTCGCAGAATGATGAACTCTTTGCCACCCCTTCAGATGTGGGTGGTGAAGAAAAAGAACTAATCTCTTCTGCAGGGTCAGGTCTCCAGGCGCACGTAATCATCTGAGGAATTTGCTGGAGACCTGAGCATGCCTGATAGGACGCAGGCTAATCATGAAGAAATGAACTTTCATTTCTCACGTCCTCATATTACTTTATCAGTTCTTTTACTTGATGAAATTGATCTAATGAATTGATGTCATATTCTTCACTGATGAAGTATATGAGTTTGTAAGCTGCACTAATTCATCTGCAGGATGATCAACCCAAAGCCACTGAGTGGGTCCTCGATAGTGGATGTACAAACCACATGACTAGTGACAAGAATCTATTGATGGATGCTCCATTATCTCCATCGCATCTGAAGCATATCATCTTTGCTGACAAAGGCAAAAGTCAGGTATTGGGTCTAGGTAAGGTTGCGATTACAAAGGATCGACACATGGACAAAGTCATGCTTGTTGAGTCCTTAGGATACAACCTTATGTCTGCTCAATGTTTTGTGATCTTGATATGGTTGTTGTCTTTGGCAAGTACCGTTGTGTTGTGGTTATGGAAGCTGACAATTCCAAAGTCTTCGAAGGCTTTAGGAGAGGAGAACTGTATATTGTTGATTTCTCTACAGGACCACAACCAGCCGTGTGCTTACTTGCAAAAGCCTCAGAAGGCTGGCTCTGGCATCGACGACTTGGTCATGCAGGCATGAGGAATTTGCAGGCGCTTGCGAAGAAGAAGCATGTCATTGGCATCGAGAATGTCAAATTCCTCAAGGATCACCTATGTGGAGCCTGTGAAGCTGGGAAGATGACCAAGGCCAAGCATCCAGCGAAGACTATCATGACCACCACTCGCCCATTTGAATTGCTTCACATGGATCTCTTTGGTCCTAATCATTATTCTGCTATCTCAAATGAAGCATCTCAATATGGCTTTGTTATTGTTGATGATTATTCTCGTTACACATGGGTACACCTTGTTACTTACAAACATGAAGTGCAGGAAGTCTTCAAACGATTTTCCTCGAGGGCTTCAACCAACTTTGGTGTGAAGATCAAGCACATCAGAAGTGACAATGGCACTGAGTTCAAGAATTCTGGTCTCGATGACTATCTTGATGAACTTGGTATCACTCATGAGTTATCTGCTCCTTACACTCCTCAGCAGAACGGCGTCGTGGAGCGCAAGAACAGGACTCTTGCTGAGATGGCTCGCACTATGCTTGATGAATACAAAACGCCTCGTCATTTCTGGACTGAGGCAATTGATACTGCGTGCCACATCATCAACAGAGTATATCTTCACAAATTCTTCAAAAAGACTGCCTATGAACTCCTCACTGATAAGAAACCCAATGTAAGTTATTTCAAAGTCTTCGGTGCTAAATGTTGGATTAGAGATCCTCATCACAACTCAAAATTTGCACCGAAAGCACATGAAGGTTTTATGCTTGGTTACGGAAAGGACTCGCACACCTACAGAGTCTTCAACAACGTTCTTCACAAAGTTGTTGAAACTGTAGATGTGTGGTTCGATGAAACTAATGGCTCGCAAAGAGAGCACCTACCTACTGTGATAGATGAACCAGCACCTGAGGAAACTATCAAGTTCAAGGCTACTGAGGGTGTCATTCCTACTGAAGAATCTGCTGAAGAATTTATTCCAGAACATGAAGAACGTCGAGCTAATGCACCTGAAGAAAATGTCGAAGAAAATGGTGCTGAAGAAAACGCTGATCAAACTCTTCAACGACAACCAGCTCATCCTCGCATTGCAAAAGAAGTGCGAGTTGAAAAGATCATCAATGACATCAAAGCGCCAGGTCCTCTCACACGCTCAAAAGCTTCACATTTGTCTAACTTTTGTGGGCAGTATGCTTTTGTCTCTATTACAGAGCCCACTAAGGTAGATGAAGCATTTCTGGAGCCTGAGTGGATTCAGGCCATGCAAGAAGAATTACATCAGTTCGAGCTCAACAATGTCTGGGAACTGGTCAAACGCCCAGATCCTCGCAAGCACAATATCATCGACACAAAGTGGATCTACCGCAACAAGCAAGATGAAAATGGCCTTGTGGTGAGGAATAAGGCACAGCTTGTAGCTCAAGGCTACACACAGGTTGAAGGAATTGATTTCGATGAAACTTTTGCACCTGTTGCTAGGCTTGAGGCTATTCGCATATTACTTGCTTATGCTAACCATCATGATATCACTTTATATCAAATGGATGTGAAAAGTGCATTCCTCAATGGTAAGCTTGAGGAAGAAGTATATGTTGCTCAACCCCTAGGTTTTGAAGATCCAAAGAATCCTGACAAAGTCTTCAGACTCAACAAGGACCTTTATGGCCTCAAGCAGGCCCCACGGGCGTGGTATGATACTTTGAAGGAATTCCTCATGACGAAAGGCTTCAAACCCGGTTCACTCGACCCTACTCTTTTCACTAAATCTTATGATGGTGAATTGTTTGTGTGCCAAATATATGTTGATGATATTATCTTTGGCTATACTGACCAACGTTATAGTGATGAATTTGCATATATGATGAGTGAAGAATATCAAATGTCTATGATGGGAGAGTTGAAATTCTTCTTAGGTCTTCAAATTCGTCAACAACGCAATGGCATATTCATATCTCAGGAGAAATACCTCAAGGATGTACTGAGGAAATTTGGCATGCAAGATTGCAAAGGCGTCAAAATTCCTATGCCCACAAATGGCCATCTGTGCACTGATGAAAATGGTATTGACTTCGATCATAAGGTATACCGCTCCATGATTGGTTCTTTATTGTACTTATGTGCATCTAGGCCAGATATAATGCTTAGTGTTTGCATGTGTGCCCGATTTCAAGCTGCACCAAAGGAATCACACCATAAGGCTGTGAAACATATTCTTCGATATCTAGCTCACACACCCACACTTGGATTATGGTACCCCAAGGGCTCGGATTTTGATCTTGTTGGATATTCTGACTCTGACTATGCTGGTGATCGTGTGGATCGCAAGTCAACATCTGGTACATGTCATTTCCTCGGAAGATCTTTGGTTTGTTGGTCCTCGAAGAAACAGAACTGCGTATCACTATCTACTGCTGAAGCTGAGTACATTGCCGCTAGTTCTTGCTGTTCCCAATTGCTATGGATGAAGCAAACTCTCAAGGACTACGGCGTCAACATGAAGAATGTACCTCTCTTCTGTGACAATGAGAGTGCCATCAAAATTGCTCACAACCCAGTTCAGCACTCGAAGACAAAGCACATTCAGATTCATCATCATTTTCTTCGTGATCATGTGTTGAAGGGCGACATTTCTATTTAGCATGTGAAGACTGAAGAACAGCTAGCCGATATCTTCACAAAGCCCTTGGATGAGAAGAGATTTAGCAAGTTGTGGTGTGAGCTAAATATCCTAGAATCTTCGAATGTTCTTTGAAAAGGACACTCATCCTAACACTTATGCAAAATTGATGACTTAGATGTGCAACACATGAAGAAACGTTTTTCTTCAATCAATGAAGAATAACACTCTTAGTGTGAAGAAATTAACAAAGAATTTGATTCTCAGAACCCTACGATAATTGTACGCGGTGTATGAAATCATCATTCTTATACGGTGGGTCACGCCACCACCAAAAGTTGAAATTCCTCAAATTATTCATATTCTTCAACTTTGCATAGCCTTCACTGGTTCCGTCATTTTTCTTCATTGGCTATATATATATATATATGAGTTTATGTCCTCTACAGTATTCACTTATTGCTATTTCTTCAAGTTGGTTTTCTGCTAAGTGAATGTGATCGGACCCTTCCCCTCTATGCTATACTCAACCCAATCTGTTCACAAATTCTTCATGTGCGTTCTATTTGAAACTCGTTCAAAATCTTCACTATGTCCTTGTCAGTTGAAGAAATTGCGAACGTAACTTTAAAACCTATCTTATCGAAATTTTCGATCTTGCCGCTCAAACCGTTCCGCATCCCTCGATACACGTATCCACTCACCCACGATCTAACACGATCTCCACCTCTCACTACATGGGTGACACATGTCATGCGAATGAGAAGGGTCAGGGGCACGTTTGTCCAATTTCTTCGGGCGAGCAGTTTTCACCGTGGCTATAAATACCCCTCCTTCCCTTCCTCACTTCTTTTACTCCACTCGACCTCTCTCTCCAGCTCGAGCTTCTCAAACCCTAGCGCCGCTGCTACTTCATCGCCGCCGGTGAGGAAGAGCTTCACTGCCTCGACCTCGTCGCCGACGTAGTCGCGCCGACCGCGGACATCTTCACTCTGCCGCCGCCGTAGTCGTCTTCCTCCACCAAGTTAGGGCGTGGAAGATCTGCACAGACGAACTTCACACCTCCTCACTCCAGTTAGTCGTGTTCTTCATCCAGGGTAATTAAAAGTTACTTTTATTGCCCTCGTTGATTCGAATGGTTATCTACAAAATCTTCAAAAGTGTTTTTCTTCATATCTTCACACACTGAACACCTCACAAGTCATTTGTTCTTGATTCGTTTCTCTAAGCATCATTTTTCTTCAAGATTCCTCAATTGTGTGGATCATCGATCTATACAACTCTGGAACCTAAGACAAAGAACGCTTAGTGACAATCTTCAAGACTCATCTGGTCAAATTCCTCAAACCTGTTCATTTTGAAAAACCTTCTGAGAACGCATATGACCTCTCCAAATTCCTCGCAACTATACTCTGTTCACAGGTACACATGCCAGCTGCTGAATCACTAGGTTCTCATCAACTTAACTCATTTGCAGCGTTCCTCGAAAAAAAGTTGCATACTTCTTCAGAGAATTTGATTGTTCAAATTCCTCAACTGAAGAAAATGGCTGATGGTAAAAGGCCACAGAAGGGAGGAAAGAGGCCTGAGGTAAATACAGCGTTTGAGATCCCTGATGACATATATGCTGGGTACTGCACACCTACTGAGGAAACCAAGAATGAGCACAAAGTGCGCATTCAGAAGATAGAGAGGAGATGGGCAAGAGAATGGAGAGAGTACAGATATGTCACTCCTAAGTATATGAAGAAATTCGCACTCAATCCTCCATGCCCAAGAGCCTCATTGGCACCTGGCCAAATCGCTGATCCCACCAGCCTCAAGCGCGGTGAGGACTATCCTAATGAATGGGCCAAGCGCCAAGCCAAGCTGGCTAAGCAAGCCAAACAAGCAGTGAGGAAATTTAATGAAGACTCTGCTGCTGTTGCTGCTGCTGCTGCCTCTGCTGAGGCCTTTGCTGTCAAGCCAAAGAAGGCTATGTCAAAGAAGCCTGCGCGCAAGCCAAGTGCTTCATCAGCAATGCCCTCATGGCCAGAATCATCAAAGCCCTCACGGTCAATTCCTCATGTTGCTCCTATTCCTCCAAAGTCCTCAGCTCCTCCGCCAAAGCCTTCAGCTGTTCCGACCAAATCCTCAGCACCTGTGCATCTCGCTTCGTGCCAAAGGACTGCCGGCATCTCCATTGCCTCAGGTGTCTCAGCTAGTTCCTAAGCTGCCTCAGCTGGCCCCTCACTACTGAAGACAAAGGCCACTGCTGGACGAGGTCCACGCCCAAGTCCTCAAAAGAAGCAAGTCGCTTTCCAAGTGTCGTCTGATGAAGACGAAGCTGATGATGTTGAACTTGCAGAAATCATCAGAGACGGGCAAGTCAGGGCCGCTAGAGCCAAAGGATCAGAGGTGCCACTGCTTTTGGATCCCAAGCTGATCCTCGACTACGTTGATGATTGGCACAAGAACCCCAACACTCCCTTGCCTGACTTCAAGCTGACTCCTGGCCAAAGTCACATGCTGACCCACTTCATTCAAGAAGAAAAGTGGAAATTTGAGAAGGCCAGGCAGATCAAGAAAGCGCAGTACAAGAAAGAGATCTATCTGAAGAAAAACGGTGTCTCTATGACAACTGAAGAACTTGTCACTACTCAGACTGAGATTAAGAAACCCAGTGATGACTTTGAAGCATATCACGCTGATTGGCTTGGAGACAAGGTTCGTTTTGTGAAACTTGCGGATAACTTCACTTCCAATGTTGCAGCCCCAACGCAACAGGAAATTCCTCAGGCTAAAGCATCTGCTCAGCCTACTGAAGAAAATGCCAGCACCGCTGATGACAATCAGGCTGCTGAAGATAATGTGAGTTCCAGGGCTGATGACTGCATTCTAGCCGCTGAAGAAATTGCCAGGGCACCCACTGGTGGTGTGCCTGAAGAAACTGAAGAACTCAGGGCAACTGCATCAGTTGTACCTGAAGAAAATCAACCAGATTCCTCAGCTGCTCCTGCACCAACTTCAACTCCAATCCTTCCATCTGCATCAGATGTGAAGAAGACCAAGGCTGCAGAGCATGCTGCAGTGAAGAAAAGGAAAGCATCAGCTGCTTCAGATTCTTCAGCTCCGAAGAAAATGAAGCCTATGACAAGTTCATTTGCTAATCCGATTGATGTTGTTCCCATCTCAACCAGGCCATCAAAGGACCTTGTTCCTTTTGATGAAGAATATGTGATCCCCAGCGGATCTGATGAAGAAACTCATTCTGCTGCTTCGTCCGAACCATTGGATGAAGAAATTGAAGTGGATGCGATCCCTTCAACACCTATCATCTCCTCGCATGTGCCTCAATTCACAGCTGAAGAGGCTGGCGTTGAAGAAATGGAAGATGATGCTGTGGACATTGGCTGCTCCACACCCGTCATCAGTGATGAATTCTGGGAAAGTCAGCATCCAAACTCTCCAATGTTCACTCCTCTACAGCAAATTCCTTAGTCTCCCACACAAACTGTTCACATGGGCTCTGAAAAAACTCATCCCACTTCATCTGTCCATGAGGAAATTCCAGCCACTAGCGCTGATGAAACTGCTACTGCTGAACAACCAACTACGCAGACTGCCATTGAGGAGGAACCAAAAATTCCTCAGCCTGAAGAACCTGCGATTGAGATTCCTGAGGTCGTGATGCAACTCACTGACACTCCTCTGCCGAAGCCAAAGGATCCTTTCTCACGCAAGCAAAAGTTCAAGGCTGATGATTTCTTCGGCGAGCATATATTCTTCGACGATTACAACCCATATGACTCTAATCGCATTAGGAAGAGGCGTTTCTGGACTGCTAGTCAAACAAATTTCTATTTCTCAGTGCTGCTCAACAAGGAGAAGATCTTCTACCATGAGCATATTCCTCACATGGATATGGAATCTCTGCCGTGCTTCGCACCAATCCTCAGTGTTCTTCACGATGCTGGGTTGCTCAACTTTTGCTCTGACATCTGCGATTGGAATGAGGAACTAATTCTTCAATTCTATGCAACGCTGCACATCACCGGAGATGCTGAAGATGTGAATTCATGGGTGCTGGACTGGATGTCTGAAAACACTCACTACACTGCACCAGCCTCTGAATTGCTTCGTGCTCTACCACTCAGTCCTCCCCTTGAAGAAGCTCGCTGCATCTACAGTGAACCTGAGCTCACACATCATTACATGCAGGTGCTGATGAAACCTTTGAAGCCAGGTCAAGCACCAAGAACCAAATTCCTCGTGAAGGAATTGTTGTACGTGCCCAGAACTGTTTATCGTATTCTTACGAGGACAATCAGTCCTATCAAAGGCCACGACTCATCTGATGAGGAAATTGTTGGCATCATGAAGAATCTGGTATTCAACATCGTTCATGGCATTCCTGTCAATTATCACGATTTCTTCATGAGGACTATGGGCAATGTTGCACTGTCTCCGTTTGAGCTGAAGCCTTATGCACCTTGGATCATGAGATTCCTCAGGACAAGGTCTTCACTCAACTACAAAGCTGATTTCCAGAATCATCTCAGCTACTTGCCCCCAATTGAAGTCCTCAAGCAGACATATTCCTTAGTTGATGGAAAGGGCAAGGCACCAGCTGTAATTGATGAAGGCACTCGTCCATTGGATGATTAGTTTCGCAAAGCTACATCTTATTCCACCAATGATGACTCTACCACACATGACTCTGCCAATGCACCTAAGTCCACTCCTCAAGCCACTGCTCCGCGCGTGATGACTGACCGTGAACTTCTGCTTAGTCTTCACCAGAAGGTGGATCGAAATCACAAATGGGTTAAGCGTCAGTTTGGTTCACTTCTTCACAACATGACTGCCACACACAATGCAGTAAAACCACTACTACCTCCATCAAGTCTTCGGTCGCACCTGGGCAATCCTGTCACATCTGTATGGTGAAGAAGATCTGAAGAACATGGGTCTTAATGAAGATTTTGACTGGTCTGCACCTCCACCGAAGAAATTCAAGAAGGTCAAGGTTCCTTCTCTGGTGGCCAGCTCATATTCTTCATCGCGCGACACTGATGAACATGAAGATTTGGACGACACTGCGGCAGGCCCTACATCAACAAACGACCCCAACAACACTGGCGCTCCTTCATCAACATGATTATCTTTCAGGGGCGTTAGTCCTCATTTTCGATCCTTTTGGTCATTTGATGACAAAGGGGGAGAAATATGAGTTAGTCTTCAAGCGGGTCTACTATATGGGTGTTTTTTTTGCTAAGTTACAACTCTCGTTCTTCTGAAACTTTATTGGATTGAGTTGTAATCTTAAACCCGATGGTGCTCTGATACTTTTGATGCACTGTGCTCTGATACTCTTGATGCACTATTCTGCATGCTTATTCCTCATTAATATTATTGCACGCATGCTGAATTTCATCAGGCACCACATTTCATCATGCATTTCAAATTTTCCATATTATATGTTAAATGCGTGTATGAATTACAAGATATAGGGGGAGATCTCCATGATTCAACTCTTCAAGTGTGCATTGCTTCAAAAGCAAATTCCTCACTATGCACATCTTCAGGGCGAGTTCTTCTATATGTTGCAATCAAATTCCTCAATATCAGTATTTACACTTCATATGTTTATCCCCATTGAAAACTTAACCTATATTGTCATCAATCACCAAAAAGGGGGAGATTGTAAGTGCATCTAGTCCCCTTAGTGATTTTGGTGTATTGAAGACTTATAGGTTAAGGGACTAATGCGTGTGTGAGTGTACACAGGTCTATAAGTCTATGAGGAGTTTGATATTTATAAGGAAAAGTCGACCCCTAAAAATGAATATCTTCGACTGAAGATTTTGGTATTTTTGAAGACTTTCATGAAGACTTTAAAAGTGAAGAAATTGGTGTGTCCGTGAAGACTTGATATTCATGCGAGAAATATGAAGCTTGAAGACTTTCGTGTTCATAGTTTTGTTTTTCTCTTTCTTGAGTCATAGGAAACACCGTACTATTAAAGGGGGTCAAGGAAATACTAAGGGAAAATTTCCATGTGATGCTCAACTCAAATCCTACACCTACCAATCCCTTCGAGTGAAGCCATTGGAAATCTCATACAGTTTAGTCAATTTCTTCAGTGACAGAGACGAAGTTCTTCTGGTCTCTGAGGAATTTGTCTTGACTGGGGAGTTAGGAATTCGCCAGTGCGGATTGCCTACACAGTGAGGAACATGATAGCCCTGAGGATTTTGCTACTCAAAATTCTGACCGTTGCTGTGCTATGCGCCAGTTGTCCCAAAATATCTATCCACCTAACGGTCATATCATTGAAGGGCATTTATGTCTTATCATGTCGGGCTGCTCCCTAGGCTATAAATAGCCGCCCCCTACAACAACTAGCTGGTTGGCTGCTCCGAGAGAAACTGACACTTGTCATTTGAGAGCAACCCATCCTCCGAGGACTTTGAGCGAAAATCATCAAGTGAGGAAAAACCAAAAACCCAAAACCCAAACACCTACAAACCCCAAGTGATTGAGCATCACTGAAGAGATTGATCCTGAGTGGATCCGACGCTTGTTACCTTTGAAGACTATGCTTCTTCCAGACGGTTAGGCGTCATGGTCTAGAGCATCCAAGAGGAATTGTGGATCGCCGAGTGACCAAGTTTGTGAAGGTTTGGAAGTCGCCTGAAGACTTACCACGAGTGATTGGACGAGGTCTGTGTGACCTTAGTTCAAGGAGAATACGGTGAGGACTGGGTGTCTTGGACTAAGTGTCCTTGACTGGGTGTCCGGGACTGTGTGTCCTCGAGTTTAAATACTTAGCCGCTCCAACCAGACGTACAACTGAGATAGCAGTTGGAACTGGTCTACCAAATCATTGTCTTCACCGAGCTTACTGGTTCTATTTCCTCAACTCTTCCATTTCCTCATAACTGTGTTGTATGTTTGTTCATATCTGTGTTTGATGACTTTGACTGAAGACTTTCTCAATTTCCTCAGTTCAATTTCTTCAGTTTGTTTGTCTTCATCCTGTGTTATCATGTGATTACGCTTCCTGTACTCTGTGCCTGTCTTCATTTCATCATGATGACTATGCTCGTATTCTGTTGTGTTTACTTTTGAGTAGTTATTCCGCTGCTAGTAGTTCTTCGCTAAGGAATTTCCTCACCAGCAAATTCCTCAGTGAAGAATTTCATAAAAATCGCCTATTCACCCCCCCCCCTCTAGTCGATATAACGCACTTTCACACGACCACCAACCATGCCGCCTTCGCGCCGCCCTCTCCACCCGGCCAGCACCGCGCTCCGTGCCGCCCCAGCCACCACTCCGCGTTGTCCCGCCTCCATCGCCTGTCCCGTCCCGGGTCCGGCATGGATCCACCGTCCGCGTCAGCTGCTGCTCTGGATCTGGGGAGTCCCTTCGCCACCCGATACAGGTGGAGAGCTACGTCACTGGATGCCCCTGCCTCATACTCCGGCGACCCGCTGCTTCCCGGAGCTCCGACGCGCCAACCACCCCAGCCCCTCCCCACCCCCACCCCCAAGCTTCCACTGGGTGGTGGTTTGTTGCATATCCACGCCGGCGACAGAGAGGAAATCCACCTTGATGCCGGCGAGGTTCATTTCGGGGAGAAGACAATGACCACCCCTGTCCTCCACTCGATCAGGTGCCAAAATCGACGACCATGATGTGCAGATCGGCGAACCACTCGCGTGCAGGTCTGTCCTCACTAACATGCAGTTCCTTGGCGCCTCCATCCACGCCGCATGTACAAAAAAACTGCCAAGATCCAATTCTTCACAGTTTGTTATTTGCTGGCGAGCGAGCAGTGTAGGTTGCTCTTTCGTCGCAGGGCACATGCGGCTCTATTGACGGCGGCTTACAGTTCTGACCACAGGCCCATGCAGTACGGCTACGCCCTCCGTGTTCCCCATCTCCACTTGCAGTCTAGTCACCGGATGCGTGAAAAACATCTCTTCACTCCATGCAGTCCTCTCCGCTGACGAGCGTCGTCGTGCCTTTTTTGCACATTATTTCGCCTCTACCTACAGTGCTCTATTTGTTTTCGTGTAAAAAAAGTCACCCTCGGGCCGCACTTCAGTACGATGGCGGGGCGCGTGCAGTGCTCTGTTGCTTTGGTGGGAGAAAAGGGAGTCCTAGTGTCGCCTCTACCTCTTTTGGTGATCCAGCTATGCCCACATGCACGCACAACCCAGAAAAAAGAGTGACTACACAGTTGGCTGTTCCTGGGTTCAGTTCACCAATGTGAGTGGCCGTGTAATGAATGGATACGTATGTTTTTGAAGCTCAATTTGCCCTCTCACGCAGTTCACTAAAAAACTCCTCGCGGGTTACTTGGTAACCAGAAACAAAAACATGTCAAATGAAGCTCGCTTCTCATTATATGTGGTTCACTCACTCAATATATGCGGTCCACTCGCCCGGTCTACGCACACAAAAAATATTGAGTTTGGAAAAATCTCACACGGTTTACTTTTGGTAGTGTCGTGGCCCGTTTACGGTAGTCTCGAGGTTCACTTTTCATAGTATTGCGTTTCACCAACGCTCGACATGAAGTGCACTCCACCTCGTTTGGGAAAAATTATGTCCCACAAAAAACAAAACATGCAGTGCACTTGTTCGTCTGATGAAGTTCGGTGTCGTGGCCCGTTTATGGTAGTCTCGAGGTTCACTTTTCATAGTATTGCGGTTCAACAACACTCGACATGAAGTGCACTCCATCTCGTTTAAGAAAATTTACGTCTGACAAAAGAAATTATGCAGCTCGCTTGCCCGTCCGATGCAGTTGGGTTTTCATTCTGAAGCAGTGCGGTCGGCCATATGATGTTCTTCATCCCATAAGTTCATAAAAATGTTACGAAAGCGGAAAAAAAGTAATGTGGTTCACTTCTTGATAGTATTGTGGTTCATTTACATCTGATGTGAAGTGCACTTTACTTTCTCGTACTTGAAAAAATTACGTTTGAATAAAATAAATCATGCAGTTCTCTAACACGTCTGATGCAGTGCGGTTTTCGTCCGATGCAGTGCGGTTTTCAGTCGGATGAAGTACCCACGTCGATTTGGGTGTCGCGAAAAACAAAGTGTCCGCATTTCGGTAAATTTAAAACTGCTTTTAAACCGTAAGGAATTAGAGAGAGTGTTCTACATGAAAAAGTTGTGTCTCGTCGATATCTTTCCAACGGCATATCATTTGAATCATTTCGACGACCGGTTTGTAAAAATTTCGCGAAAAATGGTCGCTGCCACTTGTCGTCTACCACACGATTTTCAAAATTAACTTAAAACTGTAAGGAATCTCAAAACCATTTCTACATGTGAAAGTTGTGCCTTGTCCATAGCTTTCCAAGGACATATTACATGCCTCGTTTCGACAAATGGTTAAAAAACTAGAGCGAAAACAGTACCGAAAATTTGGAAATATTCAAAAAAATAGAATTCTGCGATTTAGTAAATTTGAAACTGCTCTTAAACCGTAACGAATTAGAGAAAGAAATAGATATGAAAAAGATGCGCCTCGACGATATCTATCCAATGGTGTATCATTTGCTTCATTCCGACGAGCGGTTTAGAAAAAAATGCGAAAAAACGCTCGCTGCCACTCGTTGTGGGCCGCACCATTTTCAAAACTGCTCTTAAACCATGAGGAATCTCGAAAAGTGTTCAACATGGCGAAGTTGCGCCTAATACATAGCTTTTCAACAATATATTACACGCCTCGTTCTGACAAATGTTCAAAAACTAGAGCGAAAACAGTATCAGAAAAAACACTGCGTGCAGTTTTTTACCACTGGAAGTTCACTCGCCTCAGTACTGCAGCACACTTGGTTCAAACAATGATGTGCACTTGTGTTGAGCATGCAGTGCCGAAGTGTTATCAGAATAACTATTACGATAATATTATCAGAATAGACCGGCTGTATATATATGTGTGTTGTTGTTCTAAGAATGATCATGATGCCCTCATGTCCGTATTTTATTTTTATCGACACCTCTATCTCTAAACATGTGGACATATTTTTTGATTTCGGCTTTTGCTTGAGGACAAGCGAGGTCTAAGCTTGGGGGAGTTGATACGTCCATTTTGCATCATGCTTTTATATCGATATTTATTGCATTATGGGTTGTTATTACACATTATGTCACAATACTAATGCATATTCTCTATTATTTTACAAGGTTTACATGAAGAGGGAGAATGCCAGCAGCTGGGATTCTGGGCTGGAAAAGGAGCAAATATTAGAGACCTATTCTGCACAGCTCCAAAAGTTCTGAAACTTCACGGAGATTATTTCCAGAATATATAAAAAATATTGAACGCAAGAAGTTCCAGAGGGGGCCACCCACCAACCACGAGGGTGCCTCGTGGGCCCCCTGGTGGCCCTCTGATGCCCATCTTCTTCTATATGAGGTCTTTTGTTCGAGAAAAAATAAGAAGCAAGCTTATGGGACGAAACTCCGCCGCCACGAGGCGGAACCTTGGCGGAACCAATCTAGGGCTCTCGCGGAGCTGTTCTGCCGGGGAAACTTCCCTCCGGGAGGGGGAAATCATCACCAACGATCCTCTCATCGGGAGGGGGTCAATATCCATCAACATCTTCACTAGCACCATCTCCTCTCAACCCTAGTTCATCTCTTGTATCCAATCTTTGTATCCAAACCTCAGATTGGTACCTGTGGGTTGCTAGTAGTGTTGATTACTCCTTATAATTGATGCTAGTTGGTTTACTTGGTGGAAGATCATATGTTCAGATCCATTATGCATATTAATACCCCTCTGATTATGAACATTAATATGCTTTGTGAGTAGTTACGTTTGTTCCTGAGGACATGGGAGAAGTCTTGCTATTAGTAGTCATGTGAATTGGTATTCGTTCGATATTTTGATGAGATGTATGTTGTCATCCCTCTAGTGGTGTCATGTGAACGTCGACTACATGACACTTCACAATTGTTTGGGCCTAGAGGGAGGCATTTTGAAGTAATAAGTAGATGATGGGTTGCTAGAGTGACAGAAGCTTAAACCCTAGTTTATGTGTTGCTTCGTAAGGGGCTGATTTGGATCCATATGTTTCATGCTATGGTTAGGTTTACCTTAATACTTATGTTGTAGTTGCGGATGCTTGCAATGGGGGTTAATCATAAGTGGGATGCTTGTCCAAGTAAGGACAGTACCCAAGCACCAGTCCACCCACATATCAAATTATCAAAGTACCGAACGTGAATCATATGAACGTGATGAAAACTAGCTTGACGATAATTCCCATGTGTCCTCGGGAGCGCTTTCCTTCATATAAGAGTTTGTCCAGGCTTGTCCTTTGCTAAAGAAAGGATTGGGCCATCTTGCTGCACCTTATTTACTTTTATTACTTGCTACTCGTTACAAATTACCTTATCACAAAACTATCTGTTATCGATAATTTCAGTGCTTGCAGAGAATACCTTACTGAAAACTGCTTATCATTTCCTTCTGCTCCTCGTTGGGTTCGACACTCTTACTTATCGAAAAGGCTACGATAGATCCCCTACACTTGTGGGTCATCAGATATCACTAGAGATGATGTCCATTTGCTATTTTTAGTGGATGATAACCCTGTTGCACTTAACATGCCTGTCCATGTACTTACGCAGGGTCATAACGCCGATGCTTTTGTTTGCCGTCGAGGTGAGCTGCATCCCATGTCTTACAGTATTTCACATAATTTGTGCGATTGCAGTTTAACTTCTACCCATTTACTAGTTACATGTAGGTACACATGTCAGTGGCACTGATCCACGCTTCGACCCAGAGGAACAGCTTGCCTCCGCCGTCGCTAACTTTGGGCGAGCTTTGGCCAAGATGAAGTGCCCCAGCAACTTCCTCTCAGGACTTACCAAGTATGTACTCACCAGTTCAATCTTACCAATACCAGTTGCAATTAATGGCTATATTCTGTACGGTTGATGTATTAAGCATGTTCTAGTAAACATGCCTAACACGTTTTTGCTACTTTCCCTACCTTTTTATAGACATCTGGGCCATTCTCTGCTCTGGCCGCACCTGCCTCGTGATGTTTAACTATGTCAATTGCATTTTTATCAGTACCGGTTTCAATGTCTATTAAGCCTGTTGCAATTAACAGTTGAATCCATTTTTGAACAGTTGCATTTCAATGGCTACAAACTTACAAAACATGACTTAGGATGTTTTTAAGCCCGTTGCAATTAACAGTTGTATCCATTTTTTAATCTGTCCATTTGCTATCATGCTACTCTCCTCAATGAAGATATACTAGAGATGCTACCCCATTTGCTTTTTTGGTGGATGCTAACCCTGTTGTACTTAACATGTTTGTCCATGTACTTACGCAAGGTCATAATGGCCGATGCTGTTGTTTTCCGTCAAGGTTAGCTGCATCCCATGTCTTACAGTATTTCACATCATTTGTGCAATTGTAGTTTAACTTCTACCATTTACTGGTTGCCTATAGGTACACACGTCAGTAGCACTGATCCATGCTTCGACCCGGAGGAACAGCTCGCCTCCGCCGCCGCTGACTTTGGGCGGGCTCTGGAAAAGATGAAGTGCCCTAGCAACTACCTCTCAGAACTTACCAAGTATGTACCCACCAGTTCAATCTTACCAATACCAGTTGCAATTAATGGCTATGTTTTGTACTATCGATGTATTAATCATGTTGTAGTAAACATGCCTAACACGTTTGAGTTATTTTCCCTACCTTTTTATAGACAACTGGGTCATTATCTGCTCTGGCAGCACCTGCCCTGTGATGTTTAACTCTGCCAATTGCATTTTTATCAGTACCGTTTCAATGGCCATTAAGCATTTTGTAATTAACAGTTGTATCCATTTTTAAAGAGTTGTATTTCAATGGCTACAAACTTACAAAACATGAATTAGTATGTTGTTAAGCCTATTCCAATTAACAGTTGTATCCATTTTTTAATCCGTCCCTTTGCTACCATGCTACTCTTTCGAAATGAAGATATCACTACTGATGCCGCTGTTTTATTATCATTTGCTATTTTTGGTGGATGTTAACCCTGTTGTAGTTAACATTGGCTTTCCATGTACTTACACAGGGCTACAATGGGCGATGTTGTTGTTTGTCGTCGAGGTTAGCTGCATCTCATGTCTTATACACCATCTATTCCTAAATATAAGTATTTTTAGAGATTCCAAGATAGACTACATAAGGAGCAAAATGAGTGAATCTAGATTCTAATCTAAACTATATCTATAATTCTATATACATCCGTATGTAGTTCATATTGAAATCTCAAAAAAATACTTGTACTTAGGAACATAGCTAGTTGTATTATACATCATTTGTGCAATCTCAGTTTAGCTTCTAACATTTACTGGTTGCTTGTAGGTACATATATGAGGGTTACTGATCCCCGCTTCGATCCCTTTTGCGTATGGGGCAATGAGATATTCATGAACAAGCGTCAAGTGAGGAAATAAGAAAGATTGTTAGGCGAAAGAAACGGGTGATTGGAATTAAGCTCTTTATTTACACTTTGTCGAAGACAATAGTGAACTTTAGGATGGTAAGTAATGTGTTGCCTTTTCCCCTGCCCACAACAAGTTACTCTATTAGACCTTAGTATCTGATATTTTCTCTTTTTAGTGGTTTACGAAGCTATTTACTAATGATTACCTTGCAAACTACATGACCGGAGTGGAGGCAACTAAGGTTAAAGTATATAATTCATGCTACCATGATAATGCTCTAGAAGTCTTCCTGAAGGCGGTGAAGGATGGGCGGGCGATCGTCACAAGGGGTTGGACAAAAGTGGTTCGTGTCTATGACATGCAGGAAGGCACATTATGGGCATTCCGCTTCTTTGACACCGTCGGCAGTCAAAATGATTTACACTTGTCTTTTCACCTTTACCGCCTTTAAATATTGCGGTTCGTCATAGTTAATTGATCCATAATCCTATAATTAATGAACATATTGTACTAGAAATTTTATTTATGGATTCGTTGTTGAATCATTGTGTTGAGAATTTGAATTGCACATTTCGTATTTTGAAATTTACAATTAGAATAATAAATTACAGGCAAAAATAAAAATAGAACAGACGGTCATGGACCTTTGCAAACGGTTCTAGCAGTAAAAGCGCTTGCGATGGATAGCCCAATGCCACATAGTTTTCTACATCAAATCGTGTGTGATGTAGTTAATGAAAGCAAACAGTTAACCAAGGCAGAGCATGTGTGATAGTTACACCTTTCACACATGATCGTAGACATAAAACCGTGTGGGATGTACATCTGAACGGAAACGTCTTCCCTGGATTGACTGTGTGGGATGTACATAAGAACGGAAACGTATTCCTTGGATTGACTGCGTGTGATATACATACGAACGGAAATGTTTTTCTAGGATTCACCGTGTGGGATGTACATACCTACGGAAATGATTTTCTTGGATTACCGTGTGGGATGTACATACCTACGGAAATGATTGGGTTTCGATGACTCGCCCGATCGCACACGGACCCAGCCTGGGTCCCAGGAGGGCCTATCCCCGATGATTTTTGGGTCGTGTGGGAAGGACACCCTATCACACACACTCACTTGGCGACGGTTCCAAATGTCGTCGCGGAAAGGGGTAAAAAACCGTTTGTTTAGGACCGACTTGCACCAGTGGTGATTGAAGAACTCTGTCAATGACACTATCATCAGGAAGATTAACTCCCAATTGAGTCAAGTGGTTGTGGTACCCAGACATTCTGAGTATATGCTCACTGACAGAACTATTCTCCTCCATCTTGCAGCTATAGAACTTATTGGAGACTTCATATCTCTCAATTCGGGCATTTGCTTGAAATATTAACTTCAACTCCTGGAACATCTCATATGCTCCATGACGTTTAAAATGTCTTTGAAGTCCCGATTCTAAGCCGTAAAGCATGGCACACTGAACTATCGAGTAGTCATCAGCTTTGCTCTGCCAGACGTTCATAATGTCCGGAGTTGCTCCTGCAGCAGGTCTTGCACCTAGCGGTGCTTCCAAGATGTAATTCTTCTGTGCAGCAATGAGGATAATACTCAAGTTACGGACCCAGTCCGTGTAGTTGCTACCATCATATCTCAACTTAGCTTCCTCTAGGAATGCATTAAAATTCAAGGGAACGGTAGCATGGGCCATTGATCTACAACAACATAGACATGCAAAATACTATCAGGTACTAAGTTCATGATAAATTAAAGTTCAATTGAATCATATTACTTAAGAACTCCCACTTAATAGACATCCCTCTAGTCATCTAAAAGATCACGTGATCCATACCAACTAAACCATGTCCGATCATCACGTGAGATGGAGTAGCTTTCAATGGTGAACATCACTATGTTGATCATATCTACTATATGATTCACGTTCGACCTTTCGGTCTCAGTGTTCTGAGGCCATATCTGCATATGCTAGGCTCGTCAAGTTTAACCCGAGTATTCTGCACGGGCAAAACTGGCTTGCACCCGTTGTATGTGAACATAGAGCTTATCGCACTCGATCATCATGTGGTGTCTCAGCACGATGAACTGTAGCAACGGTGCATACTCAGGGATAACACTTGTACCTTGAAATTTAGTGAGGGGTCATCTTACAATGCTACCACCGTACTAAGCAAAATAAGATGCATAAAGGATAAGCATCACATGCAATCAAAATAAGTGATATGATATGGCCATCGTCATCTTGTGCCTTTGATCTCCATCTCCAAAGCACCGTCATGATCACCATCTTCACTGGCTTGACACCTTGATCTCCATCATAGCATCATTGTCGTCTCGCTAATTATTGCTTCTACGACTATCGCTACTGCTTAGTGATAAAGTAAAGCAATTACATGGCAATTGCATTTCATACAATAAAGCGACAACCATAAGGCTCCTGCCAGTTGCCGATAACTTCTACAAAACATGATCATTTCATACAACAATTTATACTCATCATGTCTTGACCATATCACATCACAACATGCCCTGCAAAAGCAAGTTAGACGGCCTCTACTTTGTTGTTGCAAGTTTTACGTGGTTGCTACGGGCTTCTAGTAAGAACCGTTCTTACCTACGCATCAAAACCACAACGATTTTTTGCCAAGTGCGATGTTTTAACCTTCAACAAGGACCGGGCATAGTCAAACTCAATTCAACTAAAGTTGGAGAAACAGACACCTGCCATCCACCTGTGTGCAAAGCATGTCGTAGAACCAGTCTCATGAACGCGGTCATGTAATGTCGCTCCGGGCCGCTTCATCCAACAATACAGCCGAATCAAAGTAAGACGTTGCTGGTAAGCAGTATGACTATTATCGCCCACAACTCTTTGTGTTCTACTCGTGCATATAACATCTGCGCATAAACCTGGCTCGGATGCCACTGTTGGGGAATGTAGTATTTCAAAAAAATTCCTACGATCACGCAAGATCTATATAGGAGATGCATAGCAACGAGAGGGCAGAGTGTGTCTACGTACCCTCGTAGACCGAAAGCGGAAGCGTTAAGTAACGCAGTTGATATAGTCGAACGTCTTCGCGATCCAACCGATCCTAGCACCGAACGTACGGCACCTCCGCGTTCAACACACGTTCGGCACGATGACGTCCCTTGAGCTCTTGATCCAATTGAGGACGAGGGAGAGTTCTGTCAGCACAACGGCGTGGTGACAATGATGATGAAGTTACCAGCGTAGGGCTTCGCCTAAGCACTATGACGATATGATCGAGGTGTGTAACTGTGGAGGGGGGCACCGCACACCGCTAAGACAATTGATCTTGTGTGTCTTTGGGGTGCCCCCCTCCCACGTATATAAAGGAGGGGGAGGCCAGCGGCCAGGGAGGAGGCGCGCCAGGTGTGGGGAGTCCTACTAGGACTCCCTAGTCCTAGTAGGATTCCCTCTCCTTTTTCCTTTTCTGAAATAGCAAAAAGGGGGAAAGAGAGAAGGAGTAGGAGAGGGAAGGGGGCGCCACCCCCACCCCTTGTCCAATTCGGATTGGCAAGGGGGCGCGCCACCTCCTGGCCGGCCCTCTCTCTTCTCCACTAAGGCCCATGTTGGCCCATTAACTTCCTGGGGGGTTCCGATAACCCCCGGTACTCTGAAACTTATCCAAAACTTCCCGAAACCATTCCGGTGTCCGAATGTAACCTTACAATATATGAATCTTTACCTCTCGACCATTTCAAGACTCCTCGTCATGTCCGTGATCTCATCCAGGACTCCGAACAATCTTCGGTCATCAAATCACATAACTCATAATACAAATCGTCATTGAACGTTAAGCGTGTGGACTGAAAGGATCGATATAGTTGACTAGAGGGGGGTGAATAGGCAACTAACAATTTTTAGCTTTTGTTTACCAATTTAAACTTTGCATCAAACTAGGTTGTCTAGATATGCAACTAGCTGAGCAACCTATATGATGCAACAACAACGAGCACTCAAGCAAGCAAGAGATGCAACACAATATAAGCTTGCACAAGTAAAGGTACGAGATAACCAAGAGTGGAGCCGGTGAATATGAGGATGTGTTACCGAAGTTCCTTCCTTTTTAGGGGAAGTACGTCTCCGTTGGAGCGGTGTGGAGGCACAATGCTCCCCAAGAAGCCACTAGGGCCACCGCATTCTCCTCACGCCCTCACACAATGCGAGATGCCATGATTCCACTATTGGTGCCCTTGGAGGCGGCGACGAGACCTTTACAAACAAGGTTGGGGCTCTCTCCACAACTGAATTGGAGGCTCCCAACGAAACCACGGAGCTTCACCACAATGGAATGTGGCTCCGAGGTGACCTCAACCTTCTAGGGTGCTCAAACACCAAAGAGTAACAAAATCCACACAAGAAGGTATGGGGGAAGCAAATATCCTTTGGTGGAAGAGTAGATCAAGGTCTCCTCCTTCAATCCCTAGCAAATCAACAAGTTTGAGTGGCTAGAGAGTGAGATCGGGCAAGAGAGCTTGAGTGGCCTTAATGGTGGAGTGAGAGAGGTAAGAGGTAGGTCTGGTAGGTGGAAGAACCACCCTTATATACCAAACCCTAAAATCCAACCGTTATTGTGAAAATAGCCCCGCAGCAGTACAACCGCTCCTTGTCCCGGTACAACCAGGACTCATGGGTACGCTGCAGAAACCCTATCAAGTGGTACAACCGGGCAGACGGGTGGTAGTACCGGTTGTGGAGACCAGCTGGAACAACCGCCCAGCCACCGCTCAACCACTGCTTGAAATAGTAGGGTGTCACCCCTGTGTGCGGTGATCGAGCGGTACAGCACCGGTGCAATCGCCCGGCCTTGGTCATTTGAGTGGCTAATTCCCAAGAGGTAGAACCGCTTGGGGCACCGATGGTACCGGTGTGCGGGGCACAAACGGGCCACTACCACCCAAGTACCGCATCAATACAGGAACTGGACTGGTTGTTGAGCGGTACTTGGCCGGTACAACCGCCAAAGACACACCCTAGTCAAATTTAAGCACGGTGGCGGTACCACCGCCTGGGAGCAGCGGTACAACCGCTTGGTCATGACTGGGTTGTTCAACCCCAGGGTATCACCCCTGGGGTGGAGGTTGGGTTAGAGCCAAGCGCCAGCGGTACAACCGCTCGCACGAGCGGTACAACCGTTGGGAGAACACAACAGGCAGTTTGAAAAAGAAAGGGAGCTCTCTCTCACATGAAACAAGGAAGGCCAAGGAGGGTGTGGCAGAAGTGTACATGCAAAGATTCCCCCAACTCCTTCCAATGTGGATTCCCTCTTAATAGTACGGGTTCCCTATGACCAAAGAGATAAACACGTGGAAAAACGTCGTCTTCGATCTTTTCCTTCCAGAGAGAATAGCTAACCGATGTAAGACTAATCACTAAGAACCTGAAGCACTTAGCACATGATTAGACCAACAAAGGGTTGTCATCATCATCCAAAACACAAAGTAGGGAAATGCCCTTACACCTATGGGTTCGAGAACTATGTAGACATGACCGAGATGTATCTCCGGTCAATAACCAATAGCGGAACCTGGATGCTCATATTGGCTCCTACATATTCTACGAAGATCTTTATTGGCCAAACTGCATAACAACATGCGTTGTTCCCTTTGTCATCGGTATGTTACTTGCCCGAGATTCGATCGTCGGTATCATCATACCTAGTTCAATCTCGTTACCAGCAAGTCTCTTTACTTGTTCCGTAATGCATCATACCGTGACTAACTCATTAGTCACATTGCTTGCAAGGCTCATAGTGATGTGCATTACCGAGAGGGCCCAGAGATACTTCTCCAATACACGGAGTGACAAATCCTAATCTCAAACTATGCCAACTCAACAAACACCATCGGAGACACCTGTAGAGCATCTTTATAATCACCCAATTATGTTGTGACGTTTGATAGCACACAAGGTGTCTGAGGGAGTCCTAGATTAGGGGGTGTCCGGATAGCCGGACTATAACCTTTGGCCGGACTCTTGGACTATGAAGATACAAGATTGAAGACTTCGTCCCGTGTCCGAATGGGACTTTCCTTGGCGTGGAAGGCAAGCTTGGCAATACAAATATGTAGATCTCCTCCCATTGTAACCGACTCTATGTAACCCTAGCCCTCTCCGGTGTCTATATAAACCGGAGGGTTTTAGTCCATAGGACGAACATACAATCATACCATAGGCTAGCTTCTAGGGTTTAGCCTCTCTGATCTCGTGGTAGATCTACTCTTATACTACCCATATCATCAATATTAATCAAGCAGGACGTAGGGTTTTACCTCCATCAAGAGGGCCCGAACCTGGGTAAAACATTGTGTCCCCTGCCTCCTATTACCATCCGGCCTAGACGCACAGTTCGGGACCCCCTACCCTAGATCCGCCGGTTTTGACACCAACATTGGTGCTTTCATTGAGAGTTCCTCTGTGTCTTCGCCATTAGGCTTGATGGCTCCTGCTATCATCGATAGCGACGCAGTCCAAGGTGAGACTTTTCTCCCCGGACAGATCTTCATGTTCGGCGGCTTCGCACTGCGGGCCAATTCGCTTGGCCATCTGGAGCAGATTGAAAGTTACGCCCCTGGCCACCAGGTCAGGTTTGGAAGCTTAAACTACACGGCCGATATCCGTGGAGATTTGATCTTCGACGGATTCGAGCCTCTGCCTTGTGCGCCACGCGGTCACGATGAGTATGACTTAGCTCTCCCATCGGACAGTGTTAAGGAGATCGCACCGGCAGCCGCTCCGACCCTCAATTCGGAGCCAGTTGCGCCTTCCGCGGATGGGTGGATGGAACCCGCCACGGAGGCCTTACCCTCAGCGGTGATCGAGCCGAACATCGACCTTACCTTGCACGAGAGTCATGCTGTTAAACTGCCGGATCCTTCTCCGGCCATGGACTCCGAACCGCATGCGCCCGTTCCTATCGAATCCGATTGGGCGCCGATCATGGAGTTTACCTTCGTGGATATTTTTCAGCACTCACCCTTTGGCGACATACTGAACTCGTTAAGGTCTCTCTCCTTATCAGGAGGATCCTATCCAAACTATGTCCGGCAGGACTGGGATGCGGACGACGAAGAAATTCGCGACCCACCCACCACCCACTTAGTAGCCACTGTCGATGACTTAACCGACATGCTCAACTTCGACTCCAAAAACATCGACGGTATGGATGATGATGCGAGAGACAAAGAGGAACCACTGCCCATAGGGCACTGGACGTCCACCTCATCACATGATGTATACATGGTGGACACACCAAAAGAAAACGACGACGAGGAACGGAAGGACGCAACGAAGGGTTGTCCCCTCGTGAAGCAATCAAAGCGGCGGCGTAAGCGCCACCCCAAATCCCGCCTCGGCAGAAATAACGATCATACAGACCCAGCGTTGGAGCAGGGTGAACCACTGTCGGACCACGGCAATACAGAGAATCAAACCAAACAAACCGATTATGTCAAAGATAATAGTCTGGATGACATAACGCCGGACAGGCACCCGGAGCAACAGAATGCCCGTCAAAGGCTTGTTGCCACCGCGAGGAGTCTAAAAAAGCAGAAGCAAAGGCTCAAGGCTGTGCAGGACACACTCCAAATCAGATGGAGTAAAGTACTCAACACAGCAGCGAAGTATGGTGGTAATCGCCCCACCAAGAGCTACCCGAAGCAGAAGTTGCTACCCGAATTCGATGAGGAGGCCCTAGATCCCCCACAACCAAAAACCAAAACGGCCACCTGGCCGGATAGATGACCTCACGGCCAACATAGAGCGGTAAGCAATGCCGCACACAAGCCAATATGTGATCCACGCGAGGGCTCGCATCAAAAGGACGGCGCAACCAGATCCATCTATGGACCACGCAAACGCGCTCCAGCATATGATGCAACTCAACAAACATCTGAACAACGCGGTACACCCAGATACAGGGGCGCCGCACACCCCCTATGTTTCACCGATGAGGTGCTGGACCATGAATTTCCAGAGGGATTCAAACCCGTAAACATAGAGGCATACGACGGAACAACAGATCCTGGGGTCTGGATTGAGGACTATATCCTCCACATCCATATGGCTCGAGGAGACGATCTCCACGCCATTAAATACTTACCCCTCAAACTCAAAGGGCCAGCTCGGCACTAGCTTAAAAGCCTCCCCGAAAACTCCATTGGAAGCTGGGAAGAGCTCGAAGACGCTTTTCGGGCAAATTTTCAAGGGACTTATGTCCGACCTCCGGACGCGGACGATTTGAGTCATATAACTCAACAGCCCGGAGAGTCAGCCCAAAAGCTTTGGAATAGGTTTCTTACTAAAAAGAACCAAATAGTCGACTGTCCGGACGCTGAAGCCTTGGCAGCTTTTAAGCATAGCGTCCGTGACAAATGGCTTGCCAGACACCTCGGCCAAGAAAAACCGAGAACAATGGCAGCATTAGCAAGCCTCATGACCCGCTTTTGCGCGGGTGAGGATAGCTGGCTAGCCAGATGCAGCACCAGCGACCCCAGTACATCCGAAGCTAGAGATGGAAACAGGAAATCACGGCGCAACAACAATAACAAACGCCGGAATAAAGAAGACAGCACGAAGAGCACGGCAGTAAACGCCGGATTCAAAAGCTCTCGGCCAAGTCAGCAAAAGCCGCCCTCTAAAGGCGCCAGAGACGAACTGTCCAGCCTAAACAAAATTCTGGACCAAGTTTGTCAGATCCATAGCACCCCTGGTAAACCCGCTAATCATACCCATAGAGAATGTTGGGTCTTCAAGCAGTCCGGCAAGCTCAACGCCGTACACAAGGGGGAGGATACACCAAGCGAAGATGAGGATGAGCCTCTCAAGCAAGACACTAGGGAACAAAAGAAGTTTCCACCAGAAGTCAAAACAGTCAACGTGTTACACGTGATCAAGGGAAGCAAAGCGGCACTCCCAGAGAGACACGCCCAAGGGCCTATCATAGCGAAGTCCTACCACTGGTCGTCTCGAACGATCACTTTCGACCATCGTGATTACTCAGCAAGTATCCGGCGTGCAGGATGGGCTGCCCTGGTATTAGACCCAATAATTAACGGATACCACTTTACACGAGTCCTGATGGACGGTGGCAGCAGTTTAAACCTGATATACCAGGATACAATTCGCGAAATGGGGATAGACCCAACGAAAATTTGCCATAGCAACACTACCTTTAAAGGAGTAACGTCGGGCCCAGGGGCTCACTGCACGGGCTCCCTGCTACTAAAGGTTATATTCGGCTTCCCCGATAACTCCCATAGCGAACATTTAACCTTCCACATTGCTCCGTTCCAAAGCGGTTATCAAGCACTACTTGGACGCGAAGCTTTTGCTCGTTTTAATGCAATACCGCATTATGCTTCCCTCACGCTCAAGATGCCCGGTCCATGTGGCATCATTACAGTGAACAGAAATATTAAGCGATCTTTGCGTGCCGAAGAGAATGCGACTGCCTTGGCAGCCGCACACTAAAAACGGCCTCACCAACTAAAGCATTTGATAGGTCGTCAAGACCACGGACGCGGTTAGACGAGTCCGGCGCTGCTATATGTAATTTGTACCGGATTGATGGCCACACCCCCATTACAAATACAAGGGGCTCAACGCGCGCAGAAAAATGACCATTGTGCTACACCCGTCCAGGATATGGCGCAACAGAGACACATGCGCAGACGTGCAGCAGGGACCCGCTCCAAGGATTCTTTTTAGATTAAGACCCTGCGTAAACCTTTTTTACTGTCTCTTGTTGATACACATCCCTCGAATTCTCATCACAATTGAGAAGGATGCTGACGTCTTGGCATGTGGCCACATCAGAATAATGCACGTACCTGGACACAAGGGGCTTCTTACAAGGGGCACTATTTAGGCCCGGTTTATACCATAAAGACCGAATACCTTAGGGAGTGTTCGGCGTCGCGAGTTTGGCCTTATATGCATCAGCTCCGAATCATTGTCTTTGGTCAAATGTTGGGTTTGCCCGGCTCCTGTGTTTTGGTGCCTTACGTTCCACTTTATCAGCTAAGGCAGCACCAGGAGAACTACTGCGATTGTGCCCTGGTTCATCCGGACGAGCACCTCAGTAGAGAAAGCCGAAAACTGACTGTCATGATATAGCGTGAGACTGGTCAACCACTCGATGACCTATCGGAATGTTAGAATTCCTCCGCCTTAACAAAGGGCCGTTTTCCGGCTAGGCATGTACGCACCCCGAGATCGGGAGAGTGCGGAGCCACCAGGGGCTATCTAGTAGCCCCACTGTCAAACTCCTATGGCTAAGTGAAAGTGTTAAAGCATTATAGTCCGGTTGCCTCGTTCGCTGCGCTATCACCTCCTTAATAGGACCAAGACGTTGGGTTAAGTGTGAACACGCGTTTTTTGCGAGCACCTCCGCATTATATGCGTGGGGGTTGAAGCCGACGACTGCAATCTTTCAGGTTATATACATATATACATAAACGGCCGCACAGGAGGCATCACATTACTTTCCGGCAAAAGTATACATACAGCCTTACTATATTTCATAAAAACATTGTGTTTACAATGGGAATACATGTCATTCAAACATAATATTCTTCGAGCACTGGGACTCTATCAAACAAGCACCCTCAAGAACCTCTTCAAAATAGTGCTCGGCAGCTACTCGGCCTATGGCCGAACCTTGCGCCGCAACAGTGGTAGCATCCATCTCCGCCCAGTATGCCTTGACACGGGCAAAGGCCATCTGCGAGCCTTCTATGCACGTAGACCTCTTCATCGCGTTGATGCGCGGCACCGCACCAAGGAACTGCTGCACTAAGCTGAAATAGTTGTTCGGCTTCGGCTTCTCCGGACACAAATGATCTACAACAGACCTCATGGCGAGTTCGGACAACCTATTAAGTTCGGCCCATTCGGCTAGCTGATCAGTCAAGGGAAGTGGACGCTCTGGAACGTTGAATTGCGACCAGAATAGCTTGTCCACTTCATGATCTGATTGATCTTGGAAGTATTTGACCGCATCGACAGCGCTCGCCGCCAAGTCCATATATGCGTCTGCCGAACTCCACAGCCGATCCAGAGGGGCATACCGCGGATCTCCGAACTTCCTCCACAGCAGAAAGGGCTTCCCAGCCGCAATATCCCCAGCTTCGCGCAGCTCCTCCTTCTTCGCCCTCATAGCAGAGCGACTGTCTTTGGTCGCCATAGTGGCCTTCTCAAGGTCCGCTGCCTTCACTCGGTTCTCTTCTTCAAGGAACTGGCAATGGTCGGCAGTGCCTTTTAATTCTACGGCCATCTTGGCCATCTTTTCTTTGCTTTCTCAATGGGCGGCCTTCTCGGCTCTTAACTCTTCGGCCGCCTTCAAAGCAGCTGCATTACTAACCCTCGCTTGTTCCTTGGCTCGGGCGAGTTCCGCCCGAAGGGTCTCCACGATGGCAGCTCCGTCTGCAGCCACAACATATTAAAGATACTGGCATCATGCTGCTCTTATTATGTGACATTCACCAGAAAACATTACTTACCCTGTGATTCGTCAAGCCGCTTGTTAACAAGCTCGATGTCGGTGTCTGCCGCATCCAGTTGCCGCTTTAATTCGGCAAACTCACTAATCCGGCTAGCCACCGGAGCTTCCACCACCTGCACATAAAGGCAGTCTGGTTATTGCCTGGGACTATGATCCTCTGTTCGCCGCCGTTCTCGACGACAACCAGAGTCTCAGGGGCTACTATCTACACAGGGCACACCTAACATGTGCGGTACTATCAAATATTATTTCATGTACCTCAAAGTCTGTCAGTAGACTCATAAAGGCTTCATGTAATCCGCTTTCGGCGGACGAAATTCTTTCCATCACCGTACCCATCAGCGTACGGTGTTCTTCTGAGATGGCCGCTCACCCCAACAGCTCCGTCAGAACGTCCGACCGCATACCAGACGCTGACGGACTCTTTTGTTTGCTCTCTTCGAGAGCCGGACGCTGGGGACTTCGGGGGACTATGGGATTATCTTCTAGCCTCACCGGATCCGGAGAGGCCCTCCGTGACGACACTTCGGGGTCGCCCGCTTCTTGAGCGGAGGAGTCCGAGGGAGGCGTTTCACTCTCCATCATCTCCGGAAGAAGATCCCCCGAAGACGAGCTCAGCTGAGAAGGGCTAAGACCCGAACTGCAAGATATATGCGGCGGTTATTTTCTCAGAAGAAAGATAGTATACCTTTACTATTAAAGTATTTTTTGGATCACTTACGACTCGTTGGAGGGCTGATCCCCCCGTGGACTTTGTGCGGCAAGAGCCCCCCCCCCCCCCGAGGCAGGACCCTCTGTTGGAGACTTCTTCTCTCATTTGGAGGCCTCGGCTTCCGGATCCTCGAAAGCAGTCCTCTTCCTCCCCCGGTTATCCTCCTTTATGGAGGCGCTCATTCCCTTGGTTGGAACTAGCAGCGATGGGGGCCCGCTTCCGCCCATATTATTCCCCCCTGTATCTTCCTTCGAGGGCTCCGGGCAAGGTGCGAGCTCGAGCATATTTTCCAATACCGGATTTTCCAAACCCTTAGGGAAGGGGGGCGAACACCGAATCATCTTCGCCTTTGTTAGCCAGTCCTGGTCAAAGAGCGATCTCTCAGAAATAACTTCATGATGAATAAAGGACGGTGTGTTCGGCTAGAGGATTACTTACTTGCTCGGCGGCGTGGTTACTGCTTAGGCCCACGTCCTCGGTAGTATTCGGACACTCTATTTGAGGTCCGAAGAATGACTTGTACATCTCCTCGTGCGTCAGGCCGAGGAAGCTTTGAATGGCACGCGGTCCTTCTGGGTTAAACTCCCACAAGCGAAGGGGCCGGCGTTTGCAGGGCTGGACTCGACGAACCAGCATAACTTGCACTACCACAACCAAATTAAAATCTCCCTCGAAGAGATCTTGAATGCAGCTTTGCAGTATAGGCACGTCCTTGGCTGGACCCCAGCTCAGTCCTCTGCTAATCCATGACATCAGTTGTGGTGGGGGGCCCGAGCGGAAAGCGGGGGCAGCCGCCCACTTAGCACTTCTGGGAGCCGTGATGTAAAACCACTCCCGTTGCCATAATCCGGACACCTCTGGAAGGGAACCTTTCGGCCACGGAGCTCCTACCATCTTGCTTATTGACGCGCCTCCGCACGCTGCATGTTGCCCCTCGATCATCTTCGGCTTCACTTCAAAGGTCTTGAGCCACAGGCCGAAGTGAGGGGTAATGCGGAGGAAGGCCTCAC
The DNA here is from genome assembly GCF_003073215.2 of Triticum urartu. Classification (NCBI taxonomy): domain Eukaryota; kingdom Viridiplantae; phylum Streptophyta; class Magnoliopsida; order Poales; family Poaceae; genus Triticum; species Triticum urartu. The sequence goes on along the minus strand of NC_053024.1, from coordinate 81,854,066 downwards.
ACACAACAATAAATGTCGAGATGTGGAGAAAGGAGTCCGGATCTAGATCGTGGAAATCTAGCCCGTAATAGAACATCAAACCCTTGACGAAGGGATCCAGAGTGAGGCCTAGGCCTCGGAGGAAGTGGGAGACGAACACGGCGTTCTCGTTGGGTTCAGGAGTAGGGACGACCTGCCCTCGGGCAGGCAGCCGATGCGAAACCTCGGCGGTCAGGTATCTGGCCTCCCTCAACTTCTTGATGTCTTCTTCCGTAACGGAGGAGGGCATCCATCGGCCTTGAAGGCTAGATCCGGACATGGTTGAAGATCCGGAGCACCTGACCTGGGCTTTGGGTGTTAGAACTCGAGGAGGAGGAAGGATTCGATTGAACACGGGAGGGAAAAAAGTAAAAGCCTTGTCCCTTTATAAAGAGGGTGAATATCAAGCGTCCTCTCCATAGTCGTTTGGGACTTGCCTATAATCTAGGAGTCCTAGACACGGTTGGGTTACCCATGACCGTATTAATGAGAATCCCGTAATTGGGGGAACACGATCTCTGCTTTGACAAGACGTGTCAAGAAACCGCCTCGCGTTATGTGTGGAGCTAGTTGAAGAAAAACGGTTCGAATAAGCACCGGGCCATGGCATAATGTCATGTTGCCAAAACGTGTCAGCAGATTAAGATTTGTGTAAATGTTATTCTCTCTATGACAGTATGTGGAACTTATTTTGCAGAGCCGGACACTATCCTTGTGTTCAAAATCTTCTATGAAGTATTCGGAGGAGGAACCCGCCTTGCAATGCCGAAGACAATCTGCGCGCCGGACTCGTCGTCATTGAAGCCTGGTTCAGGGGCTACTGAGGGAGTCCTAGATTAGGGGGTGTCCGGATGGCCGGACTATAACCTTTGACCGGACTCTTGGACTATGAAGATACAAGATTGAAGACTTCTTCCCGTGTCCGGATGGGACTTTCCTTGGCATGGAAGGCAAGCTTGGCAATACGGATATGTAGATCTCCTCCCATTGTAACCGACTCTGTGTAACCCTAGCCCTCTTCGGTGTCTATATAAACCGGAGGGTTTTAGTCCATAGGACGAACATACAATCATACCATAGGCTAGCTTCTAGGGTTTAGCCTCTCTGATCTCGTGGTAGATCTACTCTTGTACTACCCATATCATCAATATTAATCAAGTAGGACGTAGGGTTTTACCTCCATCAAGAGGGCCCGGACCTGGGTAAAACATTGTGTCCCCTGCCTCCTGTTACCATCCGGCCTAGACGCACAGTTCGGGACCCCCTACCCGAGATCCGCCGGTTTTGACACCGACAGTGTCCTCCGGTATTCGGGAGTTGCATAATCTCATAGTCAGAGGAACATGTATAAGTCATGAAGAAAGCAATAGCAATAAAACTAAACGATCATTATGCTAAGCTAACGTATAGGTCTTGTCCATCATATCATTCTCTAATGATGTGATCCCGTTCATCAAATGACAACACATGTCTATGGTTAGGAAACTTAACCATCTTTGATTTAACGAGCTAGTCAAGTAGAGGCATACTAGGGACACTCTGTTTGTCTATGTATTCACACATGTACTAAGTTTCCGGTTAATACAATTCTAGCATGAATAATAAACATTTATCATGATATAAGAAAATATAAATAACAACTTTATTATTGCCTCTAGGGCATATTTCCTTCAGCACCCGCTCACCTTTACGATGGCGTTGTCCACCCAGGACATGTTCGTAGCCAGGTACACTCCCTCCCCCCTGGTCGACGTCGACCATGGCGAACACCACACCCGGTAGGTGTCCCGTCAAATGCCAATGGGCTTATTTTCGAACGCAATGTCACTTTTTTAGAGTACAAAGGATGGCGGGTTACTCGGCCGTGGAGGACGAGTTGTTTTGCGATGTGTGGTTGGTCGTATATGCAGATTTCATAGGCGGGAGCAGAGGGGGCCGTTCTGGCAGCGCGTGCATGATTCATTTCACGCGCGAAAACACGTTACGCCCAACAACATGCACATCATCCATGATCGCAATGTGAAGTCATTATCGTATCGATGGTATGCCATCCAAACCACCGTCGCCGAGTTTTGTGATGCTGTTGATATGCTGGAGGCAAGGTGGTCATTGCGCAGCAACATCCAAGGAGATCAGAAGTTTTGCTTCTTCTTGCTCAACTTGTTGATTGATTCATTCATTCATTCAATATTGATCTACACATTGTGTAGCCCGTACACGCTGAAGTGATGTACCACAGGCTAGAGAGACGGAAATTTACGCACATACATTGTTGAATGAAGCTGAAGGGGCAGTATATGTGGGACGACATGATCCGTTTGCGAAGAACTTGTTGAACATCCAGTTAATCTCGTTGAATTTGAATTATTGTTGTAGTAGACTTATTTGCATGCTATGTATGAGCAATTATGTTATTTTTTATCCTAACTTTGATGAAATCCGTCGTGTTTGCATGAATTTCGTCCCATTAGTTGAAACCCGACTTGAAATGTATGCAGGCATCATTAGATGGCCGCCTCCTGCATCCGTGCCGCGGTCTGGTCCATCCTGTCCGCGGATATGGATGTCGGAGCAAATTTGTGGGCCATCATTGGAGATGCACTAACCTGGTTAAAATAACAATTTCTCATACGATATAGAAATATCATATATTTAGAACTTGATTGACAAATTGTTAAAAGAAATTTTTATTGGATATTGTGAATTGGCTCCCTTTTAATAATAACCAATCAAATAAGTAGCTTCTCAAAATTAAATCATATAAGTAGTTTAAATTACAGGGAAGGAGTTGAGCAACGCATAACACAATTGTACTAAAGTGTATCTACAAACACGTCATCAACAACTCAGTTTAAACACCCTTGCTTCTTTTTCCTGCCATTATTGCTTTCACCGTGGTGTTTTCCGCCACGTTTTCTCTCGCCACCGCCAACTTTAGCACCAACATTGTGGCCCATTCTACCATCTCCACTAGTGCCACGGCCAGCTCCAAGACCGCCTCTAGTGGCAAGGCCCTTTCCGGCTCCAGCACCTCCGCCAACTTCAATCCCTCCTCCAGCATCAACACCCTTGCCCAATCCACTACCTACACCAACACCGCTGCCACTGCCAGCTCCGATGCCGCCTCCAGCACCAACGCCCTTGCCCAATCCACTACCTCCACCAATACCGCTACCACTGCCAGCACCGATGCCACCTCCGACACCAGCTCCCATGCCTGCACCCGCACCACCACCACTTCCAAAGCCGCCTCCTGCACCTCCGCCGGCTCCAAAGCCACCTCCTACGCCAGCTCCACCTCCAAAACCGCCACCTATACCACTGCCAGCTCCGAGGCCGCCTCCAAAACCACTACCTGCACCACCACCGCCTCCGAAGCCGCCACCCATTCCAACACCAGAACCTGCTCCAGCACCAAATCCACCACCACTGCCACCTCCAAAACCACCGCCTTTTCCTCCACCGCCTCCAAAGCCGCCTCCCATTCCAGCACCAGATCCGGCTCCAGCACCAAATCCACCACCGCTTCCACCGCCACCTCCAAAACCACCGCCCTTCCCTCCACCTACACCGTTGCCACCTCCAAGGCCTCCACCGTTGTCATCGCCTATGCCTCCCCCGGAACCACCACCCATACCGCCGCCGCTACCAAAGCCTCCACCGCTCCCGCCACCTATGCCTCCGCCCGAACCACCACCCATACCGCCACCAAAGCCTCCACCGCTTCCGCCACCTACGCCTCCACCGGAACCACCACCCATACCCCCGCCGCCACCTATGCCTCCACCGGAACCACCACTCATGCCACCTCCGGCTCCAAAACCTCCACCGCTCCCTCCACCAATGCCACCACCAGAGCCACCACCCATGCCGCCTCCGGCGCCGCCTCCAAGACCTGCGCCGCTACCAACACCACCTCCTGCGCCACCACCAGCACCGAATCCGCCGCCGCTGCCAAATCCTCCACCACCACCTGCGCCAGCTCCTCCTCCAAGTCCCCCGCCACCACCAATTCCTCCACCATCTCCAGCTCCAGCTCCTCCTCCAAGTCCACCACCAGCGCCCATTCCTCCGCCAGATCCTCCTCCAAACCCACCTCCACCACCGCTACCCATGCCGCCGCCAGCTCCGCCTCCGAATCCACCTCCACCACCAGCGCCAACACCACCACCCGCTCCCGCTCCACCTCCGAGCCCACCGCCCGCTCCCACACCTCCTCCGCTTCCAAACCCTGCACCGGCACCGCTGCCCATGCCGCCGCCGGCGCCACCTCCTCCCCCAAACCCACCACCGCCTCCCATACCTCCGCCTGCACCGACATGACCGCCCGCTCCACCTCCAGCACCAACGCCGCCTCCCATCCCACCACCTACGCCAACGCCAGCACCCTTGCCGTGCTTCTTCTTGTCGCAGCCCTCCGCCTCCGGCCCAACCGTGCCCGTGGTCCACACCACAGGCTTGTCCCACGCCGCAGCACTCGCCGCCCACGCAAGCGCCAGCAGCAGCAGGCACGCCATTGCCCGGCTCCCCATCGGAACGCCGCCTTTCAGCCGCGAGGCTGCCGCTATCAACGTCGTACGGTAAGGGTGGGAGAGTTCTGTGGTGCTACTCGCTCGCTGCGTGCATGCGCTGGGGAAGCCAGAAGCGCCGCGCGGGGTATTTATAAACGGCAGGAGCACGCGCTGCATCGGCTCTGGATTAAAATTGGGCGCTTTCGGTTTGGTGGCGGGTGGATGAGGGCGAGGGAGCGTTGACGTGGCTCAACTTACGTCTTTTTAATGCAGTGCCCTGTGGCGGGAGGCTTTGGTTTGCGCAGCCCAGCGCCGCGTTTCTCACTTTCGAGGCCGTGAGCGAGAAGCTACTCATGCATGTCTAGCTGTTCTGCGTATGCGGTAGCTTGATCGGTTGCCTACTTGCCTTCTTTACTTCTTTTAGCCTGTGATTTGTACAGTTGTGTCTCTCTGTGTTGTGCAACTGTGCGTGCACGATGATGCAATGGATGGTACAGCTGTTCGTTAATGGCGAGGAGCTCGCAAAGAAGCGATGCGGGTGGTAGGAAGAGAGGACGGACAGCTCGGCGTGCACGGGGATGCTTGTGTGCGGCAGATGGCGGTAAGCCCTTTTCTCTGCAAGTGGGCTTTGTAGCCGTCCATCCAGGCAAATGGAGTTCGATGATACTTGAGGTGTTGGTGCTTCATCTTGGCAAACCTTGTCAAAACTCTCAACTAATCACTAGGATTGTGCATGTGATTACAAACTACGAGATGATTTTTGACAGTTCAGATGAACTCAGGCCCAGGTGCGGTTGCGATGACAAACGCGAGGTGAATATGTACAAGCCGTCGACTGGGACGGATTAAAACACTGATGATTAGTGGTGAGCAGCGACTTTCTCGTTGCTCATCTTCTTCCTGCAGACTAGCTACATCTAATGATATGCCACACATGATTACTGGTGGCGACTCTTCTCAGCGCTCATCTTCCTACTTTCCTGAAATGGGACTTGAGCTCCTGGGCGACGCAGAACATCGTGTCCATGGTGTCCTCGTCCAGGTGCGCGTCCTTGACGCCGCCGATCGCCAGGATCGTCTGCAGCCAGTCCTCGTGGAGGGTGGAGAACTCCGCTCGCCCTTCGCTCGACCTGAAGTTCCCCGCGATCCTCGACTTCATCATCTCGCCCGCGACCGCCGCCTTCTCCACTATGGACTTTGGGATCCCCGCCATCGCGGCGACCTGCAGGCCGTAGCTCTCCGGGGAGGCGCCTGACGCGAGCCGGTAGAGGAAGGTGAGCTCCATCTCGCCGTTGCCGCCGCTCCTTGGCCTCAGCATGCAGGCCATGTGCTGGAGGCTCACGTGGGGGTGGGAGGCGAACTCCTTGGTGAGAGGGTGGTAGTGTGTGGCGAAGAGCAGGCGGCATCGCACCTGTTCCACCAGGTGCCGGAATACCTGAGGCAAAATACAGTCATCAGAAGCACGAAATTGTTTGTCAGAAAATGGATACGATGTGAAAACAATGAGAAAGCACACGGTAATGGCTGATATGCCATGTTGAACGTACGAAATTGATCGGTTTTCTGACTGTCCTATCAATGGCTGATATGCAAAACTATTCCTTCCGTCCCATAATATAAGATCGTTCTTGAAGCTATGTAGCCTACTGATACGGACAGTGACCTTAAAAGACACGGCGACAGCATCTACCATGAAAAAGGCATACTGAAGGGTATGGCAAGCATGGTGATGTAATGGATTGAAGGAAGACTTACAGCATATGCAATCGCATATCCATCAAATGTGCTAGTTCCTCTGCCAAGTTCATCAAGCAAGACAAGAGAATCCTCAGTTGCATTCTGAAGAACAGATGCAGTCTCACTACATTCGACAAGAAAAGTACCTGCAAGACCGCAAATAATGTTGTAACAATCCAAGTTAGGGTCATTGTCATCTCATACCTCATGATTCATGGTACGGCCAAAAGAAAATTGACAAGTGCTTTAGAAGTTAATATTGAGAACCCATGGATTTACTCAACAGATATACCATGTAAAAATAGCTATATAATTTATGTGCAAATGTATATTTGACTATACAAGTATCATTTTATTGGGAACCAGTGTCAGAATATATTATTTATGCAGAACAATAAAAAATAAACCCATGTCTGACCAGATCCAGTTGTAGGACAACCCATATAAAGACCTTATCCATTTTTAACTCCTGTTTTGCGCCAAAAGCAATAGGATTTGCAACACTGATTACTTACTTTCTCCAGACATAATCCGATCCGTTGCGCCTAGCCGTGTAAAGATGGAGTCTGCAAGGGTCAATTCACATGATATGCAGGGGACATAACAGCCAAGCTGCAGACAAGAAATTCCATTTATACATCCAAATAGGGAGCCCAGGAGTTAACAAGCAAAAGGGTATAACCAGATTTATTTATACATACCTGGGCAAGCACGATAGCCAAGCAGGTAGCGCGCATTATTGTAGATTTTCCTCCCATATTTGGACCAGTCAACAACAATGCAAAGCGATTATGACCCGATAAATCCTGGCCAAGAGACAAATCGTTTGGTACAAGCCCAGTTCCACTTTCTGCAAAAGCATATGGATGCCATAGACCCTTCATCCGAAGTATAGGCGATTTGTCTTTCAACAGAATACATGGTCTGCACATGGTGCCAAATGATGACAATGCCATTGCTGCAAAGGACCTAAGGACATCAACAGTGCTGATGGCATTGATTACCAAAGACCATTCGGTAGCTTTTCCAACAAAATGTTCCACTAAATTAGCGAAGGTGGTAGCATCACCGTCTTTGATATCATGATCCTGTCAAAAACTCAAAACACACAATCAGTACTGTGGAAGTCCAAAACACAGACAGCAAATACTAGAAAAAGAAATGACCGCTTCTTAGATAGATAGCGTCCGAAGAAATTCCCAGCATATTCATACCTGGTACTGTTCAAAGTCATTGCGTATATCCTCTTCAAACTGATGAACTAATTCATCAAGAGAACTCAGGGTTGGAATATCAACTGATTTTGACAGCGCTGGGATGCCATGGTCATCTCTACGCAAGGCACTTAATAAGTCAATTCCAACCCGGAGGCCCTTGATAAGCATGCCAAACGTTTTAATCTGGAAAATGCAGAAAATTTGCATGTCATTAGCAGTAGTGTAGATACAAGAAAGGCAAACTTCATAATTTGCAAAAATGGGCATCTCATTGATTGAATCTAATCCATACAAAAGAGAACTTTAAGCTACGATAAGCTTAGGACTGGGAATGAAAAAGAAAGAACAACCACTAACCCGCCTCTTTAATATCTTTTCACCAACAAAAGGCAACAGGACAGCAGATGTTAGCCCAACAGTAGATCTGATTCGCCCAAGTAACCTCTCAAGGTCAGGAATTTTCCGGAGATAATAAAGTGTAATAGAGCCTACCCCACAATGTTGGATGAAACCCTCAACAACATCAAGCCTTCTATTTATAGCATCGACATCTTTTAGTGGATGGCATATCCATCTTCTTAAAAGCCGCTTACCAGATGCGGTTATGCAGTGATTGAGGTGCTTGTACAGAGTACCTAAAACAAAGTAAATATAATACAAAGTTTATCTGTGTTTTTATGTTTGGATATGTTAGGAAATTGTCACAGCAGGCTGCAAAAATAAGTAGAGAAGAAAATAGGTAGAAGGCAAACTCCTACCTGATGAGCCACCATCAAAGTTATTGCCGAAAATCTCCAGGTTCACAAGAGTCTGACCATCCATCCTTAAACAAGTTTGGTACACATTGTAAGGTAAGACTTCCCCATTTTTTAGAGCATCGTCTAGCTGTTTCCAGATTGTAGCTTATCAGAACGTAAACAGGCAGTCTTATGAAAACAATCGTTTCCCAAGCAAATAAAAAAAGAAAGGCAAGCACATCATTTACTCTATGATTTGTGCAAACAATTTTTTGACATTATACTAGTTTAAAACTAGAACACCTTTGCACATATAACTTGTGAAGTTGATATGGTCAGCATAGAAAATGAGAAAAAAAATTATATATTAAAGAAATTACATACTCCCTCCATTCCAAAATATAGTGCGCCCGCGCTTCCCGAGGTCCAACTTTGACCATAAATTTAATCAACGAGACCAATTGCGGCGGGAGAAAAAATTATATAATTGAAAACTTTTTTCGAATACGAATTCACTGATATAATTTTTGCTCCCGCCGCAATCGGTCTTGGTAGTTAAATTTACGGTCAAAGTTGGAGCACGTGGATAGAGGAAGCACTACATTGTGGAATGGAGGGAGTACTAATTAGTTGTATCTAGGAAACAGGAAAGTGATGTCTAATGACAGTGTTCTGAAGCAATTTGAAGTGTTGCTGAAAAGGAAAATGTTGCAACAGAGGCACTCGGAGAGAGAGAGTTGGATTAAGATAAGTATACCATAAGTCTAGTCAAATGACCAATAAGTCCACCAAGTGCAAAGATAACTGCATCTCGATTCACTGAATAATCCAATGCAGATAACCAAGAATCTGTTGATGCTTTAAAGTATCCTTTAGAATGTACTAGCATTTGAATTTGTGAGGCATCAGAGAAACCTGTCCCAGGTAGTGGGGTCAGTTGCATTTTCACAGAGCCTGCAGTTAGAAGAAAGATGTTTAACAAAGAAACCAGGTGAAAATAGAAACTAAAAGAGCAAAAGATTACAACATTTTACCTGCTGAGGCATATTTTATCATTGATTTACGACTTTCTCTTGAGAGGCCTGGCAAAAGAAAACAAATATTAGTTCTTAATACATCGAGATTACAAGATAAAAGATGTACTGACCTGAGGATTCATAGATTATCTCCCTCGGGGAAACCTGAAAAAGCATGCTGATGAATGATCATTTCTGATCTGTTGAACCAAAGCAAATAAATTGCTACAGCAAAGCGCCTACCTGCACCAGCAAAGCCCCCAAAGCTGCAGACGAATCATCATCTTGAAGTGAACCAACCCAGATTTTAAGTGCAGCATAATCTAGAAAAGCAAATCCGTAGACCCGAGAACCATTAGAAGCTAGAGTAACCTGAAAATTCCCAAAAAAAAAGGACTGGCTACATTAGGTCAACATCACCTATGAAAAATGTTGATAAAAGTAATTCAAGATGAATTACAGAATTTGTGAACAAATTGCAGGACAAAACTGACTCGTAAAATCTAGGATACATAACACTGCATGTTTCACAGGGACAGTGAAAATATCATTTTACTAAAACAATAGCTGAATTAAGTATCAAGATTGTCTTCTGCAAGTTACATATATTTCTACTGCCACAATATTTTACATGTTTATACACAGTGATCAACTAGACTTAGATTTATCACTATGTTTCTATGTAAATTTATTTGGTCATTGTGTCCAAAGACCACGAGTTTGTAGTTCTTTCCTGTCTTTTGAGGAAATAGTGTTCTTTCTATTATCAGATGGTTAGCTTTTGTGGTAGTATTGTGTCTTCTCATGTGCGTCAGATGAACATACAAAACATTATACCAAATCATATTGCCAAATGCAATGTATTGCTTTGTTAAAAAAGGCAAACCTCTTTCAATGCAAGAAGATGAACAGCATCAGGCCCTATGTTGCTGTCAGCTGCAGTTGACGGTGTGGATACATGAGCTAACTTTCTTTCGATAACCTTGCAGGAGTACAAAAAAAAGTCACACTTATATACAGTCAATCTCTTGTAACTTGAAAGGACGTGCATCCGTCAATGGAGATGCCAGGGTACATATTAATATATGCATTCAAGTGCTGCTGCACAGACCACAGGTTATGTAACTACTACCTTGATCAATTCTACTACATGTTTTAGACCATGAGAGTGTCTAATGTGTGTGCTTCACCATTAGTTTTGCAGTCACATGTCAATGTAAGTTCTTAAAACTGTACTGACCTCTAAGCTTTTTTATGACAATCTAGTAATAACATTTACACGAGATTAATCAAAATACTATTGCGTATATACCTCCGTTTCTAAAATCTAAATATATGACTTTTTAGAGATTTCAATATAGACTACATACGGATGTATATAGACGTATTTTAGTGTGTGGATTCACTCATGTTGCTCCATATGTAGTCCACATTGGAATCTCTAAAGGGCTTATATTTAGGAACGGAGGGAATAATATATTAGTGGTCAAAGTTTCAAAGTGTTGACTACACACATTCTGAAAGGGCATCCAAAAAAGAATGGAAGTGGAAAACTTACTGAATTTGGTCCTCTAGATTTCGCCTGTGCTGCAGATTCCATTTGTTCTATCCTTCCAACTTTATATCTGGAGGGAAATGCTAGATTGATCAGCAGTCAAACCACCAAAAGAAATAAAAGTAGAGCAAGAAGTAATTTATATCCAGTATTATAATGGATGTGTCACATCACAAATCATATCATATACATTTCAGTATACAAGGCCGCTTCATTTTTTTTTATGTCTAATTTTGACCATTAAATTTACCAACAAAAAGTGAGTTATATGCCACAAAAAGTATGTCAATGTATACACATTGGAAAGAACTTTCCAATGATATATTTTTTATGACATAACCCGTATTTTGTTGACCAAAATTATAAGTCAAAGTTTGACACGAAAAACCAAAGTGGCCTTGCATACAGAAATGGAGGGAGTACTCAAATATAGCGTTCAGATGGAACTAAATGCATTTTGCAGCTGAACAGATATAGTTTTTTTTTCACAACGACACTGGCACAGAAACCAATAAGGAATCAATCTTGAGTGCATTTCTCATATTATAATCAACAACAATACCGATAGAAACAAACATATGGCCTATCAATACCAACCGGAAGAACTGTGCATGAACTTGCTGATGTTCAAGATAATTTTAAGATCAAAATGCTGAAAATGAGCAAAGCATAAGGAGACTAAGAAGTTTACCCCCGAGCTAAAAGCTTTTCAACAGCATCGTCAATCCCACTCTCTGAAATACCAACCTTCACATAAGATGAACAAGTCAGCCTCATGTACCACAGCGAGAGTGTTTACTAAAAGGCTGTATAAAACTCCCTTTTCTTCAAGAGTGTTTAATACAAAAGCATTAGTTGAAACAGAACATGAAATGCTACTATAGTGGCCAACAAAATATGAAAAAGACAAGCTGCTGCGGATAGACCCTAGAGGAAGTGGTGTATTGCCAAAAGCTTGAAGCAATGTACCCAATCATCTCCAAAATGCCAATAGAACTACATTACCGAGAGTATTGTCTAAATAATACAAAATAATATAGCGTACACATGATATTATAGGACAAATGATCTAGCAAATGATACTTATTACTCAACCAACAAGCAACCATGAGGGAGTATATATTAGCAGGGTCAGCACAGCAGACATTCAGACATCAGAACCAAGCATTCCAGTGGCAAAATAAGAATGGTCACAGTTTGTGACTTAAGTTACCTGTCGGCATTTTCCAACCCCACTAATAGTCATTTTCCAATCAAGTTCCTTTTGGCCGATCTCAGCATCTACTTCATAGAGCTCATAAAACTTCCCCTACACATACAGGAAAAACACTTCTGTAGGTTATATATCTCAAGTAGCAGAAAATAACTGGTCAACTTAGATAATTTTGGAGGTCAGGGGAGTCTGGGAGAGGGATCAAAGCAGCATTCAAAACTGTGAGGTGTAAGCAGACTGAGAGGATAAGAACAAATGAAGGAACCCAAAATAAAAGCAAATAACATTTTGGACTATTAACCAGAACAAACATCATTCATAAATGTCTAACTTCTGATGCATATGTCAATATGCATGGAGTAATTGAGTAGAACTGTCTAAGTATGAGAAGTAAACAAAGAATTGTGCGGTAGTCCCATGAGAAAAATGCATCTAGTTCATAATTATAGGGTTAGGCAATAGCTCAGTATGACACCAAGGTATGAGAGATACTAGTTAGCATTGCAGTAATCTTTAACGTGATAATCTTACAGATAGTATACTGCATATATGCAGTGTATGAGTCAATGATGATGGAATTTACCACTTTGAAGAAGAGGAGAACATCCATATATTTGCACTTAATAGTCCAGTATTGCTTTTGAGATGTTGACATCTTTCTCAGTGCATCAGGTGGAATAAAAAGAGTTCTCTTGTCATAAAGTGGGTCATCTGGCCGCCTTTTATTTGCATCCCTGATATTCAAAGGATTCAGCCATTCAAATTTACTACGTGCACTTTCAGCCATTTCATCATGAGCCATTTCCCCAGCTGGAGAACAATGAGCTGATTTCACCTTCTTATTTGAACCCCACAAAGGAGACTGACTGTTATTGGCAGTCATGCATTGATCCTGTTGAACTCTCTTCCCACGAGGAGCCACTGCTCGTGTCACTGGAGTTTCTGGTTTCAGAAGAACAGAATCAAGTTCCGGAAACAGTGTAGCAGGTGCTCCAATATGCTTACCATTCATAGATACTGAGAACTTATTCAAGTGGTTCTGCAGCGGAGTTCCATTTGAATCAAATTCCGGAAACAAATTAGTTGCTTTAATGTATGAATGGTCTGAAGACCCAGAGAATAGCTTCTTTGAGTGTTTCGCTATAGGAGTATCATTCGAATCAAGTCCAAGCGGTGTCACTGCTCTAAGGTATTCACCACTAGAAGAGCCCGATGACGACTTTTTCGATGGATGCTGCAAAGGAATTGGATATGAACGATACTCTGATAAAGGTGTATCTGCTCCATGAAAAGGCCCAGAAAAGATTCTCTTTAATGGATCCTGGGACGGTGTTTGTACATCAAATGCTTCAAACACTGAATTAGCTTGAACGTACTGGTTGCTGGGGCACTCTGAGGATAACTTCTTCGGACACTCCTGAAGCAGAGTTGGATAACCAAGTTCAGGGAACAGCGTGCTTGCTCTAACAAATTCATCGGTGGAAGACCTTGCAGAGAACTTCAATGGCTCCTGTGGCGGAGTGGTATCCGTGCTATGTTCTGCAAATAACACAGTTCCTCTGCTATATTTGCCATTGTGCCGTACAGGGAATGATGCACTTGGCTGCTCATTTGAGGTATCTTCATTTCTACCAGGTAAGGCTCTCTCAGCATTTCTAATCTGAGCGGCATCTTTGTTTCTGCAACAAACACAAAGAGCATCACCATGATGGCACAGCAAAAAAAAGTGTTCTCCAAAATAAGCAGAAGATCTGCCGATGCAAACAAACAAACAAGAAACTTTAGGGACCAAGAAGGCAATAACATACACCTGTCATACACCCAATAACACAGAAACAAATGCATCCAACCCAAACAATCCATAGTCCATTACAGCAATCCAAGCTTGCACTGAAGTGAAGGACGATTAGCACAGTTAAACACTGGACCCAAAATCCAATAAGCTTAAGGCTAGTTGCAATGTAGATGGAGTGAACCACATGCAAAATATGAATCTGCAATCAATGGTGATGTGTATTAGACCAGATTCTTCCTTTCGATTGTACGGAACAGCTTCCAACCTGAAGTTTACTTTGGTTCGCAAAATTATGGTGGATCATCTATCCATGCTCAAAAACTACAACCATGTGAATCAAAACATAGATAGATCACATAAAACACCATCCAACAGCCAGGAGACACGGTCAGTAAGCAAATTGGAGTTAAGAGAAACGGATTTAGCAGCAAGCATGGCGACTGATGAGGACAACGCAATAGCAAAAACAAACTGACTAACTGAGGATGACAACGCGGCCCGTAAACTATCAGGCACAACACATGCAGTGGCCAAACACCAGTCGCGGTCAGCAGCTAAGCCCGTCAAAAGACAGCGCAACTGCAAACTCGCATCGATCTCATCCCTGCTGCTACCGGCCACACAATAGCGCTACCCGCAACAAATGAAGCCACGCCAGAATTTGGGGTTCAAGCAATTCCAGCAGAATACATGTGGAGACCAATGGAACGATAAATCGGCCGAATCGGCATCCACTATCAAGCGGCAACCACCTAAGCGAATGCGCGCGCGGACCCGTTAGCCAGATACCGCGGCAGCTAGCCCAATCAAACGGCACCCAAACCCGGACAAAACCCTAGGACGGCGGGAGCTGCATTGGTCGCGTACCTCCCCTGCGACGGCGGCCGCACGAGACGCTCCATGATGCCGTCGACCGACGACGCGGCGGGGGGGCGCGGGGGCCTCTCGGGGGTCCTGCCGGCGCCGGGCGCCTCCTGCGCCGGGCCCTGGCGCGGGTGGAGGAAGGGGAGGATGGACTGCTGCTGCTGCCGCCGCGGCTGCATCGCGGTGGCCGGGATTCGATTCGAGGTGGCTCCGTCCGGGCGGGAGGAGCGGGGTTCTCTGGGAGGTGGTAGCGGAGAGGGGAATGGGAGGGAGATGAAATTATTTGGGGGAATTTCCGAGCGGGAAATGCGAGCGCGGTGGAGAGGGGAACTGGGTGGGGGTTTTCCGCTTTCAATCCCCGCCGTCTCGCGTCTCGCGCCCTGCGTGCGGGGAAGAAGAGAGGTTTGGGCCTAGGCCTGAAAGCGTTGTGCCAAATCGGCGGCCCGGGCTTCCAGCGCGCTCCTCACACGATGGGCCCCTGCATTTGTTTCGGTGGGATTCCTCTGACGCCATCAAAACAGGTGAGCTTGTCTCCAAAATAAAAATAAAAATAGATGAGCAAACACCAACTCTATTATATTAGCCCGTTAAAGGGCTGCCCAATAAGCTTAGAGGTGTTCTTATTATTATTATTTAGAAGTTTGATTTGATGATATTTTCCTAAAAAAATGATTTTAGAAAAATAAAAATATATACTGGGAAATATTCATTTGCCATGTATTGATAAAAGTTCATGGTGTGTTAAGAATGTCCACAGTATTTTCAAAACATATTCATGTGTACAAATATAGAACAAAATTTAAAATGAAAAAAAAGGAAAAGGAAAGGGTGAGAGAAAAGAAAAGTAAATCCGTGCAAAAGCCAAAAGAACCAAACAGAAACCAGTTTAAAATTGGAGGAAAACTAATAAGGTTGAAAATTCCGACAAATGGCCTTGCCTAGGAGGCTGTTATGACCGGCATATTAGGGGTTTAGCCCAATGGGTTGTGGACCAAGTTATTTTATCATTATTAGGGGCTTAGCCCAATTATCTTATCGTTGTTATGATCGTTTACTTAGGAGTCAAGTAAACCTCTCTATATAAGGAGAGGAGATGTATCAATCTAATCAAGCAAGAAGCAATCATTATTTGCTCGGCTTCCCAAAGGGAGCCGGGAGACTTAACCCTAGCCGCCTCTTGCGCCTCCGCCGCCTTTTCTTCATCGCGCCATGGCGCCCCGCCGCCGGCAGCCGCTATCGCATCTCCGTCAACCCTCCCCCTTCCCGTACAACCTACGCCCTAGACCGGGTAGGATCCTAGCTCCTACCAGAGGCACACATGTGGGCGGTCGCCCTCCTATCTAATGCAATGGACGCCCGAATCGGAATTCTGATCCTAATAAAAGGAATAGTTCGAACAACATCTACTACTATCACTGAAAACTTTGTGTTAGTATTTACCATCTGTATTAGCCTTAAGCTTTTACTAGAACAAAAATACCTTGAGATAGAAAGGAAAGCAAATGTTATAACTCGCTTGCCTACAATTGTTCCGCCCAGTAGCACACGATTCACAGGGAGAGGTTCCCAGTGCTTTTTTTACGATTTATGCATTGGTTTTTTATCTAGTTTCCATGTGCTCTAACGCTTTCCTTTTGGTTTTTTATGGTACATCTGTTTTTATTTTTCAGACCTTACCAACTTTATTTTTTTATTTTCATTATTTAATATATTCCTGCTTTTTTTAATTACCCAAAGTTTTTTTTTAAAAATCAAAATTATATGTGTTGAACACTTTTTCAAATTTCCCTTTCTATTCTTTGTGTATGTTTTTATTTATACTATATGAACGCAATTTTAACAACAAGCCCACATTTTAGACATTGCTCCTTTTAAATTACATTACTGTTTTACTTAAAAGATATGAAAAAAAATTAGATCGCATGAAACTTTTTTGTAATGTTCTTATTTAAAAATTATAGGAGCATTTTATAAAATTCTTGGAACACTTTTAAAAATACATTAACATTAGAAAAAAAGTGCATCTAACACTTTTCAAAATTATAAAAGAAACTATAGTTATATGATTGTTTTTACAAAATGCATCAAACACTTTTCTTAATGACGTGATTTTTTTAAATGTGTTGAACACTTTTTTTAATAACGTGATTATTTTTCTATTTACAAGCAGATTTATAAAAATGCATTGAGCACTTTAATTAATCAATTGAATATTTTAAAATAAATGCAGTAACCTTTATTAATTAAATGATCATTTTTATGTTTTCCTTTTATTTATTTTACTTTTTCATTCCCCCTATCTGTTGTTTATCTAAAATAGACATATATTTTTACATAAGAATATTTCTTCAATTACATGTCGAACATCGTTTTCTAAATATATGCTAAATATTTTTTTAAATACATGCTAAACTTTTTCCGGATACACGTTGAAATTTTTCACTGAACTCGTTGAATATTTCTAAAATATATGATGAACCATTCCGAAATGCGCCAACACTTTTTTAAAATTTCATAACAAATGTAAACATTTGTTTACATTTCTGTGTACATGAATAATGAAAAATATCAAACAAAAAAGAAAATATAGAGAAGAAATAAAAACTACTCCCGCCGTTTCTAAATATAAGATTTTTTAGAGATTCGATACATACTGCATTCATATGTGTATAGATGTATTTTAAAGTGTAGATTCAGTTATTTTGCTTTATATGTAGTCCGCATTGAAATATCTAGATGGGTTATATTTTGAAATGGGGGAGTAATAAAATGGAGAAAAAGATCAACCCTAACGGGATTTATATACATTGTAGCCCTATTGTTGACCCGAGAAGTTTGAATTCCATATATTTTTCTCGTTTGGAAAAAGAAAGAGGTCAATAGACAAGGTGGTGTAGTACGTTTGGCCACACGTTTTCCCTACTCTTATTTTAGCCTTTTCGCGAAGTGTCTAAATACGTGAACTACGGCTAGTGCATCATTTTTTTTTTGAGGGAACGGCTAGTGCATCATTTGCACCACAAGGCGACCAGACCAGTCCACCTCTTCTAGTACGAGTACCTTCTAATTTTTTTAATTTTTTTGCGGGGTTCTAATTTTTCTTTCGTATGCACATTTTGACAGTTTCAATAATCTTGATTGATGGTGACTAGTCTAGTCTACTAGAAGTTCTCATCGGTGACGCTTGGCCAAAGCCAAAGCCAAAGCTGACCTGATTCGATTTGGACGCGGCATCCTCGTCCCAGCCACGTGGAAACACCGCAGAAGCTTCCGAGCAAACGACTTTTACGTACGCGCCTAAGCAAAAGGCCGGCAGGCACGTTTGACCGGGAACCAGACCCGTAACACCCTCCCAAATCCTATCCCGCTATATAAACGCGCCAGATCCACCGCCTCTCCACCAAGCACAAATTGGCCACGACCAACACCCACAGCCCGGATCCAGATCTTGTTCTAGTAGCAACCTTCTTCTGCGTCGGCGGCTCACAGGGAAGGGAAGGACTCCACCGTCGAGCCGATTTTCGGAGCGGATCGTTCGTCGGTCATCAGGCGATGGCTCGCGCGGCGAACGTCGACGCGCCCGCTGCCGGCGCGGCGCAGGGCGGGGCGAGGAAGGCGGAGGGGTTGGCGGCCGTGGCCGGCGACGGCAGGAGGGTCGACCAGGCCGTGGCGTACCTGCTCATGGCCGCCGCGCTCGCCGTCACCTACCTCGTGCACTGATCGGTCGATCGGTCGACGGACGACAGTCGGCAGCTAGGAGAATTCATGTTCGTGTGGCCTCATCTTTGTGTAGATCTTTAGCGAGGAAAAGAAAAGGGATTCTATTACTTTTGTATCTCTGTAGCTAGTTGGAATCAGTTAGATTCGTAGGTGAATCGCCTGTTCGTGTCGTTTCATCCATGTTCGTTCTGAAGGTCTCTTGACATGTTCGTGGTCAGGCCCAGTTAATTGAAGAACTAGGTTGACGTCTCCCAATCCTGCCCAAGATCGTTAGCCCTAAGCGCCACTGCCCACGTGTCGCTCTCATAGGCGGCTCGGACGGCCGCCTCATCCTCCACCACCAGCGCCTCTCCTCCCCTCTCCATGGCGATTGCACTTGGAGCAGCGGTTTTTACATTTTAGTAAACCGCACGCATCATTAATCAATGAAAATGATAAAATCCAAACGTCAGATTTTTTATCATGACAAATCGAATATTTTTATGAAAATTTTAGTTGTCAGAATGACTAGTTTAGTTGACAAGCACGATAATTTTTTGGCAAAAAGCAAACACACGGAACACACAACAACTTTAGAAAAATTAAGAGTTGACAAATGTCTTGAAAACTATGCAAAGGACCCTAGGACATGGAATAAGAAAGCCCGTACAAATCCTTGCATACACCGAAGCTAACAGTTGTAGCCAATATCCAGCGTCACCTTGATGGAGGATGAGACCCGACATACACCGAAATTTTGTTTTGTTTGTTTTTGTGGAGTCAAAACGTAGAATGAAAGCTACATACACACCGACACTCTCTTATTCCTATACCTCTTCGCTAACTCACTCGCCTACAAAAATGAATAGGCGAGGCTAGGCAAACCCAGCCGCTGACTTTGACTGTATTGTACTAGACTTTCTAGCCTTTTATTTTAATTTAGAACCTTTTCTCATGTTCTTTCATCCATTAAGTAGGCGAATCGTCAGGTCCTTAGTAGCGTTGACAAAGAAGAACAGCCGGTGGAAAAAAATTGGTGGCCCGTTCAGTGATTTTTCGTGGCGCCAGCTGTGATTGGTTTTGTCCTTCAAAGTTCTCCATCAGAGTTGAAGTTGCGCTATCTGGTTGCTGGTGGCTAAGTTTTGGCGCAGATTTTCATTCAGCTTCACGCGTCTGCTATGATGTGGGTTGTGTCAACGACTGCGTACGACGAAGTCGGAGTCATTTGCTCAGAGTTTAGGGATAGCGATGACGCCTCTATCGAAGCGATGACGATAACGCCTGGGCTGTCCCGACGTGGTCCTTTTTGGAGTGGTATGTGTGCTGCTTAGTGGTTGTGATGGTTTTTTCATCCGGTTCTTCATAATTATTTGGACAATCTGATTTTCGCTCGGTTTTCCTTCATTAAGTGATGAACTCTTATTTTAGTGAATGCAGAAATTCTGTTATTTAAAAAAAATCCAGCGTGACACTTAACACCATCTTCATAAAGAGTTTCTAAGTTAACGAACATTCATGTTATAAAGGGGTTGAGATCCTCTGTAGTACTGTATCGTACTGTAGTGCGGATGACAACATGGAACCGGGTCCATATGACAGTGACCGTACTGCATGATTCAACCGTCGAGCCACGACCGTCGAACCACGAATTCGGAAAATGGAGAGGAAAAGAAGGCCTAATCTCCGCCCCAACCGGACGGTGGGAAGACGAGACCATCCGCTTCTCAACGCCGTCATGGAGAGTGTCGTCATGGTGAGAAGCACTGGAGAAAACCAAGACAACCTTGTTCGGCGTGGAATTGTCCTCATCCTTCCGTCGCCACCACACCCGCGTATGAAAAAACCACAGGAAAGGAATGGGATCCCCCTCCTTCACCCGCAGCCGAAGCAGCGAGCAGGGGCGGAGGAAACCACGCCCTCGCCGGCTTTCACCGAGAGAAACCGCCTGCCCACAATCGCATTTTTCTCCTGGGGAGGGAGTCGGGGTACGGGCAACTACCACCTATGTGCGCTCCACTCCCAAGTCTCCACACTGCTCCTGCTCCATTATCCCCTTGCGGCAGGGGCTTCCTCCTCTGTCATTGGGCTCCTCCACGAGACACACATCCTCCTGCAGAGGGAGCATGGCAGCATGCCTCTTATCTGTCATTCCTCGTCATCACTACCTTACCCTAGACCTTGCAACAACACGCATCATAAGCAGAGTCATGCTTGATCAGTTTAAAGTTTCATAGTAAAACATAACTTAAGTGAACCGTCTGGCAACACGACAAGTATGTACAATCACAACAACAAAGCATACACAGGTATTTCCCAGGACTCTGAAGACAACCAGGCAATTCTTCGGCCAAGAAAAGAGAAGATAAAACTCGGGTATTGTCTGTCTGACTCCCACTACCCCGAGCTGGTATAAGTGGAAGCCGGCGAGGGCCCTAAACCTATCGAACTCGCCAACTTCCTTCCATCCATAGCACAAAATGCTAAAGAGATGCACATATACTCATCTCTAAGACGACTCAGAGTCAGATTCCTCCTCGGAATCTGCAGCTGACTCTGAATGATGATCATCATCTTTGGAGCCATCTTCAGGTTCCTCCTCAGAATCTGCAGCTGACTCTGAATGATGATCATCTTTGGAGCCATCTTCAGGTTCCTCCTCAGATTCTGCAGCTGACTCTGAATGATGATCTTCTTCGGAGCCATCTTCAGGTTCCTCCTCAGAATCTGCAGATGACTCTGAATGATGATCATCTTTGGAGCCATCTTCAGGTTCCTCCTCGGAATCTGCAGCTGACTCTGAATGATGATCTTCTTCAGAGCCATCTTCAGAGCCTGACATAGAGAACTGCTTGGAGATGGGCGTCGGTCTTTGCCTCGTTGTTTTCTTTGTCATAGCTTCAGGAGTCACCTCGCCTGGGTGCACCATCTCTTCATCAGAACCTTTCATGTTTCTTCGACTCCGACGAACCCCTGGTCGAAACTGCTTGCTAGCAAGAGCCCGGGCAGCAAGGCGGGTCCTCTTGCGTGGTACAATAACCTCCTCATCCGAGTTGCTCTCGTGGGAGTCAGAAGCATCAGTGTCTCCATCGCTGCTGGAGGAGCCGTCATCCTTGTCATCATAGTCTGAGACTTCATCGTCGCCAGAACTAAGATCGTCTAGGTCCTCCTTGGCATCCTCCTGTTCTCTGTCTTCATTATGCTCGATGTCAGCACCTATATCAGTTCTGTTGTCTGCCTGACGAGGAACTTGCTTTTCCTTTTTTGCCGCCTCCTTGCCTGAATCAGCTTCCTTTCCTTTCCTGCATCCAAGTAGGTAGATTCTTTTCACATATGCACCACTATAGTATTTACTAAGAAACTAGGGGAAAACAGCAGTGGAATTGTTTGAACTTACGCTGTAGCTTTTATTGCCTCGTTTATGCGACGATCATAATCAGCTGCACAGAAAACAAACACATGGTGTCGACGTCAAAAGGATAGCAGGTGATCACAAAATATAAATAATTTTAATTAAAGGTCAAGATATAAACTTCTACAAAATTGGAATGGAAGCAACCTACATCACATATTGCAAATAACAAATACAGTAGAATCAGTGCTCCAACTCCCCTAATTTGCCTCTGACTATCAGAGCCAGTAAAAGCATATTGATGAATGCATAAATTTGATTACATAAACGAGGGATGCCAAAAGAACACAAGTTTTAATATAACAACCAAGCTGCAGGCCATGAAACCAAAAGATATTGCCAATGTAAGGAACAATTGTGACAAGGTTTCATTAAAATTGCAATTATTCATCTACTACTGGAAATTTAGAGTGTTTTTTTTTCATCTGTAGCTAAGGTTGTGGAATAGAAATGCTCCTTACAGTAATCGTAGCTGACAGCTTTACGTTCGCGCAATGAACGGGTTTGGAAAACATTAGCAAAAGCTAAACGTTCCAAACGCTCATTCTTCTGCTGCCGACGTTTCAAGTCCCTCTCTTTCTTCTGCAAGTTAAAGAACAGGTAAAAATGCTGTGCTAAACCATCAGCGCAAAAGTAAAATCTGTTGCCAAGGATAGACAGATGCAAACATAACAAAAAATGCAACTAGGGTAGAACTTACCTTCTGGAACTTCTCCACAGCTGGAACAATATTTTCCTTAAGATGCTCCCCAATGGTAGCTTCAGATCGACCCTTGCTGCATAACTTCTCCTGTAAACATCACATGTCAAATATCGGTACTAAAAAAGTGAAATGCACATGAAGAACATCTCAGCAGGAAACGTAACTGATATCTCAAGAAACTCATCAAGGTTAGTTGCAACTGTTTCCCACTGAATATTGGTAACTGGTTTTGTCAAACGGCCATCCTTCCCCTTCCAGTTATTCTTAAAACCAACCAATACATCTTCTTTGTATAATCTATGTCCAATAGTTGAGTCCCCAACATACCTTCAAGCAGAAAAATTAAGAAGTGTCAGCAAGACAACAAAAGATACAAAGGGGGCAATCAATAACTTTTCTGGAATGTG
Source organism: Triticum urartu (assembly GCF_003073215.2). Lineage (NCBI taxonomy): Eukaryota > Viridiplantae > Streptophyta > Magnoliopsida > Poales > Poaceae > Triticum > Triticum urartu. The sequence goes on along the minus strand of NC_053024.1, from coordinate 81,831,185 downwards.
CAATGGACAGAAAACAAACACGAGATGAAAAGATTCAAGGTCCAACCCAGCATCACTTTAAATGAAGCGTATGTGTCATATTAGAAATACAGTAGGTGGGTATTTGAAAACCAAGAAGGGCAATACCAAGGATGGAGGAGTAAATCCTTATCAGTCAGCCACGTTCGTCCCTATCGAGTTTTAGAACAGTCATCCAATTTGCATTAGTAGCAACTAGCAAATTGCTTGCCTGACAGCTGACCATCTCAATTTGGTCATCTATATCTATGCTTTAAAAAGCACAAGGAAAACCAAGACAAATATGGACTATATCTATGGCAACAGCTTATGGTGCAATCCAAGTCTTTCAACTGTCCAACAGAATCAAGCCAAAGTTTTCATGTTGCTGAGTCAAGGCAAGTTGAGTCGACATGGCGCCCGGCACGGCAACAATTAGGTGCTCCATGAAAATAATAATAAGCACTCCCTCTGTTCCATTTTAATTGCCGCTGATTTAGTACAAAGCTGTACTAAATCAGCGACAATTAATATGGAACGGAGGGAGTAATATATCACATGGCAAGAAATATGAAATTATACCCCATATGGTAGCAAATTCCAACATTATGTCAAAAGTTAGGCCCAATAGGTATCCCAGAGCCAACCCATTAGGCCCAACAACCTGGACTACATAAGCTAACAGAAACCCTAGCAGCTCTCCGTGCCTCTCAGCCTCTCCCTCCAACCTAGCTCCCTTCTACCGCATCGCCCAGCTCAGTCTCTTCCCCGTATGCTCCTGTCATGCCGCCCCTACAGCCAACAACCCCATCCCTACTGCCACTCCAGCAGCTGCACAGCTCCCCGTCTCTGTCCGCAAGCGACTCGGACACGCCGGTGGCGTCCCGCCCAGATCCAATGTATTCACCCATTCTTGTGCCAAAACTCAAGTTTACGCCATCAATTCCCCCCTGGTCAAGTGACACAGTTAGCTGAGGCGACACCATTAATTTCTGGGCACCCACCTAACTGATAAATCCTGGGCATTGCTCCCAGTCGTCCACGTCAGAGCACCCAAACAAAATGGCGACAACGCGATGACTTAATAATCTTGAGTCAAGCCATGAATATCAAAGATTGCATCAACTTCTGTTTTGGAAGTTGTGATTGCAATTTTGGAATATGCAGAAACGGATTTAAGAAGTGAGCTTGAGGAGTAAGGACTATTAAATGAGCAACCCCGGCCCATGTCGTGGCCGACGTGTGCATGGAAGGGTTTAAAATTTATGGAATGGGCATATTAGGTTTCCTCCCATTAGGGTAACAAGACCTTTCTGTCTGAGCTTACTGTTATAGTAATACCAAAAAACTCAAATGCGAATAAAAGTGACCGAAGATGATAGATTATGGAAAATGTAACGAAAAGGAAAGAGGAATACTGACCAGTATATAGCCCCATCACTAGCACTCCCTAACTTATCTTTCCTAAAGTTGCCAATACTAACTCCTTTCTTCATTTCATCAGTTATGTAGCATACTGCATCATCTTGCTGAAATATAGAAAAAATAATATCAATCTACCATGTGTAAAACACTCAAGGAAACTTGTTGATATTTAACATGTGTAAATGCTCAGCTGGCTAAAACTTCAGCGATTAAGAACATGTCTCACAAAAGCAATACCTCTAAGCGAACTTCACAAAGCGCTTTGAGTATAAATAAACGGCTCACTGGATCCTGCTCCTTAAACGTCTCAACTTCCTTACTGCACCAATAAAGGGTTATAGTGATGAAAAATCAATAAAGTAGTGATGAAAAATCAATAAAGAGTACAACACACAGAGCCTTATTAACAATATGATGATGCATACCCACGATTTTTTTCGAATGGGTTTTCCCCTTCAGCGACCTGAAACCAAAACTTAGTAAGGTCTGGAATAATCTATTTTATTTACAATAGTAAAAAGGCCAAGCAATATGTACTAGCAACCTACCCATGACCACCAGTCGGATAGTTTCTTGGCAGTTGCTATCACCCATCCATCATCAACATTGAGTTTGAGTTTTTTGTTAACTGGTGGTATTCCCTGATACATTTGACCACTATAAGTTAGTGAACAACATCACAGAGAAACATGGCATCGTACGACAAAAAAAAGAGGTGATACTTCAATATGTCAGAAGCAAAATGTACCAAACTAAAATAGTTGTAGGGACATAAAACCGCTTTTTCTGCAGATGCGTAGGCCATGTATTATACAATAAGCAACACAAACATTTGGTACAAATACATAAACAATGAAGGTGCCCCACACATGTCCTGTTGAGAAATGCTGACTGCACTAGAAGATCGGGGGGGGGGGGGGGGGGGGGGGACTAAGACACAGTTACTATAGACATATAGTTGGTAGAAGATATGCACTTGGCAACATATTTTCTGGAATGACAGGTATGAAACTTGAGTACATAAAAGAAGAGTAATTTATTTAGAAAATAATAGGTGGACAGACATCTTGATGATTTGGTGAAAGACGTTGATCAGTGAATAAGATGCTGTTTTAGCTCTATGCCAGATATATTGGCGCCTGGTAATAATTCCAAAGTCAAACACGCATTCATAACAAGAATATGAAACCAATCAGGCCACCTTGTTTCACAAAAATTAACATCAATACCTCATGTTCACAGTAATCGGTTTACATGATAGAAAACAAAAAATTATAAGGAAAATGAATGCTAAATCTTTTTTATAGATTGCATCAGTTTTTAGTTTTTTTTTGTGTGTGAATCAGATTGCATCAGCTTAAAACAAAGCATACTAGGCACTCCAAACCTAGACTATTTCGACATGCCACGATGCATCTGATCTCTGCGCAAACAATCAATCGCACTGTTGGCCGGACCAAATCAGATCAGCAAAGTGCTTGCACGCGCTCTGCGACCCACGACCCACGCAAACTCGGAACAAAAATTATGCGGGCGACGAAAACCTTCAAAAGGGCAATGTGGATGCGAGCGAGGTCGTCGTTGTTGGCGATGAGCGCCGTCTCGATCTCGTCGGCCGAGAGCCCCAGGTTCGCCTCGATCACCGGCTCGAAGACCTGCAAATCCTCACCCGATTACGCCGACGCGAAGCGGAAAACCAACAGATGGCAAAAGGGGAGACGGAAACCCTAGACGAGGCCGCGCTCACCTGGAGGAAGTGGAGAACGGAGGCGAACTCCCAGCGGCGGCGGAGGAGCAGGCGGGGATCTTCCGCGGGGCCTTCCTCCGCAGGGGGCGGCATCTCCGGGCGCTTCCCCGGCGACGAGTGCTTCGGGCGCTTCGCCGGCGAGGCCATGGGGCCGGGGGGGGGTGGGGGGGGGGGGAAGGGGGGAGAATTGGGGGGGGGGGGGGGGACGGAGGGCGGGGAAGAGTCGAGGCGCACACGGGTAAGCGGCGCTTGCGAGTGGTTGGGTATTATAGGGTTTTTTTTCTCACACAAAGCGGCCGCACATTTCGTTTTGAACCCTGACAAAGGCATGGATTTATTAGTATGGACAGGGGCCTATATTTGGATAGAAACTGATTGAAGGTTTTCGTAGCATTTTATTACCTCCGTCCAGAAAAATTGTTCATATTTATTTAGATACAGATGTATCTAACATTAAAATATGACTACATACATCTGTATCTAGATAAATCTAAAACAATAATCCATGAGCGCCCTAATACTCCCTCCGTCCATAGTGAACATTTTTTGAAATTTTAAAATATCATTATTTTAGACCCCAAGCGTCTAAATCGAAATCGGTTTCACCGATGTATTCCTCACAACTTGATATTCAAACTTAGATCTCACACGGGCATATTCCCGCAAACATTTCTGAAAAGCAATCTTGTATCACTGAGCATGCTTTTCTATCCTAATGATAACCCAATCATTTGTTATGAATGAGCCCTTTTGGATTCGTTTCCTCGGTCACGTAGGTTACATCAGGTGATTTCATCGCTCCTTTTTTTATTCCTCTTTTGTGACTGGCGATCTTTCCGCTTTCCTAAGACAAGGTGTGTTGGTGAACGCCATTGAGCCAGTGAAGGGGTGCACTCGTGCGCTCGAGGTGTTCATCTTCTCTTCACCGAGGACACAGTCTTATTTTCACACACACACACACACACACACACACACACACACATATATATATATATAATCAAGGAACCATTGGTGGCTATGTGTTGGCAATAAGGCAAGTCATAGATCATGCCAAATGCTCCATCGTGTTTGGACCTAATTGACTCCCCTTGTTCAACAAGAAGTACGTTGTCTTTTACAAGTTGATAGTATGGATTTTGAAGTCAGATTCATGGAATTGTCTACACCAAAGGGTGGCATGCATATGAAGAAGATTCAAAATTACAAGAAAAAATCACTAGCAAAGTAAATAGGTCTTTATCAAAAGTGGTCAATTAGACCATTCCTACATACGCAGGGTCTTAATGAAGAATATTCAAAAATTACAGGAAAAATTCACTAGTGGGTAAATAGGATCATGATCAAAAGTGATCAATCAGGCCATTCCTACATACGCGGGGTCTTAACTCTCTATGTTTGTGCGTGATGACCTTACATGCATGGTGGGGAACAACCGACTAGGGTCGGCAAACAACAAATGTAAGATGCACTGGAAGTCATGGGAGTCTCTTAGCCAACCAAAGCACATGGGTATCTTCAGATTTCGGGATTTTTTGGATGTTCAACCAAGCTTTGCTAGCTTGGCAAGCCTAGCGCCTACTCACAATGTAGGATAGATTGTGTGCTTAGGTAAAAGGCCAAATATTATCCTAACGGACGCCTTGAGGATATCATGTTCGCGGGAAACACTTCGTCTACCTAGCAGACAACCCAACACAGTTCGAATGTGCTAAAGAAGGGCCTATTGTGACAATTGGCGCCGACAAGTAGGTCTGCATCTGGCACGACCCGTGGCTACAACGAGCAACGTCATACCGACCGACTTCTGCACGTGGAAACTTCCGCCTCATCCGGGTGTATGAGATCCTCGACGAGAATGATGCATGGAATGTTGAACTTCTATGTCGAGACTTCATGCCGCTCGACTTTGATGAGATACTCAAGATCAAGTTGTTGCCGCATTTCCTTGAGGACGTCTTGGCCTAGGCTTCATAGCGGAGGACATCTTCTTTGTCCGCTCTACTTATCGCCTCGCCCTTGATGGACATTTTCGCATGACGGCCTACACTACAAGCAGGTACCAGATGGCCAACTTATATAAGATCATGGGTATGTTTAGCTTATATACTAAGTTTCTCGGTATTTTCCATATTTTCTTGCCATACATGCCTAAGGATAGCCAATCAAACTGGTGCCACAATTTACCACACTTGAGGAATTTCTTGCCACATGTTTCCAAGTAAATTACAAGTAAGGCCTAAAATACATAAAATACAGGAAATAATCTTGCCATAAGTGTGGTTGCAAACCAAACACCAAAGTTTAATCCAATGATCCATGTCTAATTGCCAACATGCCATCACGAACAGCATAAACGAACTCATTAAAGTGATGAACTACCAACATGCCATCAAGAATAATAACGAGTTTGATTGCTAGGAATGTTTAGTCCAGCGCTCATGTGTAGCATCAGTACAACGTCGTTGGTCACCATGGTGATGCCAAGAAGCTTGCTTAGATCCTTGTCATTTCACATTGTATTAGCGACCAAAGTACTAGGTACACCAATTCAAAACATGATTTTGTCATGCCATTATTCCATCTGGAGAGGAGACGGCAGGGGTATTTTCGATCAAGATGAAAAGGGACATCTGATCAGATAGACATGCCGAGAAATCATGGGGTGTTCGATGAAAAGTATAACATATCTTTTAAATGAAAGTTTGATTATATTGTTACTTTAAATCTCTTTACGGGGTACCAGGGTATTGTAAAGATCCTCTTAAACATTCTACTCCAAACAAACTATTCTTTGTATGCAAGAAAGAGTGTATGAATGCTTGTTGTACTACTGCGTCCGAGATCTCCAACACTATCGGTTTTCTTTGCTTGGCCATTTTCTTAGGAGAAAACAATTCACCGGTGCATATCATGCAAAAAAGCTGATGGTGTATGGTTTGTGGTATACGTAGTTAATTAATTGTACCTTTGCCCGGGAGACGTAGCACCTTGTCATGCCATTGGTTAGAGGGAAATATTGCCACACGTAGCCGAACAAATTACTGTTGGTAAATTTTTGCTTTAGAGTAATGTTCATGGAATGCAAGGAAGGAATGGCAGCCTACTGTAGCTACCCTGACATCCCTTGATAAGTCAGAGGATCTCATTCCAGCCAAACCTCGGGTAGAAGTAATAAGGGCAGTCCCAATGCTCTAATGTGTAATATAGATAAAAAAACATGTCACTTCGTTAAAAATCTGGGTTGACACCATATTTAATGAAGGGGAGTATTGCTACATCTTAATCTATATATAGGTCTTAGCATCGAAACCAAGAAAACTACTCTCTCATAAACCGTATTAAATGAGAGGTTCTTTTGGATATAATTCATTGAAGAAGTTGTATATCTAAACACACATTTAATTTATATGATTGTGAGCTAAAGATTCAAGCTCAGTAATGACATCTTTCCTCTTTACCACATCATGATCTTGACCCAGTTCAACTAACATCGGAAATGAGATATGGCAACAAAGTAGCATATTTGATACATAAGGTGGTGGCTTCGAATGAATTATCTCGTTTTCGATGTACCAAATTGTTAGGGATCGTAGTAGAAATTTAAAATTTTCTACGCATCACCAAGATCAATCTATGGAGTAATATAGCAATGAGGGGAAGGAGAGTGCATCTACATACCCTTGTAGATCGCTAAGCGGAAGCGTTGCAAGAACGCGGATGAAGGAGTCGTACTCGTAGCGATTCAGATCGCGGTTGATTCCGATCTAAGCGCCGAACCACGGCGCCTCCGCGTTCAACACACGTGCAGCCCGGTGACGTCTCCTACGCCTTGATCCAGAAAGGGGAGAAGGAGAGGTTGGGGAAGACTCCATCCAGCAGCAGCACGACGGCGTGGTGGTGAAGGAGGAGCGTGGCAATCCTGCAGGGCTTCGCCAAGCACCGCGGAAGAGGAGGAGGACTTGGGAGAGGGGGAGGGCTGAGCCAGAACTTGGGTGCGGCTGCCCTCCCACCCCCCACATATATATAGGGGCAAGGGAGAGGGGGGCCGGCCCCCTCAGATCCAATCTGGGGGGGGGGGGGCGGCCAGGGGGGTTGCCTTGCCCCCCAAGGCAAGGGGGGGGGCGCCCCCCCTTTAGGGTTCCCCCAAACCCTAGGCGCATGGGCCCTAGGGGGGAGGCGCCCAACCCACTAAGGGGCTGGTCCCTCTCCACACACAGCCCAAAGGGCCCTCCGGGGCAGGTGGACCCTCCCGGTGGACCCCCGGAACCCCTCCAGTGGTCCCGGTACAATACCGGTAACCCCCCGAATTATTCCGGTGACCGTATGATGACTTCCCATATATAAATCTTTACCTCCGAACCATTCCGGAACTCCTCGTGACGTCCTGGATCTCATCCAGGACTCCGAACAACATTCGGTGACCACGTACATACTTTCCCTATAACCCTAGCGTCATCGAACCTTAAGTGTGTAGACCCTACGGGTTCGGGAGTCATGCAGACATGGCCGAGACAACTCTCCGGTAAATAACCAACAGCGGGATCTGGATACCCATGTTGGCTCCCACATGCTCCACGATGATCTCATCGGATGAACCACGATGTCAAGGATTCAATCAATCCCGTATACAATTCCCTTTGTGCATCGGTACGATACTTGCCCGAGATTCGATCGTCGGTATCCCGATACCTTGTTCAATCTCGTTACCGGCAAGTCTCTTTACTCGTTCCGTAACACATCATCCCGTGATCAACTCCTTGGTCACATTGTGCACATTATGATGATGTCCTACCGAGTGGGCCCAGAGATACCTCTCCGTTTACACGGAGTGACAAATCCCAGTCTCGATTCGTGCCAACCCAACAGACACTTTCGGAGATACCTGTAGTGTACCTTTATAGCCACCCAGTTACGTTGTGACGTTTGGCACACCCAAAGCACTCCTACGGTATCCGGGAGTTGCACAATCTCATGGTCTAAGGAAATGATACTTGACATTAGAAAAGCTTTAGCAAACGAACTACATGATCTTGTGCTAGGCTTAGGATTGGGTCTTGTCCATCACATCATTCTCCTAATGATGTGATCCCGTTATCAACGACATCCAATGTCCATGGTCAGGAAACTGTAACCATCTATTGATCAACGAGCTAGTCAACTAGAGGCTTACTAGGGACATGGTGTTGTCTATGTATCCACACATGTATCTGAGTTTCCTATCAATACAATTCTAGCATGGATAATAAACGATTATCATGAACAAGGAAATATAATAATAACCAATTTATTATTGCCTCTAGGGCATATTTCCAACAGTCTCCCACTTGCACTAGAGTCAATAATCTAGTTCACATTGCCATGTGATTAACACTCACAGGTCACATCGCCATGTGACCAACATCCAAAGAGTTTACTAGAGTCACTAATCTAGTTCACATCACTATGTGATTAATACTCAATGAGTTCTGGGTTTGATCATGTTATGCTTGTGAGAGAGGTTGTAGTCAACGGGTCTTGCCATATTCAGATCCCTATGTATTTCGCAAAACTTTATATCGTAGATGCTGCTACCACGTTCCACTTGGAGCTATTCCAAATTATTGCTCCATTATACGTATCCGGTATCTCTACTCAGAGCTATCCGGATAGGTGTTAAGCTTGCATCGACGTAACTCTTTATGTCAAACTCTTTATCACCTCCATAACCGAGAAACATTTCCTTATTCCTCTAAGGATAATTTTGACTGCTATCTGGTGATCCAAACCTAGATCACCTTTGTACCCTCTTGCCAGACATGTGGCAAGGCACACATCAGGTGCGGTACTCAGCATGGCATACCGTATAGGGTCTATGACAAGAGCATAGGGGACGACCTTCGTCCTTCCTCTTTCTTCTGCCGTGGTCAATCTTTGAGTCTTAATCAACTTCACACCTTACAACTCAGGTAAGAACCCCTTCTTTGAATGATCTATTTTGAACTCCTTTAAAAACATGTCAAGGTGTGCGTTCTTTGAAAGTATCATCAGGCATCTTGTTCTATCTCTATAGATCTTGATGCCCAATATGTAAGCAGCTTTATCCAGGTCTTCCTTTGAAAAACACTCTTCAAACAACCGTTTATGCTTTCTAGAAATTCTACATTATTTTGGATCTACAATATGTCATCCACATATACTTATCAGAAATGTTGTAGTGCTCCCACTCACTTTCTTGTAAATACAAGTTTCTAGCAAACATTGTATAAACCCAAAAGCTTTGGTCACTCCATCAAAACATATATCCCGATTCCGAGATGCTTGATGTAGTCCATAGAAGGATTGCTGGAGCCAGCATACCTTTTAGCATCCTTAGGATCGACAAAACCTTTTATTGTATCACATACAACTTTTCTTACGAAAACTTGGTAATAAAACTTGTTTTGACATCCATCTGTAAGATTTCATAATCGAAAAATACAGCTAGTGCTAACATGATTCCGACGGACTTAAGCATCGCTACGGGTGAGAAATTCTCATCGTAGTCAACTCTTTGAACTTGTGAAAAGACTCTTTCCCACAAGTCTAGCTTCATAGACGGTAACATTACCGCCCACGTCCGTCTTCTTCTTAAAGATCCATTTATCTCAATGGCTTGCCGATCATCGGGCAAGTCCACCAAAGTCCATACTTTGTTCTGATATATGGATCCTATCTCGGATTTCATGGCTCCTAACCATTTGTCGGAATATGGGCCCACCATCACTTCTCCATAGCTCGTAGTTTCATTGTTGTCTAACAACATGATATCTAAGACAGGATTACCGTACCACTTAGGAGTAGTACATATCCTTGTCGACCTACGAGGTTCGATAGCAACTTGATCTGAAGCTTCATGATCACTATCATTAACTTCCTATTCAACAGACGTAGGCGCCACAGAAAACATCTTTCTGTGTTGCATCACTCTCTGGTTGAAGTAAAGGTTCGACAACCTCATCAAGTTCTATCTTCCTCCCACTCAATTCTTTCGAGAGAAACTCCTTCTCGAGAAAGGACCCGTTCTAAGCGACAAACAATTTGCCCTCGGATCTGAGATAGAAGGTATACCCAACTGTCACCCTTGGGTATCCTATGAAGATGTGTTTGTCCGCTTTGGGTTCGAGCTTCTCCGGCTGAAGCCTTAAGCATCACAGCCCCAAACATTAAGAAATGACAACTTTGGTTTCTTGGCAAACCATATTCTTACGACGTCATCTCAACGGACTTAGATGGTGTCCTATCTAAAGTGAATGCAGCTGTCTCTAACGCATAACCTCAAAATGAAAACGGTAGATTGGTAAGAGACATCATAGATCGCACCATATCTCATAAGGTTCGTTTATGACGTCCGGGTACACCATTACCCTGTGGTGTTCCAGGTGGCTTCAACTGTGAAACAATTCCACAATGTCTTAAGTGTTTGCCAAAGTCATAACTCAGAAATTCTCATTGATCAGATCGTAGGAATTTGATCTTCTTGTTATGATGATTCTTAACTTCACTCTGAAATCGCTTGAACTTTTCAAACATTTCAGACTTGTGCTTCATTAAGTAAATATACATATACCTACTCAAATCGTCAGTGAAGATGAGAAAATAGCGATATCCACCGCACGCTTCAATTCTCATTGGATCACACACATCTGCATGTATGATTTCCAACAAGTCACTTGCCCGTTTCATTGTACCTGAAAACGGGGTCTTAGTCATCCTGCCCATGAGGCATGGCTCTCATGTGTCAAGCGATTCCAAATCAAGTGACTCCAAACATCCATCGATATGGAGTTTCTTCATGCATCTTACGCCAATACGACCTAAGCGGCAGTGCCACAAGAAAGTGGTACTATCATTATTAACTCTACATCTTTTGGCGTGAACATGTGTATCACCACGACCGAGATTCAATGAACCATCCACATAGGGTGCATGACCATGAAAGGTATCATTCATGTAAACAGAATAACCATTATTCTCTAATTTAAATGAATAGCCGTATTGCAATGAACATGATCTAATCATATTCATGCTCAACGTAGACACCTGATAACATTTATCTAGGTTCAATACTAATCCCGGAGGCAGATGGAGTATGCGATGGTGATCTCATCAACTTTGGAAACACTTCCAACACACATCGTCACCTTGCCCTTAGCCAGTCTTCATTTAGTCCATAGCTTTTGCTTCAAGTCACCAATAATAGTAACTGAACCGGTATCCAATACCCAGGTGCTACCAGGAGTACTAGTGAGGTACACATTAATAACACGTATATACTTTGTTGAAGTTGCCAGCCTTCTTATCTACCATGCATTTGGGGTAATTCCGCTACCAGTGACCGTTCCCCTTACAATAGAAGCACTCAGTCTCGGGTTTGGGTTCAACCTTGGGTTCCTTCACTGGAGCGGCAACTGGTTTCCATCCATGAAGTTTCCCTTCTAGCCCTTGCCCTTCTTGAAACCAGTGGTCTTGTTAAACCATCAACACTTGATGCTCCTTCTTTGATTTCTACCTTTTGTGGTCTTAAGCACCGCGAACAGCTCCGGGATCAACTCCATCCCTTGCATGTCATAGTTCATCACGAAGATCTAGTAGCTTAGTGATAGTGGCTAGAGAACTCTATCAATCACTATCTTATCTGGAAGTTTAACTCCCACTTGATTTAAGTGATTGTAGCACCCAGGCATTCTGAGCACATGCTCATTAGCTGAGCTATTCTCCTCCATCTTGTTGGCAAAAGAACTTGTCAGAGGTCTCACACCTCTCAACACGGGCATGAGCCTGAAATCCCAATTTCAGCTCTTGGAACATATGTTCTATGGCGTTCAAAACGTCATTGGAATGCCGATTCTAAGCCATAAAGTATGGTGCACTAAACTATCATGTAGTCATCAGGATGTGTCTGTCAGGTGTTCACAACATCCACAGACGACGTTGTAGGGGTTTGCACATCGAGCGGTGCATTAAAGACGTAAGCCTTCTGTGTGGCAGTGAGGACACTCCTCGGACTACGGACCTAGTCCGCATCATTGCTTACAATATCTTTCAACTTAATCTTTCTCTAGGAACGTATTGAAACAGGGAGCTAGAACATGAGCTATTTATCTACAACATATTTGCGAAGACAATTTAGACTATGTTCATGATAATTGAGTTCATCTAATCAAATTATTTAATGAACTCCCACTCAGATAGACATCCCTCTAGTCATCTAAGTGAAACATGATCCGAATCGACTAGGCCATGTCCGATCATCACGTGAGACGGACTAGTCATCAACGGTGAACATCTCATGTTGATCGTATCTTCTATACGACTCATGTTCGACCTTTCGGTCTTCCGTGTTCCGAGGCCATGTCTGTACATGCTAGGCTCGTCAAGTCAACCTAAGTGTTTCGCATGTGTCCCGAGGCCATGTCTGTACATGCTAGGCTCGTCAACACCCATTGTATTCGAACATTAGAATCTATCACACCCGATCATCACGTGGTGCTTCGAAACGACGAACCTTCGCAACGGTGCACAGTTAGGGGGAACACTTTTCTTGAAATTTTAGTGAGGGATCATCTTATTTAAGCTACCGTCATTCTAAGCAAATAAGATGTAAAACATGATAAACATCACATGCAATCAAATAGTGACATGATATGGCCAATATCATTTTGCTCCTTTTGATCTCCATCTTCGGGGCTCCATGATCATCGTTGTCACCGGCATGACACCATGATCTCCATCATCATGATCTCCATCATCGTGTCTTCTTGAAGTTGTCTCGTCATCTATTACTTCTACTACTATGACTAACGCTTTAGCAATAAAGTAAAGTAATTACATGACGTTTATGTTGACACGCAGGTCATAAATAAATTAAGACAGCTCTTATGGATCCTGCCGGTTGTCATACTCATCGACATGCAAGTCGTGATTCCTATTACAAGAACATGATCAATCTCATACATCACATATATCATTCATCACATCCTTTTGGCCATATCACATCACAAGGCATATGCTGCAAAAACAAGTTAGACGTCCTCTAATTGTTGTTGCAAGTTTTTACGTGGCTGCTATAGGTTTCTAGCAAGAACGTTTCTTACCTACGCCAAAACCACAACGTGATATGCCAATTTCTATTTACCCTTCATAAGGACCCTTTTCATCGAATCCGATCCGACTAAAGTGGGAGAGACAGACACCCGCTAGCCACCTTATGCAACTAGTGCATGTCAGTTGGTGGAACCAGTCTCACGTAAGCGTACGTGTAAGGTCGGTCCGGGCCGCTTCATCCCACGATGCCGTCGAATCAAGATAAGACTAGTAACGGCAAGCAAATTGGCAATATCGATGCCCACAACTGCTTTGTGTTCTACTCGTGCATAGAAACTACGCATAGACCTAGCTCATGATGCCACTGTTAGGGATTGTAGTAGAAATTTAAAATTTTCTAGGCATCACCAAGATCAATCTATGGAGTAATCTAGCAACGAGGGGAAGGAGAGTGCATCTACATACCCTTGTAGATCGCTAAGCGGAAGCGTTGCAAGAACGCGGATGAAGGAGTCGTACTCGTAGCGATTCAGATCGCGGTTGATTCCGATCTAAGCGCCGAACCACGGCGCCTCCGTGTTCAACACACGTGCAGCCCGGTGACGTCTCCTACGCCTTGATCTAGCAAGGGGAGAAGGAGAGGTTGGGGAAGACTCCATCCAGCAGCAGCACGACGGCGTGGTGGTGAAGGAGGAGCGTGGCAATCCCGCAGGGCTTCGCCAAGCACCGCGGAAGAGGAGGGGGACTTGGGAGAGGGGGAGGGCTGCGCCAGAACTTGGGTGCGGCTGCCCTCCCACCCCCCACATATATATAGGGGTAAGGGAGAGGGGGACCGGCCCCCTCAGATCCAATCTGAGGAGGGGGCGGCGGCCAGGGGGGTTGCCTTGCCCCCCAAGGCAAGGGGGGCGCCCCCCTTTAGGGTTCCCCCAAACCCTAGGCGCATGGGCCCTAGGGGGGAGGCGCCCAACCCACTAAGGGGCTGGTCCCTCTCCACACACAGCCCATAGGGCCCTCCGGGGCAGGTGGACCCTCCCGGTGGACCCCCGGAACCCCTCCAGTGGTCCCGGTACAATACCGGTAACCCCCCGAATTATTCCGGTGACCGTATGATGACTTCCCATATATAAATCTTTACCTCCGGACCATTCCGGAACTCCTCGTGACGTCCGGGATCTCATCTGGGACTCCGAACAACATTCGGTGACCACGTACATACTTTCCCTATAACCCTAGCGTCATCGAACCTTAAGTGTGTAGACCCTACGGGTTCGGGAGTCATGCAGACATGGCCGAGACAACTCTCCGGTAAATAACCAACAGCGGGATCTGGATACCCATGTTGGATCCCACATGCTCCACGATGATCTCATCGGATGAACCACGATGTCAAGGATTCAATCAATCCCGTATACAATTCCCTTTGTGCATCGGTACGATACTTGCCCGAGATTCGATCGTCGGTATCCCGATACCTTGTTCAATCTCGTTACCGGCAAGTCTCTTTACTCGTTCCGTAACACATCATCCCGTGATCAACTCCTTGATCACATTATGCACATTATGATGATGTCCTACCGAGTGGGCCCAGAGATACCTCTCCGTTTACACGGAGTCACAAATCCCAGTCTCGATTCGTGCCAACCCAACAGACACTTTTGGAGATACCTGTAGTGAACCTTTATAGCCACCTAGTTACGTTGTGACGTTTGGTACACCCAAAGCATTCCTACGGTATCCGGGAGTTGCACAATCTCATGGTCTAAGGAAATGATACTTGACATTAGAAAAGCTTTAGTATACGAACTACACGATCTTTGTGCTAGGCTTAGGATTGGGTCTCGTCCATTACATCATTCTCCTAATGATGTGATCCCGTTATCAACGACATCCAATGTCCATGGTCAGGAAACTGTAACCATCTATTGATCAACGAGCTAGTCAACTAGAGGCTTACTAGGGACATGGTGTTGTCTATGTATCCACACATGTATCTGAGTTTCCTATCAATACAATTCTAGCATGGATAATAAATGATTATCATGAACAAGGAAATATAATAATAACCAATTTATTATTGCCTCTAGGGCATATTTCCAACACAAATCTTCTAAAATAGCATAAGAAATTTCACCCTTGGTGCTTTGCCATCTCACATGTAGTATGGAGCACCCACTCCGGTCCAATATTTTTTAGCTCGACGACGTGAGACAAGCTCCAAGTTCTATCCATAGAATGACACAATACTCAAGACAAAGTGCATTTGCACAATGCATTATATGATCTTCAGGCTTCGCACCAGAAGCGGGCAATCATCAGAGGGCTTGAGGTTCCTAGAGTGTTGTAGAAGCCAGGTCGGAAGAGTCTATTGCAAGTATGCAGGAGAAAAAATTCACCATGGAGCAGATTGTAGCCCCATATGGCCAACCACATAGTCCAGTTACCATTAGACATAGAACTAGATGCACATTGATCGACTTGGTACATTTCTTCAAAGCGAGATAGTAGGCACTACATGCAGTGAAGTTCTAGATTTCTCACAAGCCCAGGCAATGAAATTGTCAGGATTCCCATCGAAGGTCTTGATCTTCAAATTATCTTCGACATCGAGTGGAAATACTGGCAAATTGGCTATGTGTTCCATGTCCCACTCAAGTTCACAAGTTCATATACCTAGCGATGGCGGCAACCGCCCTTAAGGGAGAAGATCTTGAAATCAGGCTTCTGAAGTATCCATCGGTCCCTCCAGATCATAATTTTAGTACCATCGGTATTGGTTCATCTTAAACCCTTTTTTTGAGCAAATCAAGACCATGAGATATACTTTGCCATGAAGACGGGGGATTTTTGGTGAACACCATATCCTCGAGCCTATCATGAGGATAATACTTAGCCCTTATAACTCTGGCACATAAACTATATGGGATAGTCGGTAGGCACCATGCTTGGCAAGAAAGCAACGCCATACTAAAAAGTCAAGAGTCTTGGAAGCCAAGGCCACCCATTCCTTTTAGTTTGATAATTTGTTCCCACGAATTTCGGTGTGTACTACTCTTCTCTTTCCTCAAGCCCACCAATAGTTGCAGACCATTTGACCAAGGCCATCACACAACCTAGAGGTAATTTGAAGACACTTACTAAATATATGTATGCAAAGATCGATCAATGGATTTTAACAAATACTTTTTTGCCTACTTGAGACAGGCATTCCCATAACAACATTTTTTAGTGAGCTTATCTTGTATGTTTTGCAATTTTTGCTTAACCAGACCATCTGGAGTAGGCAAGCCAAAGTGTCTTCATCAAAATTGATATTTTCAATTTGCATTTCTTACATATGACAACCCCGCTAGTAACAGGGCATGGCCCATCAAACATTCATCAAGGTTTATCAATTTACATAATTGGTTTGAATTTGATTTGCCTGAAAGAATAGGGGTGGGTCGTCTACAAAAAATAAATGAGATGCCCTGGAGGTATGAATTTTTTGTTCCTAACGATGTTCCGTTCATAAGTTCATCACTAACATTGTCCCCTAAAACGGGCACACTTTTTGTGCACGGACTAGTCTAGGCTCGGCCGTGAACATGGACACAGGAGCCGGCTATCAGACCATGTCCCCTAAACACTCGTCCTTGCTTGTTTTTCTCTAAATCCGTGACAATCGAAATAATTATAGAAAGTAGCACAATTCATCCATAAAAAAACATGCAAATATCCATACTACAAAAATGGTTCAAATATAAATATTACATATGCGATAACCAAATGTTCAACAAGTTTTTCAAATCCATTGTTTCCAAATTCAACGATACTCAAGTTAGAATTTGCACATGTCATCCCACACATTGTGCCCCTCGAGCTTCGTCCGATAATGTATGAATGTAAACGGTTTGCCCTCGGTTCGGTGGTAAAACACGACATCACATTCGGTCTATAGAATGTGATGATTACCAAGTTGAAACACTGATCGAATCAATGAATTGACCAACATGTAGAGCAACAAGAAGCAAAACTTTCGTTCTTCATGATTGATGCGCCCGGTGGCCATCTTCTCTCCATTTGTGCAACTGCACCACAATACTTCATGCCGAAGTTGGAGATGGTGTACCACTGATGGGCTAGCAACTTCACATTGCATATATGGGTCATGTGCAAGTTGTAGGGCGCGAAGTGCTTTTGCTTATGAAACGAGGAATGCATGTTTTGCCAAGAGGTCGAGCTCCCTTGTCTCATACCTAAAAATTTTGCGGATACGACCAACCACACTTCACACAATAACCCATCCTCCACACCAAGTACCCCACCATCGCACTTACTTGGGAAACAACGAGAAGGTAAAAAGAAGTTCAATGGCATTTGATTGAACACTTGGCGGGCATGGTATCCGACGATGTTGGCATGGGGGTGATACGTCCATTTTGCATCATGTTTTCTTACTATTATTTATAATGTTTTTATCCATAATAATGCCTTTTGGAGTAATTATAATGCTTTTTTCTCTCATAATTTGCAAGGTACACATCAAGGGGGAGGATTCCGGCAGCTGGAAATCTGGACCTGGAAAAGCTACGTCAGGCTACCTATTCTGCACAAGTCCAAACAAGCTGAAACTTCACGAGGATTTTTTATGGAATATATAAGAATTATTGGAGCCAATAAGTACCAGAGGGGGCCTACCAGGTGGGCACAACCCACCTGGGCATGCCAGGGAGCCCAGGCACGCCCTAGTGGGTTGTGCTCCCCTCGGCCCACCTCTGGTGCCCATCTTTTGGTATATAAGTCATTTTGACCTAGAAAAAAAATAAGAGGAGGACTTTCGGGACGAAGCACCGCCACCTCGAGGCGGAACTTGGGCAGGAGCACTTTTGCCCTCCGGCGGAGCAATTCCGCCGGGGGAACTTCCCTCCCGGAGGGGGAAATCATCGTCATCATCATCACCAACAGCTCTCCCATCTTGGGGAGGGCAATCTCCATCAACATCTTCAACATCACCATCTCCTCTCAAACCCTAGTTCATCTCTTGTGTCCAATCTTGTTACCGGAACTATAGATTGGTACTTGTGGGTGACTAGTAGTGTTGATTACATCTTGTAGTTGATTACTATATGGTTTATTTGGTGGAAGATTATATGTTCAGATCCAATATGCTATTTAATACCCCTCTGATCATGAGCATGTTTATCATTTGTGAGTAGTCACCTTTGTTCTTGAGGTCACGGGAGAAATCATGTTGCAAGTAATCATGTAAATTTGATATGTGTTCGATATTTTGATAGTATGTATGTTGTGATTCCCTTAGTGGTGTCATGTGAACATTGACTACATGACACTTCACCATATTTTGGGCCTAAGGGAATGCATTGTGGAGTAGCAGTTAGATGATGGGTTGCGAGAGTGATAGAAACTTAAACCCCAGTTTATGCGCTATTTCGTAAGGGACCGATTGGATCCAAAAGTTTAATGCTATGGTTAGAATTTATTCTTAATATTTTTCTTGTAGTTGCGGATACTTGCGGGAGGGTTAATCATAAGTAGAGGTTTGTTCAAGTAAGAATAACACCTAAGCACCGGTCCACCCACATATCAAATCATCAAAGTAGCGAACATGAATTAAACTAACATGATGAAAGTGACTAGATGAAATTCCTGTGTACCCTCAAGAACACTTTGCTTATCATAAGAGACCGTTTTGGCATGTCCTTTGCCTCAAAAGGATCGGGCTACCTTGCTGCACTTTTGTTAGTACTATCGTTACTTGCTCGTTACAAATTATCTTGCTATCAAACTACCCTGCTACTTACGATTTCAGCACTTGCAGACATTACCTTACTGAAAACTACTTGTCATTTCCTTCCGCTCCTCGTTGGGTTCGACACTCTTACTTATCGAAAAGATCTACAATTGATCCCCTATACTTGTGGGTCACCAAGGCTATTTTCTAGCGTCGTTGCCGGGGAGTGAAGCGCCTTTGGTAAGCGAAATTTGGTAAGGAAACATTTATATAGTGTGCTGAAATTTATTGTCACTTGTTATCATGGAAAACAATCCTTTGAGGGGTTTGTTCAGGGTATCTTCACCTCGTCCGGAACCATAATTAATTACCCCTCAACCTACTGCACCTACTGAAAATATTGAATGTGAAATTCCTTTGGGTATGATAGAACAACTGCTAGCTAATCCTTATGCAGGAGATGAAACGGAACATCCTGATATGCACTTGATATATGTAGAACAAATTTGCGGATTGTTTAAGCTTGCAGGTTTACCCGGAGATGAAGTTATGAGAAAGGTTTTACCTTTATCTTTGAAGGGAAAAGCATTGGCATGGTATAGGCTATGCGATGATATTGGATTTTGGAATTGGAATCGTTTGAAATTGGAGTTCCACCAAAAGTTTTATCCTATGCATCTAGTTCATCGTGATCGGAATTATATATATAATTTTTGGCCTCGTGAAGGAGAAAGTATCGCTCTAGCTTGGGGAGGCTTAAGTCACTGTTATATTCATGCCCCAATCATGAGCTCTCAAGATAAATTATTATCCAGAATTTTTATGCTCGGCTTTCTCGTAATGATCAAACCATGCTTGATACTTCTTGTGCGGGTTCTTTTATGAACAAGACTATTGATTTCCGGTGGTATCTTTTGGAAAGAATTAAACGCAACTCTGAAGATTGGGAAGTCGACGAAGGTAAATAGTCGGGTATTAAACTTAAGTATGATTGTGTTAAATCTTTTATGGATACCGATGCTTTTCAAAAGTTTAGCACTAAATATGGACTTGACTCTGAGATAGTAGCCTCCTTTTGTGAATCATTTGCTACTCATGTTGAACTCCCTAAAGAGAGTGGTTTAAATATCACCCACCTATTAAAGAAGAAATTAAAGAACCGACACCAATTAAAGAAGAAACTATACTTTATAATGTTGGTCCAGTTGTTACTTCTGCTTATATTGAGAAACCACCTTTCCCTGTTAGGATAAAGGAACATGCTAAAGTTTGAGTTGTGGTTAACAAAAGCTATACTAGAACACCTAAACCTGATGAACAAATTAAAGTAGAACCTAGTATTGCTATGGTTAAAGATCTCTTGGAAGAAGATATGGATGGGCATGTTATTTACTTTTGTGAAGAAGCTGCTAGAATTGCCAAACCTGATAAAAAGGATAAACATAGACCTATTGTTGGCATGCCCATCATCTCAGTTAAAATAGGAGATCACTATTATCATGGTTTATGTGACATAGGTGCTAGTGTGAGTGCTATTCCTTACACATTATATCAAGAAATTATGAATGACATAGCACCCGCGGAAATAGAAGAAATAGATGTTACTATTAAACTTGCTAATAGAGACACTATATCATCAATTGGGATTGTTAGAGATGTTGAAGTCTTGTGTGGGAAAATAAAATACCCTACTGATTTTCTTGTTCTTGGTTCCCCACAAGATGACTTTTGTCCCATTATCTTTGGTAGACCTTTCTTGAACACCGTTAATGCTAAGATAAATTGTAAGAAACAAACTGTCGGTGTTAGTTTTGGTGATGAGTCTCATGAGTTTAATTTTTCCAAGTTTAGTAGAAATCTTCATGAAAAAGAATTGCCTAGTAAGGATTAATTAATTGGCCTTGCTTCTATTATTGTACCACCTACTGATCCTTTAGAACAATATTTGCTAGACCATGAGAATGATTTTCATATGCATGAAAGAAATGAAATAGATAAATTTTTCTTTGAACAATGTCCTCTACTTAAACACAATTTGCCTATTGAAACTCTAGGAGGTCCTCCACCACCTAAAGGTGATCCTGTGTTTGAATTAAAACAATTGCTAGACACTTTGAAATATGATTATCTCGATGAAAAGAAGATATATCCTGTTTATTATTAGTGCTAACCTTTCAGAACATGAAGAAGAAAGATTATTGAAAGTTCTAAGGAAGCACCGAGCTGCTATTGGATATACTCTTGATGATTTAAAGGGCATTAGTCCCACTCTATGTCAGCACAAAATTAATATGGAACTTGATGCTAAACCCGCTGTTGATCACCAACGTCGGTTAAATCCGAAGATGAAAGAAGTGGTAAGAACGGAAATATTAAAACTTCTGGAAGCAGGTATAATCTATCCTATAGCTGATAGTAGATGGGTAAGTCATGTTCATTGTGTTCCTAAGAAAGGAGGTATAACTGTTGTTCCTAATGATAAGAATGAACTTATTCCACAAAGAATTGTTACATGCTATAGAATGGTAATAGATTTTAGAAAATTAAACAAAGCAACTAGAAAAGATCATTACCCCTTGCCTTTTATTGATCAAATGCTTGAAAGACTATCTAAGCACACACACTTTTGCTTCCTTGATGGATATTCTGGCTTTTTCACAAATACATGTTTCTCAACCTGATCAAGAAAAGACCACTTTTACTTGTCCCTTTGGAACCTATGCTTATAGACGTATGCCTTTTGGTTTATGTAATGCACCTGCTACCTTTCAAAGATGTATGACTGCTATATTCTCTGACTTTTGTGAAAATATTGTTGAGGTTTTCATGGATGACTTTTCTGTTTATGGGAAGTCTTTTGATGATTGTTTAAGCAATCTTGATCGAGTTTTGTGGAGATGTGAACAAACAAATCTTGTCTTGAATTGGGAGAAGTGCCACTTTATGGTTAATGAAGGCATAGTCTTGGGTCATAAAATTTCTGAAAGAGGTATTGAAGTGGACCAAGATAAGGTTGATGCAATTGAGAAAATGCCATGTCCTAAAGATATAAAAGGTATTCATAGTTTCTTAGGTCATGTTGGTTTCTATAGGAGATTTATCAAAGACTTTTCTAAAATCTCTAGGCCTCTCACTAGTCTCTTACAGAAGGATATTCCCTTTGTTTTTGATGATGATTGTTTAGAAGCCTTTGAAACACTCAAGAAAGCCTTCATTTCTGCTCCTATTGTTCAACCACCTGATTGGAACCTGCCTTTTGAAATAATGTGTGATGGTAGTGATTATGCTATTAGTGTTGTTCTAGGACAAAGAGTTGATAATAAACTGAATGTTATTCATTATGCTAGTAAAACTCTAGACAGTGCTGAGAGAAATTATGCTACTACTGAAAAAGAATTCTTAGCAGTGGTGTTTGCTTGTGATAAGTTCAGACCTTATATTGTTGATTCCAAAGTAACCGTCCACACAGACCATGCTACTATTAAATATCTTATGGAAAAGAAAGATGCTAAACCTAGACTTATTCGATGGGTTCTCTTATTACAAGAATTTGATTTACATATCATTGATAGAAAAGGAGTTGAGAACCTAGTAGCTGATAATTTATCTAGGCTTGAAAATGTGCTTGATGACCCACTACCTATTGATGATAGTTTTCCTGATGAGCAGTTAGCTGCAATAAATGTTTCTCATAGTACTCCTTGGTATGCTGACTATGCTAATTACATTGTTGCTAAATATTTACCACCTAGTTTTACATACCAACAAAAGAAAAAATTCTTCTATGATTTAAGACATTACTTTTGGGATAACCCACATCTTTATAAAGGAGTAGATGGTATTATTAGACGTTGTCTACCTGAGCATGAATAGGGACAAATCCTATGGAAATGTCACTCCGAAACTTATGGAGGGCATCATGCTAGAGATAGAACTGCTCACAAGGTATTGCAATTTGGATTTTATTGGCCTACTCTCTTCAAGGATGCCCGTAAGTTTGTCTTATCTTGTGATGAATGTCAAAGAATAGGTAATATCGGTAAGCGTCAAGAAATGCCTATGATTTCACTTGCTGTTGAACCATTTGATGGTTGGGGATTTGATTACATGGGACCTTTTCCTTCCTCTAATGGGTATACACATATTTTGGTTGCTGTCGATTATGTTACTAAATGGGTAGAAGCTATTCCAACTAGTAGTGCTGATCACAACACCTCTATTAAAATGCTTAAGGAAGTTATTTTCCCAAGGTTTGGAGTCCCTAGATATTTAATGACTGATGGTGGTTCACACTTTATTCATGGTGCTTTCCGTAAAATGCTTGCCAAGTATAATGTTAACCATAGAATTGCATCACCATATCATCCTCATTCTAGTGGTCAAGTTGAAATTAGCAATAGAGAAATAAAATTAATTTTGCAAAAGACTATTAATAGGTCCAGGAAGAATTGGTCCAAGAAATTAGATGATGCACTTTGGGCTTATAGAACAACATATAAAAATCCTATGGGTATGTCTCCTTACAAAATGGTTTATGGAAAAGCTCGTCATTTGCCTCTTGAGTTAGAACATAAAGCATTTTGGGCAATCAAAGAACTCAATTATGATTTCAAACTTGCTGGTGAAACGAGGTTATTTGATATTAGCTCTCTAGATGAATGGATAACCCAAGCTTATGAAAATGCAAAATTATTCAAAGAAAAAGATAAAAGATGGCATGACAAAAGAATCCAAAAGCATGAGTTTAAAGTCAGAGAATATGTTCTTTTGTACAACGCGTTTTAGATTCTTTGCAGGAAAACTCCTCTCAAAATGGGAAGGCCCATATGTCATCGAGGAGGTTTACCGGTCTGGAGCCATCAAAATAAATAATTCCGAAGGTACAAACCCGAAGGTTGTCAATGGGCAACGAATAAAGCATTATATCTTAGGTAAGCCTATTAATGTTGAAAGTAATATTATCCAAACTTTGACACCGGAAGAACACATAAAAGTGTCCTTCCAGAACACTCCAGAACCGTGAAAATAAGGAGGTACGTGATACGGTAAGTAAAAGGACTTCGAAAAATCCACAAAAATATTTTTTATCAGTTTTGGAATATTTGAGAATTTTGGAAATAAAGAAACTTCCAGGAAGCGTCCCCTGGTGGGCACAAGACACCAGGGCATGCCAGGCTTGCCTGGCGCGCCCAGGTGGGTTGTGCCCACCTGGGACACCTTCCGTACTCCGTTTTTCTACTATATACTTGTCCTCCAAGATAAAAAATCTATATATACTTCCAGAACCTGTTGATCATCATATCACGGAGAAATCCTCTATTCTCTTTTCTTGCTGATTTCTGACAGACTCAAGTAGACCAACTTCACGTCTTCCTCACCCTTCAACAATGGAGAAGGAGACATAAGGTCGGTTCAGGAAGATCTAAGGAGGGATGAAGCTGAAGAGGTTGCTATGGAGGAAGAAGGGGAAGCCATGGGATCATCAAACAATCAAGTGAGCCTGGAAGTGCAAGAAGAGCTCCCAACGAGGAGGACCTTACACAAGTTACATCGTAAAAAATTTCATAATCTGATTCACAATTATGGGTTCGAGAACATGATACGTCTCCATTGTATCTACTTTTCCAAACACTTTTGCCCCTGTTTTGGACTCTAACTTGCATGATTTGAATGGAACTAACCCGGACTGACGCTGTTTTCAGCAGAATTGCCATGGTGTTATTTTTGTGCAGAAATAAAAGTTCTCGAAATGACCTGAAAATCAACAGAGAATTATTTTGGAATATATAAAAAATACTGGAAGACAGATCCACGTCAGGGGGCCACCACCAGTCCACGAGGGTGGGGGGCGCGCCCCCTGCCTCGTGGCCCCCCTGACGCTCCACCGACCTCAACCTTGACTCCATATATTCACTTTCGGGGAGAAAAAAAATCTGGGAGAAGGATTCATCGCGTTTTACGATCCGGAGCCGCCGCCAAGCCCTAAACTCTCTCGAGAGGGCTGATTTGGAGTCCGTTCGGGGCTCCGGAGAGGGGAATCCGTTGCCATCGTCATCATCAACCTTCCTCCATCACCAATTTCATGATGCTCACCGCCGTGCGTGAGTAATTCCATCGTAGGCTTGCTGGACGGTGATGGGTTGGATGAGATTTATCATGTAATCGAGTTAGTTTTGTTAGGGTTTGATCCCTAGTATCCACTATGTTCTGAGATTGATGTTGCTATGACTTTGCTATGCTTAATGCTTGTCACTAGGGCCGGAGTGCCATGATTTCAGATCTGAACCTATTATGTTTTCATCAATATATGAGAGTTCTTGATCCTATCTTGCAAGTCTATAGTCACCTACTATGTGTTATGATCCGGCAACCCTGAAGTGATAATAATCGGGACCACTCCCGGTGATGACCGTAGTTTGAGGAGTTCATGTATTCACTATGTGTTAATGCTTTGGTCCGGTACTCTATTAAAAGGAGGCCTTAATATCCCTTAGTTTCCGCTAGGACCCCGCTGCCACGGGAGGGTAGGACAAAAGATGTCATGCAAGTTCTTTTCCATAAGCACGTATGACTATATTCGGAATACATGCCTACATTACATTGATGAATTGGAGCTAGTTCTGTGTCACCCTATGTTATGACTGTTACATGATGAACCGCATCCGGCATAATTCTCCATCACCGATCCAACGCCTATGAGCTTTCCATATATTGTTCTTCGCTTATTTACTTTTCCGTTGCTATTGTTACAATCACTACAAAACACCAAAAATACTACTTTTGCTACCGTTACTTTTGCTATCGTTACCACTACTATCATATTACTTTGCTACTAAATACCTTCTACAGATATTAAGTTTCCAGGTGTGGTCGAATTGACAACTCAGTTGCTAATACTTGAGAATATTCTTTCGCTCCCCTTGTGTCGAATCAATAAATTTGGGTTGAATACTCTACCCTCGAAAACGGTTGCGATCCCCTATACTTGTGGGTGTCGGAGTAATGGGCCACGGGTAGGCCAACCCGAGCCCCATAACCTTTCAAGACATCGGGGCAGGCTGCGCCCCTCAAGACCACGGGGCGAAGAGCCGCCTCCTGGGGAGTCTACGGCAAGGCGGCCGACTGCCCGCTCACGGCCGAGTCCCAGGGGCGACTTCCAGAGAAGCCGGCTTTGGGGAGTCGGCCGGCGACTCCAACAAACCGTGACCTCATCGAAGGGGACGGGGCAGGGGCGTGGCTACAATGAAGCCCACTCCCCGCCCCTTACCAAGGGCAGGCATGGCTACAGCACGCCGTACTTGGGAAGATCTCCCTGCGGCATGGCACTGTTGCCCGGCCGGCCCTGACATCAGCACCACTGTACCGGGTCCTGTGCCCACGACGGCTTGTCTGTACGGCCTGGAGGCAACGGGGCCCACCAGTTAGCGAGACCTTGGGAGACGGCGGGAGAACCGCCAGTCGGACCCGTCGGGAGTCGGCCCGGGGGAGTCGGCCGAGCCCTCCCCCGGGGCCCATGCGCCATTAATCAAGAAGAGATGGGGAGTGGCCACAGTGATCGCCCGCCAGGCGGCGGGGCTGTTGCCACGACCCCATGACCAAGCTTGCGTCATCAGGAGCACGGCTACAGTAATCAGCAGCCGGCAAGACCCGCCCGTGGCGGACACGGCCTGTCGGCTCCGTACCAGACCAGTCGGCGGGGCCCACCAGTCGGCATGCCCCAGTAGTCGGTGGAGAAGTCGGAGGTCGGAGGCACTGACGGCTGGGCCCGCGCCCAGTCGAATTACCATTTGTACCCCTGGGGGGCAGGCCTATATAAACCCCCCAGGGCACCCATGCAAAGGGTTGGATCCCAGTAGTTCTATACCATACCAGATAGAAGGAGAGAGCTAGCCTTGCCCTCTCCTACCACCAGACACAGCTCAAGGAGAAACCGTGTAAACACTTGACCATAGTGATCATGCGGAGACCCCGCACAGCAGCAGTAGGGGTATTATCTCCCCGGAGAGCCCCGAAGCTGGGTAAGATTCGCCGGCGTGCATGTCTTCGCCTCATCCCGTTTCCAGGCACCGGCGACGTTCTACTCGCCCCCACCATGATAAGCCATCCGTTGGCATATGTCGCACCAAACTCCCAACATTTGGCGCCCACCGTGGGGCATGGTGCACTGCCGTCCAGAGATCTGTTCTGGACGAGAACCCTTTTCCTCCCTGGCAAGCGCAACCAGCCAGGCACACCAGACGAAGTTTGCGTCGACGCGCTGCGCGGCGTTGAGATCGCCTGCGCAACCAGCTCCTTGGTCGAACTTGTCAGCGAGGTCCGCCTCTCCGACGAACCTGCGTCCGACGCAGGCGCAGGTGGCCCCGAAAACCTCCTCGTGGGCCTCCTCGATCAACTCCACGTTTCCGGCGAGCCTGCCGTAGACTTGGAGTCCGTAGGCTCCACCGACCCGATGCTGGTCGACTCCGACACCGTGTCGGTCGACGCGTTCCCCACCAACGTGGTGGTCTACGACGAACCTCTCCCCCACGCGGAGAGCGACGGAAGCACCGTCACTGAGGTGCTGGTCATCAGTCATGACGAGTTCCCTGGCGAAGGGGCGCCCGACTCACTCGGCGCGGCGCTGCAAGACCTAGCTGCGCCCATTCCGGAAGATGCTGACGCAGAGACGTTAGAAGCGCGCCGCCTTCAGCTTGTTGAAGGCGCGAAGAAGCTGGCCAGCATGAGACGCTTGTCAGAAGCTTACCAGCGGGAGATGGATCGCGCTGTTGGTGGCTCGCCGGCCCCGGCAGGGCCCAGCTGCCTTGGCGTGGTTCAGCAGCGCGGCGTAGCCATCGCCAGCCTGTTTGGGGCTAGCCGCCCCGTGTATGCCATGCCAGCGGAGAACATCGGAGCCGCCCAGGCAGCGGCGGATGAGCTGGACAATTTCGAGGGCGAAGAGCGCCGCCTCATGATGGAGCGAGTCCAGCGGCTCCTCGACGCGGCCGCCGCGCAGAACGAGGCCGGCTACCGCACGGAGGCGCCACACCAGCCAAACGACGACCCGCACCAAGATCAAGGCGTGACGTCTCGGATGCCGACTGGCGGTGCCCGAGGAAGAAAGGACAAGGAGCCGGCTGTCAGCCACAGTCGGACTCGGATTACCATAGAGCGCGACCGAGACGGCCGCCCGAGAGCAGTGGAACAACGGGACGACTGTCCGCCTCCCCCTCCCCGCAAGGAGAGGCGAGTCTCCCCGCCGCCTGTTGACCATCCGACTCTCGGTGACCACCTTGGCCGCCGAGAGGGAGTTGGAGAGAATGACGCCCGCCACCGGATCGACCGACTTCACCGGTCCCTGGCGCTGGAAGAAGAAGACGAGCTGGGTCCGCCTTGTTTCGGGCCCCGCATTCGGGACGAGCCCTTTCCCAGAGGGTTCACGCTCCCAAGAGACACACCCAAGTATACCGGCTCCGTGAAGCCGGAAGACTGGCTAGTCGACTACTCCACGGCTGTCAGCATAGCAAACGGTAACAAGTGTGACGCCGTAAAGTACGTTCCGCTCATGCTCCAGGGCACAGCCCAGACATGGCTGAACAGCCTAAAGCCCCGCAGCATCAATAGCTGGGTCGACTTCACTGAAGCATTCGTCCGCAACTTCACCAGCACGTACAAGCGTCCTCCCAAGCCTCGTCAGCTCTCCTTGTGCGTGCAAGGTCCTGACGAGTCGACTCGCGACTACCTCACGCGTTGGGCTGAGCTCCGGAACTCCTGCGAGGGCATGCACAAGGTGCAGGCTGTCAAGTACTTCACAGCCGGGTGCCCAGAAGGCACCCTCCTCAAGCACAAGCTCCTCTGCGACGAGCCAGAAACCCTGGACGAGCTGCTGATCATAGCGGACAAGTATGCTACGGCCGACTCCTCCATGAAGACGGAAATTCAAATCAGCATGACTGGCAAAGTAGCTCCTCAGGCTCCAAGAACTCCGGCGGCAGACGCCGGCCGGTGACAACAGTAGGGTGACAACAAGCGCAAGGCCCCGCAGCCGGCTTCCAGCAGCCGGCAGGTCGCGATCGTTGAAGCCCAGCAGCTAGAAGAGCAGCCTCCGCCCAAGCGACAGAAAGGCGGCAAGCTGAACTGGTTGCCGACCTTCTCCTACGAGCAGACCTTGGATGGACCTTGCAAGTTCCACAGCGGCACGAAGCCGTCGAATCACACCACCCGAAGTGACACTGGCTCACCAGGATCGCCAAGGGAGACGGCCTCCTGCCACCCCCGCCTGCTGGGCAGCCGCCTCCGCCTCCGCCCCAGCAACCGGCAGTCAGGCCAGTCGGTGCAGTACAAGACGAATACCCTGAAGAGCACGGAGCCTACATGGTGTTCACCAGTGTGGCTGATGATCGACGCAACAGGAGGCTGCAGCGACAAGAGGTGAACGCAGTAGCCTCAGAGACGCCAGAGTTCATGCACTGGTCTGAGAGGCCCATCAGCTGGAGCAGGGCTGACCACCCAGAAGTGATGCCGAGTCCGGGCTCCTACGCCTTGGTCCTGGACGCCACCTTTGCCACGGATAAATGGGCCACGCGTTTCTCGCGAGTTCTGATAGATGGGGGCAGCAACATCAATATCCTGTACAAGGACACCATGGAGAAGTTAGGAATCAAGCAGAGATAGGTTCAGAACAGCCGAACTGTGTTCCACGGCATTGTTCCTGGGCTTTCCTGCTCACCAATCGGCAAGATCCTGATTGACGTCCTCTTTGGGGACAAAGATCACTTCCGAAGAGAGTCTGTTTGGTTTGAGGTAGTGGACCTTGAGAGCCCATACCATGCGCGACTTGGCCGGCCCGCCTTGGCCAAGTTCATGGCAGTCCCCCACTACGCCTACCTCAAGATGAAGATGCCCAGTTCCAGGGGAATTCTGACTGTGGCGGGCGACTACCGAAAGTCGTCCGCTTGCGCGGCCGAGAGCAGTCGGCCGGCCGAGTCCCTGGTGATTGCAGCCGAGAAGCGACTCCTTGAGCGAGTTGTGGCGATGGCCGACAAGCAGTCGGAGATATCGCCCGACCCGAAGGAGTCGGAAGCCGAAGGTTCGTTCAAGCCGGCCAAAGAGACAAAGAGGATACCCTTGGATCTAGAGTGGCCAGAGAGGTACGCCGTTGTAGGTGCAAACCTCGACAGCAAATAGGAAGGCGAGCTCATTGATTTCCTCCGTGAGAATCGGGACATCTTCGCATGGTCTCCCAAGGACATGCCAGGTGTACCGACGGATTTCGCCGAGCACAAGTTACACGTCCGATCTGATGCAAAGCCGGTCAGGCAGCCCCTGCGCCGCTTATCAGAAGAGAAGAGAAGAGTTGTCGGAGAAGAGATAGCCTGACTCCTAGCAGCCGGCTTCATTATGGAAGTTTTCTTCCCGGAGTGGCTGGCAAATCCGGTCCTGGTGCTAAAGAAGAACAAGCAATGGAGAATGTGTATTGACTACCCGAGCCTCAACAAGGCCTGCCCCAAGGACCCATTTGCTCTACCAAGAATTGACCAGGTGATAGACTCCACAGCCGGATGTGAGTTGTTGAGCTTCTTGGATGCATACTCAGGATATCACCAGATCAAGCTGAATCCGGCTGACAGATTGAAGACCGCCTTCATCACGCCGTTTGGAGCATTCTGCTACCTCACCATGACGTTCGGCTTAAGGAATGCTGGCGCCACCTTTCAGCGTTGCATGCAGAAGTGCCTCCTCAAGCAGCTCGGCAGGAACGCGCACGTTTACGTGGACGATGTGGTGGTGAAGACGGAAAAGCGAGGAACACTGCTGGAAGACCTCGAGGAGACCTTTGAGAACCTGCGCCGGTTCCAGATCAAGCTCAACCCCAAGAAGTGTGTCTTCGAAGTACCAGCCGGCCAGCTGCTAGGTTTCCTGGTCTCTGAACGCGGCATAGAATGCAACCCAGTAAAAATCAAGGCCATCGAGAGAATGGAGGTACCCAGCCGACTGCTGGATGTGCAGAAGTTCACCGGCTGCTTGGCGTCCATCAGACGATTCATCAGTCGGCTGGGCGAGAAAGCTCTCCCCTTATACCAACTCATGAAGAAGACCACTTTTTTCGAGTGGAACCATAAGGCAGACGAAGCTTTCCACCAGTTGAAGAAGATGCTGACTACTCCACCCGTCCTGGCGGCTCCGACTCCCAAGGAACCTATGCTCCTGTACATCGCCGCCACCAGCCGAGTAGTCAGCACAGTCATTGTACTAGAGCGCAAGGAGGAAGGCAAGGCGCTACCTGTCCAGAGACTAGTATATTACCTGAGCGAGGTATTGTCGGCCTCCAAGTAGAACTACCCTCACTACCAGAAGATGTGCTATGGCGTGCACTTTGCTGCCAAGAAATTGAAGCCTTACTTTCAAGAGCATCCAATCACAGTGGTCTGCACGGCTCCACTTGCCGAGATCATCGGTAGCCGAGATGCCTCTGGTCGAGTGGCCAAGTGGGCCATAGAGCTGGCTCCTTACACCATCTACTACCAGCCCCGCACCGCTATCAAATCACAAGCACTGGCTGACTTCCTCGTCGACTGGGCCGAGACCCAGTACCTGCCTCCAGCGCCTGACTCCACCCATTGGCGGATGCACTTCGACGGCTCCAAGATGCGCACCAGCTTGGGTGCCAGCGTCGTCCTCACCTCTCCCAAAGGCGACAAGCTCAAATATGCACTGCAAATCCATTTTGCCGCCTCCAACAACGTGGCCGAGTACGAGGCGCTCATTCACAGGCTCTGGCTTGCCAAAGAACTTGGCATCCGCCGGATCTTGTGTTATGGTGACTCGGACTTAGTGGTCCAGCAGTCATCTGGCGACTAGGACGCGAAATACGCAAACATGGCGAGCTACCGTTTCCTCGTGCAGCAACTCAACGGGTATTTCGAAGGGTGCGAGTTCCTCCATGTGCCAAGAAATGACAACGACCAAGCCGACGCTTTGGCACGAATCGGCTCTACCCGCCAAGCAATACCATCTGGCGTCGCCCTTCAACGCCTCCTCAAGCCGTCTGTCAAGCCTTCACCAGAATCAGACTCCATTTTTGTGCCAGCTCCTCCCGAAGACGGCGGATCCGACTCTAGAGCTCCGGCAGTCAGAACGGGGACTTTGGCGGGCGACTCCAAAGCTGCCACAGTCGAGCCCGGCCCAGGGACTGCGGTGACGGACTCGAAGATTCCAGAACTCGGCCCAAGGACCGCGCCAGTCGGCCTGGGGACTTCATCAGCCCAGCAAGCGACTGTTGACTCCAGCCCGCCGCCTCCCATCCCAGCCGCCCTTGTCCAAGTCGCAGTTCTGGTAGTCGAAGAAATAGCAGCACCCTCATGGGCTCAGCCCATCCTCAAATTCCTGGTGAACAAAGAGCTACCAACTGATGAGACCTCAGCTCGGCAAGTACAACGCCGGGCGGCAACCTATACCATAATCAACAGAGAGCTGGTCAGGCGCAGCGTCACTGGTGTCTACCAGCGCTGCGTAGAGCCAGAGCAAGGCCAGGCGATCCTCAAAGACATCCATCAAGGCGAATGCGGCCACCATGCGGCTTCAAGAGCACTCGTTGCCAAAGCTTTTCGGCACGGTTTCTTTTGTCCGACTGCCTTGGAAGAGGCCAAGGAGTTGGTCCAAAAATGCAAAGGGTTCCAGAAGTTCAGCTCCAAGCCGCACCAGCCGGCTTCCGTGCTCAAGACCATCCCCATTGCTTGGCCTTTCGTAGTTTGGGGTCTAGACATGGTGGGACCATTCAAGACAGCACGAGGTGGTCTAAATCACCTACTTGTCGCAGTGGACAAGTTCACCAAGTGGGTGGAAGTGAAGCCAATTAAGAAATTGAACGGTCCGACTGCCGTGACCTTCATCACCGATATCACAATTCGGTACGGCATACCACACAGCATCATCACCGACAACGACACAAATTTTGCCAAAGGCGCCTTGGCCCGTTTCTGCGCAACACAAGGCATCCGACTGGACCTAGCGTCCGTCGCCCACCTGCAGTCAAACGACCAAGTGGAGCGAGCAAACGGCCTCATCCTGTCCGGCATCAATCCTCGGTTGATCGAGCCTCTGGAGCGCTCGGCTGGCTGCTGGCTCGACGAGCTGCCAGCCGTCCTCTGGAGTCTGCGCACGACTCCAAACAAGTCAACCGGCTTCACGCCCTTCTTCCTCGTCTATGGTGCCGAAGCCGTCATCCCAACGGACATAGAGTTCGACTCCCCACGAGTCACCATGTACACCAAGGTGGAAGCAGAAGAAGCACGACAAGACGGCGTCGATTTGCTGGAAGAGGGCTGGCTGTTGGCACTCAGCCGGTCCAGCATCTACCAGCAGAGCCTGCGCCGATACCACAACAGGAAGGTCAGGCCAAGATCTTTCCAAGAAGGCGACCTTGTGCTCTGGCTGATCCAGCGAACAGCCGGCCAGCACAAGCTGTCGCCGCCTTGGGAAGGCCCTTTCATCATCAGCAAAGTACTAGGCAACGATTCCTACTACCTGATCGACGCTCAGAAGCCCCGAGCACGCAAGAGGGACAACTCCGGCAAGGATACAGAGCGGCCATGGAATGCAAATCTTCTTCGAAGATTTTACAGTTGATGCAGTATGTACCATGCTACCTTTTGTATTAAAGTACCAAGACTTCGGGCCCCCCGAGACGAGCTCGGGGACTGCCCTCTTTTGTCTGTATGATAAAAATTATGCCTACAAGTATGTTACTCTTTGTCATGCCACTTGGCACCGGGCTCGACAAGTCGGCCCGGGGACTTGCCGCCTTGCACTATGAAATGCTTCCTACAGCCGGACAAGTAGTGTGTAACACCTAAGCCGTCTTCTGTCAGAAGCCGCAGCTCGTAGAGTGATTGTACGGTGGGCAGAGGTAAGGTAGAATGGGTGCTCGCACGAAAAATGGCTAAGGACTCAAAGCGTAAAACATAGCTCAAGACGGCTTCCAGCCTTTCTCGCAAACCGACTCTTGGACAGTCGGATTGTCGTTTTCTATCCAACTTGCTCAAACAATCTTGAAATCGGCTAAGTACTTGCTTTCCCAAAGTAGCCTAGCACTTGATCCAGCAACAGTCCGTAGAGCGGCTGTCCGATTGGCAAGGCAGGCAACTAAGAGAAAGCGGCAAAGGAAAACAGCCAAAAGAACAATGAGAAAGAAAAATATATATATATATATAACATAGGCCCTTGGCCGAATTGTCGAGTAGAGGTTCAAAATACACCCCGTGGATGGAATTGTGCGAATTAACAAGTTCTTCAAAAGACTACTGAAGCAGATAAAACAAAAGACACAATGGCAGCTTAGGAGGCGGCAGACGAATTCGGGGGGTCGGAGGAGGCGCCAGCGTCAGGCGTCGGGGCGGTCGGCCGGCTAGTCTCGGCTTGATCGCCTCCGGCAGCAGTCGGGTCGGTCGCACGCGGCTCGTTGCTGGAGGCGCGGTCGGGCTGAGGCTGGCTGTCTGCTCCGTCTTCTGGTGCCTCTGCCTCGCCCTCATCCTCCGCCTCGTCCTCCTCCTCGACGCTGGAGCCAATCACCTCTGTCGAGTCTTTGCCGTAGTCTGGGTTCATCCCAAACCACTCCGGCGGTACCTCCTCGCTGTCTTCAGACCGCTCGGGGACGAAGATGCTCGTGTCGGTGTACTCGGTGATCTCCGCAGCACGCTTGACGAGGGCGTCTTCCGCAGCCGCCAGCTCCGGCTGGGCCTCCGACCGAAGCGTGCCCAACCGGTCTAGATCCAGCCCCAGGTACCACGCCTTGACGAACTCCAAGGCCCGGCGTGCTCCAGCCCAGGCCGAAGAGCCCTTCCAGGCCTTGAGGCAACCAGCCGCGACCTCCAACCAGTTGGCCATCAGGCTGGGGGTGCGCGGAGCCTGCATATCCGGCCAAAGGGCGGAAATCGCCTGGGCACCAACGCGCTGAAGCCGGCGCGGCATCCGATGAGCCGGCCGGAGGCGAGCCTCGATGCTCAAGATGTGCTCATCAAGAGTTCGGGGGGCATCGGCGGCGATCTCCGCGCCCTCCGCCCTCCGACTTTCACGATCGGCCTCCATGGCTTGGATAGCGGCCTGCGACTGCCCAAGGAAGAAGTCTGCAAAAGACACGAAGAAACGAAAAAGCAAGTCAAAAACCAGGAGTCGGCATAATCTAAGTCGGCAACTCGAAGAAAGAAAATAAAGAGACTCACCATCAACAATGTCTTCAATCTCGTGGAAGCCGGAGGACAGCAGCGCCTCCTTGTCAGACCAGGAGGAGCGCTCGCTCGCGAACTCGGCCAAGAGGGCGGTTTCCGTCTCCTCCGCCTCCCTCTGCGACTTCGCAAGCAGCTCTTTCTGCTCTGCCAACTGAGTGGCCAGCAGATCACGCTCTGTGGCGAGCCTGCTGCACTCCTCCCCTTTGGTGAGCAGGGCGGAGTTGGCTTCGCTCAGCTGCTATTGAAGAGCAGCGTTGGCTCCTGAAGGAAAGGAAGAAAGACAACAGTCGTCAATAAAGTAGGTCGCCGGGGAGATCCGGCCCGACTGCTCAGCAGTCGGCCGGAATCTCGGGGACTATAGCCCGCGGGTGCGCTAGCGCGCCCCCGCAGAGAAGAAAAAAGAGGGAAGGACTTACTCCGGCTCTCCGCCCAGTCGGCGGTCTGCTTGCCCAGCTCTTCAACATTATGGTTGAAGGCAGTGACGCGGAGGTTGTGGTAATCCTGCAACAAGCATTTCTGACAAAGTTAGTACCCAGAAGTTCATCAATTGGAGTTCCGGGCCGCCTGCTCAGCAGCCGGCCCAAAACTCGGGGACTACACCCAGTGGGTGCGCTGGCGCGCCCCCATAGAGAGGAACAAGAAAAACAAAGGCCTAAAGAAAAAACATACCCGGACGGCTGCCCGCGACGCTAGGAACGCCTTGGTGCAACTCTGGAGGGCGTCGCCCTCAGCGCGGAGCTTCGCCTGGACGTCCAGGAGCGCCCGGTTCAGCAGCCCTGTGCCGCCTCCTCGCACCCACCCAACAGGTGCGGCGCTCGTCACTTCGGCATCTGGAGCCGCCGAGCTGGCGGTGCCGGCTTCCAGGGGGCGGGGTGCCAAAGTCGCCTTCTCCAGACGACGACGCGCTGGCGAGCCGACCTGGAGGAGTAGCCTCGCCACGGCCCCGTCTTCGGTCGGCGGCACTGGAGGGTCCGCTAGATGCTCGCCTTGCACGCCTTCAGACGGCGGCGGAGGCGGCGGCGGAACGTTCGCGCCCGGAGTAGAGGGCTCGCTGCCTTCCCTCTCCTCGACGAGGTTCTCCCCGCCGGCTTCTCCATTCTGCCCCATGAACTCCGAGGGCGGCGGCGCAGAGTTCAGCGGGGTAACAAGCAAGGCCGACTGGCGGCGTGCGGCTTGCTCAGCCCGCTGCTTCACCGCGGCGGCGGCTTCGGCCTCCGCTAGTTTTTTCTTAGCGGAGGCCTCCACCCTGTCGGCCTCCGCCTTCTCCAGGCGGAGGGCTTCTTCTTTGTTGCGCTTCTCCTGCGCATTCCGCTCCGTCGCCTCCCGGAGGTCGGCAGCGGGGTCTATCCGCCGAGTGGTGGCGGGCGTCTCCGCTGACCCCATGACGGAGGCGGCGGCGACCCGCTCAAGAGAGAGGGGAGCCCTGAAGAAAGAGGGGCGAGCAGAGACTCAGACAAAACACGAAGAAAGAATAAACTTTGAAGACAGAATACTTACGCAGAGACCAACGGCGGCTTCTTCACTTCCTTACGGAAGCGGATGGCCTTCGCGGCTGCCTCGTCCCGCCGGGTCGCCGCAGCCGAGCCCTTGGGCTTCTTCGGCCGGCTGCCGAACAAAGTCGGCACAGCCCGGCGCTTCTTCCCGCCGCCTGGAGCGCCCGACGCGGCAGAAGAGCCTGCGCCCGGCTGTCTGGCTCCTGGCCGATGGCGAGGGGCGACTCCTCCCTCGGCGTCGTCTTCAGGCCAGTCGGCGAAGGTAGCCGAGGGCCTGAAGTCGCCTGTCGTCCCTCCTCCTCCCTCGGCATCGTCTTCCAGAGCCGCCGCCCCCAGATCGGGGCCGTCGACGTCGCTCTCCGCCCGGTCGGCGATGAACTCACGGGCCGGTCCCGAGGTACCGGCTGGTGGGTGAAGAAGGGGATTCTAACCAAAGCCGACTGATCAGAACAAAACTCGGCAAGAAGAAGACAATCCAAAGAAAGAAAAGAAAGGCAACTCACCACGGGCGGGGGGGTTGGCGCGGGAGTATGGCTCCTTGCCGAATCGCCAGTCCTCCGGGAGCCTGCTGTCCGAGAGGTAGTTCACCATAAGGGCCACCTTTTCGTGAGGCATGTCCTTGGTGCACATCCGACTCGGGTCGCGGCCCCCTCTCATCTGGCATATCATGTGAGGGCGGCCTTGGAGTGGGAGAACTCGGCGCGAGACAAAGGCGGCCAGCAGGTCCGGACCAGTCAGACCCTCCGACTGCGTCAGCACTCGGAGTCGCATGATGGCGCTGGCTCCCACAGGCGTCAGCGACCTGGCCCGGTACGACTAGTTGGGTAGTCTGCCAGCCGGCGGGCCGGCTTCGAAAGCCGGCAGATTGACCCAGTCGCCCCTCGTGGCGACGTTCCTGACGTAGAAGTAGGACCTCTGCCACATCTTCACCGACTTCAACAGCGAGATGGAGGGGAAGTGGTTGTCGGCTCCTGTCCTTCGCACGGCGATGAAGGCGCCGCACTGAGCCGGCACGCCCGCGGCCTGGGTGCCGAGCTTGGAGAAGAAGAACTCCCCCCAGAGATCGAGGGTGGGGAGGACTCCAAGGAAGACTTCGCACAGAGCCACGAAGGCGGACAACAGCACCACTGTGTTAGGGGTGAGGTGGTGCGGCTGGAGGCCGTAGAACTCCATGAACGACCGGAAAAAGCTGCTCGCCGGCAGCCCCAGCCCGCGCAGGCAGTGCGAGCGGAAGATGACCCGCTTGCCCTCCTGTGGGGCGGGGGAAATCTCCCCCGCCGGCGCAAGACGCACCTGCACGCGATCTTCGCTGGGAAGCCGACGGGTCCGGCGGAGGAACTCGATATGGTCTTCATGGACTTCGGAGCCGTCCCAGGTGCCGGAGCGCACTAGGGGAGGCGCGGCAGCGGAGGAAGAACTCATCGCGAGCTGTCACCGCAGCGTTCGCCGGAGCCTGGGCGTGCGGCGGAGCGAAGAAGAGAAGAGGAAGCAGGAGAGTGAGGAGCTGCGAGGAGGAAGAAAGCAAGGGGTAGTGGGAAGGAGGGGCGCGCGTGCCCCCCTCTTCCCCCTACTTATAGCCCCGTGGGCTGCGAAGCTGAGGGGGCGGACGTGGGGATTTACTGCGCCCGCAACCCCACGACCCCCACGATCCACGTAAAGTTACTGCACGCAGTAACTTCACGGGAATCCCAACCATCCACTGGGGCCGCAGCGGATCCGCTCGGGCGCCGAGGCGCGGTAGTGGCGGGCCCTGCCTACGGGCCTGTCCTGTCGCACGCGTGGGCTGGCAGGATGGCCTGGCCACGTGCCCTCGCGTGACAGACCAAGAACGGGCGGCGGCCTGGAAGCTTAGCTAGCACGCCACTTGAAATCCCGCCGCGACGTTCGAACTACTGAGCAAGTCAGAATTGAGTGAGTCCGAGTTGGGCGAGTCCGACTCCTTCTGGTCAGCCCGACAGAAGTCAATCAAGACCATGTGTTGAGCACCCGGAAAGAGAAACTGCTAAGGCTTCTCGGCCGATCGTCCACGGTGCCTCACCAGCTTCAGGGACTACTGTCGGAGTAATGGGCCACGAGTAGGCCAACCCGAGCCCCATAACCTTTCAAGACATCGGGGCAGGCTGCGCCCCTCAAGACCACAGGGCGAAGAGCTGCCTCCTGGGGAGTCTATGGCAAGGCGGCCGACTGCCCGCTCACGGCCGAGTCCCAGGGGCGACTTCCAGAGAAGCCGGCTTTGGGGAGTCGGCCGGCGACTCCAACAAACTGTGACCTCATCGAAGGGGACGGGGCAGGGGCGTGGCTACAATGAAGCCCACTCCCCGCCCCTTACCAAGGGTAGGCATGGCTACAACACGCCATACTTGGGAAGATCTCCCTGCGGCGTGGCACTGTTGCCCGGCCGGCCCTGACATCAGCACCATTGTACCGGGTCCTGCGCCCACGACGGCTTGTCTGTACGGCCTGGAGGCAGCGGGGCCCACCAGTCAGCGAGACCTCGGGAGATGGCGGGAGAACCGCCAGTCGAACCCGTGGGGAGTCGGCCCGGGGGAGTCGGCCGAGCCCTCCCCCGTGGCCCACGCGCCATTAATCAAGAAGAGATGGGGAGTGGCCACAGTGATCGCCCGCGAGGCGGCGGGGTTGTTGCCACGACCCCATGACCAAGCTTGCGTCATCAGGAGCACGGCTACAGTAATCAGCAGCCGGCAAGACCCGCCCGCGGCGGACGCGGCCTTTCGGCTCCGTACCAGACCAGTCGGCGGGGCCCACCAGTCGGCGGGCCCCAGCAGTCGGCGGAGAAGTCGGAGGTCGGAGCCACTGACGGCTGGGCCCGTGCCCAGTCGAATTACCATTTGTACCCCTAGGGGGTAGGCCTATATAAACCCCCTAGGGCACCCATGCAAAGGGTTGGATCCCAGTAGTTCTATACCATACCAGATAGAAGGAGAGAGCTAGCTTTGCCCTCTCCTACCACCAGACACAGCTCAAGGAGCAACCGTGTAAACACTTGACCGTAGTGATCATGCGGAGACCCCGCACAGCAGCAGTAGGGGCATTATCTCCCCGAGAGCCCCGAAGCTGGGTAAGATTCGCCGGCGTGCATGTCTTCGCCTCATCCCGTTTCCAGGCACCGGCGACGTTCTACTCGCCCCCACCATGATAAGCCATCCGTTGGCATATGTCGCACCAAACCCCCGACAGTGGGTTATCAAGACTATTTTCTGGCACCATTGCCAGGGAGCATAGCTCTATTCTTTGAGTCACTTGGGATTTATATCTGCTGGTCACTATGAAGAACTTGAAAGACGCTAAAACAAAAATTTATCCCTCAACTACGAGGGGAGGTAAGGAACTGCCATCTAGCTCTGCACTTGATTCACCTTCTGTTTTGAGTAAACTTGCGACACCTATACCTGCTTCTGCTATTAATTCTGATATGTCGCTTGTTATAGATGATGCCACTTCTACTATGCATGATAATTATGATGAAACTACTTCCATGCTTGATACTACTGTGCCACTTGGTGAATTTCTTGATGAACAACTTGCTAGGGCTAGAGAGAATGAAATTATGGAAACTGATAATATTGATGAAAGTGATGATGAAGATTCTCCCCTAGATATGAATTACCTGTTGTGCCTGAGGGCTATGTTATGGATGAAGAAACTGCTAGAGATTTTCTTGCTTGCAATGATAGGAGTGATCTTAAGAAATTATTAGCTAAGCTGAAACAAAAAACTTTGAATGCTAGAATGAAATATGATCCTGCTTATGCTACTTCACCTGTCTTTGTTACTGATAAGGATTATGATTTCTCTGTTGATCCTGAGATAATTACTTTAGTTGAATCTGATCCTTTCTATGGCTATGAATCTGAAACTGTTGTGGCACATCTTACTAAATTAAATGATATAGCCACCCTGTTCACTAATGATGAGAAAACTAGCTACTATTATATCCTTAAATTATTTCGGTTCTCATTAAAGGGTGATGCTAAGATATGGTTTAATTCTCTTTATCCTGGTTGTGTGCGTAGTCCCTAGGATATGTTTTACTACTTCTCTGCTAAATATTTCCCCACTCATAAGAAACAAGCTGCTTTAAGGGAAATATATAATTTTGTGCAAATTGAAGAAGAGAGTCTCCCACAAGCTTGGGGGAGGCTTCTCCAATTACTTAATGCTTTGCCTGATCATCCTCTTAAGAAATGAAATACTTGATATCTTTTATAATGGACTAACTGATGCTTCCAGAGACCACCTGGATAGTTGTGCTGGTTGTGTTTTCAGGGAAAGAACACCAGATGAAGCTGAAATTTTATTGAATAATATGTTGACCAATGAAAATAATTGGACACTTCCTGAGCCAACTCCTAAGCCAACTCCAAAGAAAAGGGGTATTCTATTTCTCAGTCCTGAAGATATGCAATAGGCAAAGAAATCTATGAAGGAAAAAGGTATAAAAGCTGAAGATGTTAAGAATTTACCTCCCGTTGAAGAAATACATGGTCTTAATTTAGCGCCTTTTGAAGAAATACATGCTTTTAATCCATCACCTATTGAAGAAACACATGGTCTTGATAACCTGACACAGGTAGTAAAGGTAAATTCTCTCTATAGATATGATAAAGCTGAAATCCCATTTACTAAGTTTGCTAGCCCATGCTTGGATGAGTTTGATGACTTTATGGTTAAACAAGAAAACTTCAATGCTTATGTTGGCAGACAATTGAAACACAATGCTGATATGCTTGAACACTTGGGTGATTATATGGCTAATGTTAAAGGTGAACTTAAACTTATTAGTAAACATGCTTCTATGGTTACCACTCAAGTAGAACAAGTACTTAAAGCTCATAATGATTTTCTCAGTGAATTAAATAGTAAGAAAAATGATAATGTTGTTAGAGTTATTACTAGAGGTGGTAAAATGACCCAGGAACCTTTGTATCCTGAGGGAGATCCTAAGAGAATTGAGCAAGATTCTCAGAGAAATAATATTGATGCACCTAGTCCTTCTAAGAGGAAGAAAAAGAAAAATGATAAGAGTTTGCATGCTTCTAGTGAACCTGTTATCGACACACCTAAGAATCCCAATGATATCTCTATTTCTGACGCTGAAACACAATCTGGTAATGAGCATGAACCTAGTGATAATGTTAATAATGATGTTCATGTTGATGCTCAACCTAGTAATGATAATGATGTAGAGATTGAACCTGCTGTTGATCTTGATAACCCACAATCAAAGAATCAACATTATGATAAGAAAGACTTTGTTGCTAGGAAGCACGATAAAGAAAGAGAACCATGGGTTCAGAAACCCATGCCTTTTCCTCCTAAACCATCTAAGAAAAAGGATGATGAGGATTTTGAGCGCTTTGCTGAAATGATTAGACCTATCTTCTTTTGTATGCGTTTGACTGATATGCTTAAAATGAATCCTTATGCTAGGTACATGAAAGATATTGTTACTAATAAAAGAAAGATATCGAAAGCTAAAATTTCCACCATGCTTGCTAATTATACTTTTAAGGGTGGAATACCTAAGAAACTAGGAGATCCTGGAGTACCAACTATACCATGCTCCATTAAAAGAAGGGTCTTTTACATCTGTGTCCCTAACTCGAACTCACTACTCACATTTGCCCCTAATTCGAAAGCCTGCTCAAAAATGCCCCTCCGCCGTTACGTGCCCTTACAGAAATGCCCTTTTGCGCCGTTACCGTCCGGTCAAAGCCAGTCAAAGGGCATTGACCGGCCCCAAAAAAATAGCAAAAAAAATCTAAAAAATCTGAAAATTTGTGAGATCAAAGATACTCAGGTTCGCAAGGTGCGTGCAATTTTTCGTGCTGTTTGGGCATTCCAGGAGCTCGTGTCAAAGGAAAAACAGTAAATATGTAAGCCTGTGAACAGTAAATTCAAAAAAATAGCAAGAAAATTCAAAAAAATATGAAATTTTTTGGCATCAAAGAGGCTATGGTCTAAAAGTTGCGTGCCAATTTTTGTTGTGTTTGGACATTGGAGGGGCTTGTGGAGAAAAAAACAAAATCTGGCCCGGGAAAAAACTTGGGAAAAAATGACTATTTTGTTTTTTCTTGCGAGAGCTCCTCGCAAGTCATTTGATCACAAAAACTTGCAAGCACCTTGTGCACCCAAGCCTCTTTGATGCCAAAAAATTTCATATTTTTTTGAATTCTCTTGCTATTTTATTTCAAATTTACTGTTCACAAGCGTGCATATTAACTGTTTTTCCTCGCCACGAGCTCCTGGAATGTCCAAATAGCACAATAATTTGCATGCACCTTGCGCACATGAGTATCTTCGATCTCACAAAATTTTAGATTTTTTAAATTTTTTTTGCTATTTTTTTCAGGACGGTCAAAGTTGTTTGACCGGACGGTAACGGCACAAAAGGGCATTTCTGTAAGGGCACGTAACGGCGGAGGGGCATTTTTGAGCAGGCTTTCGAATTAGGGGTATATCTGATTAGGTGGTTCGAGTTAGGGACAGAAATGCAAATGGCCCTTAAAAGAAACTATGTTAAAACTGCTTTATGTGATCTTGGAGCCGGTGTTAGTGTTATGCCTCTCTCTTTATATCATAGACTTGATTTGAATAAGTTGACACCTACTGAAATATCTTTGCAAATGGATGATAAATCAACTGCTATACCTGTCGGTATTTGTGAGGATGTGCCTGTTGTGGTTGCAAATGTTACTATTTTAACGGACTTTGTCATTCTTGATATTCACGAGGACGATAGTATGTCTATTATTCTTGGAAGACCCTTTTTGAATACTGCAGGGGCTATTACTATTGCACCAAAGGCAATGTCACTTTTCATGTTAATGGTAATGAGCATACGGTACACTTTCCGAGGAAACAACCTCAAGTTCATAGTATAAACTCTATTGGAAAAATTCCATCGATTATTTTTGGAGGTTTTGAATTTCCTCTTCCTACTGTCAAGAAGAAATAGGATATTCTTATTGTTGGAGATGTGCATATCCCCATTGAGGTAACCTAGTGTTATTTGAAAATTCTCCGGTTCCATGTTACTCGGAATGAATTTGTTAACAAGACCCGATCAACCTTGTTAGTGGATTCCTTTTGATGAGCATGAGATGGATGAATTTAGAAAACACAACTCTCTGTACCCTCTTTTTACTTTCTATTATTTATATTAAATAAAGCAAAAATAGTATTTTTTTGTCTGTTTTCTGAATTATCAATGCAATAAAAAATATCCTGAAAATAAAAGTTCTCCAAATGCCCTGAAAATTAAATATGATTTTTTCTAGAATATTTGAGAATATCTGGCACTGAGAACGCAACAGGGGGAGCAAGCACCTGGCCACGAGGGTGGAGGGCGCGCCCTACCCCCTTGGGCGT
Organism: Triticum urartu; assembly: GCF_003073215.2. Lineage (NCBI taxonomy): Eukaryota > Viridiplantae > Streptophyta > Magnoliopsida > Poales > Poaceae > Triticum > Triticum urartu. Next base: position 81,787,136 of record NC_053024.1, on the reverse strand, counting down.
GCCCCTACCTCATGGGCCCATGATGGCTCCCCTCCACTTATTCCAGCTACCACACACTCCTTCCTCCCAAAAAACATCACTAGCCAGCTCAAAACCGAGTCCAAGATCATCTTGCTGCCATTTTCGATCTCCTTGCTCAAAGCTCCATTCACAAAACTGCTTTGGGGGATTGTTCTTTGGTATGTGACTCCTCCAATGGTCCAATTAGTTTTTGTTCTAGTGCTTTATTCATTGCATATTTTTGTTGCTTAGGTGACCCTGTTCTTGAGCTTGCATGTCAAATTTATGTGGTCAAAAGTAGTTTTGATGCATGATACTGTCTCTAGGCACTTGTAGGAGTAGTTGCTATAAATTTTGTTGAGTTTGGTTCACTTTATTTTGAAGTTACTAAAAATTTCAAAAAATTTCAGAAAAAGATGAAGAGATTTTTGAGGAGCTCATCGAGCCGAAGCTTGAAGGATAAGCAAAGTGAGGAGGATAAGAGGCCCAAATACAATCTCCCTCGCACCGCGGAAGTTCGACCGTGTGAATGGCCTTGTGATAATTTCTTGAGAGCAGCCGGGATTTATGATGATTTCTATGAATTGGATGAGAATGCAGGCCTCACCGCCTTCCTCCACGACCAACGCGAACAATATCTCTTACTCACCAATATCTTTGTGCAAAACTTTCATTTCCATGCTAGGAGCTCACCACCTATGGTGGAATTTTATTTATATTATGAGCATAAGGAGATGTCACTTCGTGATTTTTGTCGGGTTTGTTTGATACCTTTTGAGGGCAGCGTAGAGGAACCACATCGTGACGATGTGGATGGGTTTATTGATACCATTGATGTAGGGGAAACGAGGAAGGTTTCCGACGCATGAATTACTAGCATAATTTTCCTATTTTACGTTACTTCGCAATATTTGCTAGTAGATGCTTAATTGGTCGTGGAAACTATGGCAACCTTAGTGCCCCTGATATTGTTATTTTGTGCCATGCCTTGTTCCATGATGACACATTTACTATGGGCGCTATTGTTGCAAAGCGGTTAAATCTTAGCCGTACTAAGGGCCCCATCCTTGGAGGCATCTTCGCCTCGCGCCTCGCTGCACACTTTAACATACCTATTAGGCATTATGAGAAGGAAGAGAAGTTGCTGCCTCCTGTTTTTCTAGATTATAAGAGTATGGTAGCACATGATTTTATTATTAAGAATAGGGAAAAGGCGCTTAAGTACAAATTAATATTTGGTAAAAATCATCCTGAGACTATTACCTTGCCTGCTCCTTCCTTGTTTGATTTATCTGCAGGCAAGTACCTTGTTCCGTTGGAGGCCATTCACGCCTACCGAAACCCTACATCAGCTACAGAGCCAGAGCCGGAACCACAATTTGATCCTCCACGACAGTCTGATTACCAGTGGGATCCAGAGGTGATTGCCAACCAGTGGCAATCCGAGGCTTCTTCATAGTACGACCCCAAGTATTACTTTGGATATCCGCCAGGCCAGCCGTGGCCATAGACCAACTTAGGCCAAAAGCCTAAGCTTGGGGGAGTACGTATTTCTCACCGACATTACATTTATGTTCACACACTCATGCTAGGTGTCGGTGCTCATACCTTTCATTGTAATATCCATGCTAGTTTATTTTCCTTTTTATGCTTTCTTCTTGTGTGTTTAATAAACCTTAAGAAAAACGAAAAAAATAGTTGTAGCTTTTAGCTAGTTTACTTTCCATACCTGTAGTAGTAATACTAAAAAGAAAACCCAAAAAGATTTCTCGTTCTTCTTTTGCTTGTTGGGAGCTTTCCCATGTAAATAGTTTTATTTTTTCTTTCCTTTGGGGGTCGAGAGGAGAAGACCATGATTAAAATGTTAAAGTGGCTCTTATATGCATTATTGTTGATCTGAAAAAAGAGCCCATATTACCTCTTGTCTTCTCTCTTGAATTGAATGCCTGCAGATTCCAGCTTAGTCCAATGCACATGCACTATTATTATTTTCCACACTATTCGGTCGTGCAAGTGAAAGGCAATAATGATGATTATATGATGAACTTATTGAGATGAGAAAAACTGGTATGAACTCGACCTTTCTTGTTTTTGTAAATATGATTAGTTCATCGTTCCTGATTCAGCCTATTATGAATAAACATGTTTGCAATGACAATTAGAGATTGTAGTTGCTTATGCCATGCTTAATTAGCTAGGAGCTTATAATGGTTTACCTTGCGTGCCAACATGCTATTAAAATGGTTGTGATGTGGTATGATAGGGTGGTATCCTCTTTTGAATGATTCGAGTGGCTTGACTTGGCACATGTTCACGCATGTAGTTAAACAAAATCAACATAGCCTCTACGATATTTATGTTCATGGTGCATTATACCCTACTCATGCTTGCATTCGGTGTTGATTAATTTTAATGCATGTTCATGACTGTTGTCACTCTCTAGCTGGTCGCTTCCCAGTCTTTTTCTAGCCTTCACTTGTACTAAGCGAGAATACTGCTTATGCATCCAATTCCATGAACCCCAAAGTTGTTCCATATGAGTCCACCATACCTACCTATATACGGTATCTACCTGCTATTCCAAGTAAATTTGTATGTGCCAAACTCTAAACCTTCAAATAAACATTCTGTTTTGTATGCTTGAATAGCTCATGTATCAACTAGGGCCGTCCGTATCTTCCATGTTAGGCGGGTTATTCTCAAGAGGAGTGGACTCCGCTCCTCACTCATGAGAAAATGGCTGGTCACCGGGATGCCCAGTCCCATGCTTTATGCAAATCAAATCAAAATAACTGCAAATAAAACTCCCATGGGACTCTTGTTAGTTGGAGGCACTTGTTGTTTTGAGCAAGCCATAGATTGATGCTTGTTGGTGGAGGGGGAGTATAAACTTTACCATTCTGTTTGGGAACCGCCTATAATGTGTGTAGCATGGAAGATATCACCATCTCTCGGTTGTTATGTTGACAATGAAAGTATACCGCTCAAAATATTATTCATATCTATTTCAAAACCGAGCTCTGGCACCTCTACAAATCCCTGCTTCCCTCTGCGAAGGGCCTATCCATTTACTTTTATGTTGAGTCATCATCCTCTTATTAAAAAAGTACCAGTTGGAGAGCACCACTCTCATTTGCATCCATTACTGTTAGTTTACATTGAGTATGACTTGACTGGATCTCTTTTACCATGAATTACAATGTCTAGTCAGTCCTTGATCTTTAAAGGTGCTCTGCATTTATGTTTTGCAGTCTCAGAAAGGGCTAGCGAGATACCATCTTGTTATATCATATCATGATTGTTTTGCGAAAGTGTTGTCATCCGAGATTTATTATTATTGCTCGCTAGTTGATTATGCCATTGATATGAGTAAACATGAGACCTAAGTGTTATTGCGGATATGGTTAGTTCATAATCTTTGCTGAAAACTTGAATGCTGGCTTTACATATTTACAACAACAAGAGCAAACGGAGTTTGTAAAAGTTTTTCTTTATCACTTTCAGTTTATCAACTGAATTGCTTGAGGACAAGCAAAGGTTTAAGCTTGGGGGAGTTGATACGTCTCCATCGTATCTACTTTTCCAAACACTTTTGCCCCTGTTTTGGACTCTAACTTGCATGATTTGAATGGAACTAACCCGGACTGACGCTGTTTTCAGCAGAATTGCCATGGTGTTTTTTTGTGCAGAAATAAAAGTTCTTGGAATGACCTGAAAATCAACGGAGAATTATTTTGGAATATATAAAAAATGCTGGAAGAAAGATCCACGTTAGGGGGCCACCACCTATCCACGAGGGTGGGGGCGTGCCCTACCCCCTGGGCGCACCCCTGCCTCGTGAGCCCCCTGACGCTCCACCGACCTCAACCTTGACTCAATATATTCACTTTCGGGGAGAAAAAAACCAGAGAGAAGGATTCATCGCTGAGGGAGTCCTGGATTAGGGGGTCTCCGGACAGCCGGACTATATCCTTTGGCCGGATTGTTGGACTATGAAGATACGAGATTGAAGACTTCGTCCCGTGTCCGGATGGGACTCTACCTGGCGTGGAAGGCAAGCCAGGCAATACGGATATGCATATCTCCTCCTTTGTAACCGACCTTGTGTAACCCTAGCCTCCCCCGGTGTCTATATAAACCAGAGGGTTTTAGTCCGTAGGACAACAGACAATCATACCATAGGCTAGCTTCTAGGGTTTAGCCTCTCTGATCTCGTGGTAGATCAACTCCTGTACTACCCATGTTATCAAGAACAATCAAGCAGGACGTAGGGTTTTACCTCCATCAAGAGGGCCCAAACCTGGGTAAAACATCGTGTCCCCTGCCTCCTGTTACCATCTGCCTTAGACGCACAGTTCGGGACCCCCTACCCGAGATCCGCCGGTTTTGACACCGACATTGGTTCTTTCATTGAGAGTTCCTCTGTGTTGTCACCGTTAGGCTTGATGGCTCCTTCGATCATCGATAGCGATGCAGTCCAGGGTGAGACTTTTCTCCCCGGACAGATCTTTGTATTCGGCGGCTTCGCACTACGGGCCAACTCGCTTGGCCATCTAGAGCAGATCGAGAGTTACGCCCCTAGCCACCAGGTCAGGTTTGGAAGCTTAAACTACATGGCTGACATCCGTGGAGACTTGATCTTCAACGGATTCGAGCCCCTGCCGAGTGCGCCGCACGGTCACGATGAGCATGATTTAGCTCTACCATCGGACAGTGTTCAGGAGACCGCACCGGCAACCGCTCCGACCCTCAATTCGGAGCCAATTGCGCCATCCATGGACAGGTGGATAGACCCTGCCACAGAGGCCGTATTCTCAGCAGCGATCAGCCGAGTATTGACCTTACCCTTCACAGGTGCCGTGATGCCGAACTACCGGATTCTTCCCCAGCCACGGACTCCGAACCGCCTGCACCCGTTCCTATCGAATCTGACTGGGCGCCGATCATGGAGTTCACCTCCGCGGATATCTTTCAGCACTCGCCCTTCGGCGACATACTAAACTCATTAAGGTCTCTCTCCTTGTCAGGAGAGTCCTGGCCGAACTATGTTCGGCAGGATTGGGATGTGGATGACGAAGAAATTCGCCGCCCACCCACCACCCACTTAGTAGCCACTGCCGACAATTTGACCGACATGCTCGACTTCGATTCCGAAGACATTGACAGTGTGGACGACGATGCGGGAGACGAAGAGGAACCACTGCCCACAGGGCACTGGACAACCACCTCATCATATGATATATACATGGTGGACACACCCAAAGAAGGCAATGGCGACGAGACAGCAGAGGATGACCCCTCCAAGAAGCAACCCAAGCGCCGACGTCAGCGGCGCCGCTCTAAGTCTCGCCAAAGCAAAAGCGGTGACACCGGCACAGGAGATAATAGCACTCCGGACAGTGCCGAAGACGACAACAATCCCCTCCAGCAAGATTTAGAGCAGGAGGATGGAGAAGCCAGCCCTCTCGAGAGAGCGGCAGATGGAGAGGCGGAGGATTATAATTACATGCCTCCCTCCGAAGACGAGGCAAGCCTCAACGACGATGAATTTGTCGTGCCGGAGGATCCCGCCGAACAAGAGTGCTTCAAGCGCCGGCTTATAGCCACAACAAATAGCCTTAAAAAAAGCAACAGCAGCTTCAAGCTGATCAAGATTTGCTAGCTGACAGATGGACTGAAGTCCTTGCGACCGAGGAATATGAACTCGAACGCCCCTCCAAGAGTTACCCAAAGCGCAGGTTGCTACCCCGAATGGAGGAGGAAGCATTAAAACCTACATCTCCAGCATATGACGTGGCTGATCGGCCACCTCGCGGCCGCGACAGAGAGGCATTTCAGCCAAAAACTCAGCCCGCACCCCGACGCCACTCAAATAAAAATGACAAGGCACGGGGAAACACGCTAGACCTACGAGACGTATTGGAGGACAAAGCAAAACACGCAAGATTGATCTACGGATCACGGGGGTGCGCCACTACGCGAGACGATAACCGTCACGCCGGATACAGTAAAAGTAAATCCGGCCGGGCCGAACACAGCGGACAAGACTCATTCGAGCTGCGTCGCGACATAGCCCACTACAGAGGCGCCGCACACCCCATATGCTTCACAGACGAAGTAATGGATCACCAAATTCCAGAGGGTTTCAAACCTATAAATATTGAATCATACGACGGCACAACAGATCCTGCGGTATGGATCGAGGACTTCCTCCTGCACATACACATGGCCCGCGGTGACGATCTACACGCCATCAAATACCTCCCACTCAAGCTCAAAGGACCAGCTCGACATTGGCTCAACAGCCTGCCAGCAGAATCCATCGGCTATTGGGAAGATTTGGAAGCCGCATTCCTCGACAACTTCCAGGGCACTTATGTGCGACCACCAGATGCCGATGACTTGAGCCACATAATTCAGCAGCCAAAGGAATTGGCCAGGCAATTCTGGACACGGTTCCTGACAAATAAAAATCAAATCGTCGACTGTCCGGATGCAGAGGCCCTAGCAGCTTTTAAGCACAACATCCGCGACGAGTGGCTCGCCCGGCACCTTGGCAAGGAAAAGCCGAAATCTATGGCAGCCCTCACGACACTCATGACCTGCTTTTGCGCGGGAGAAGACAGCTGGCTGGCTCGCAGCAATAATATATCATAGAACCATGGTACTTCGGATACCAAGGATGGCAATGGCAGGTCACGTCGCAACAAACACAAGCGCCACATCAACAATGACAATACCGAGGATATGACAGTCAATGCCGGATTTAGAGGCTCTAAACCTGGTCAGCAGAAAAAGCCATTCAAAAGATGCACTCCGGGCCCGTCCAGTTTGGACCGAATACTCGATCGCTCGTGCCAAATACTTGGCACCCCCGACAAGCCAGCTAACCACACCAACAGGGAATGTTGGGTGTTCAAGCAGGCCGGCAAGTTAAATGCCGAAAACAAAGATAAGGGGTCACATAGCGATGACGAGGAGGAGCCCCGAGGTTCCCCCCACAAGTGCGGATGGTGAACATGATATACGCAACCCACATCCCCAAGAGGGAGCGGAAGCGTGCGTTAAGGGATGTATATGTGTTGGAGCCAGTTGCCCCAAAGTTCAACCCATGGTCCTCCTGTCTGATCACCCTCGATCGCAGGGACCATCCCACTAGTATCCATCATGGCGGATTCGCCACGCTGGTCCTAGACCCAATCATCGACGGATTTCACCTCACTTGAGTCCTTAGGGACGGCGGCAACAGCCTGAACCTGCTTTATCAGGACACAGTGCAAAATGGGTATAGACCCTTCAAGGATCAAACCCACAAAAACGACCTTCAAAGGCATCATACCAGGTGTAGAGGCCCATTGCACAGGCTCAGTCACACTGGAAGTGGTCTTCGGATCCCCGGATAACTTCCGGAGCGAGGAGTTAATCTTCGATATAGTCCCGTTCCGCAGTGGCTATCATGCACTGCTCGGGTGAACCGCATTTGCGAGATTCAACGTGGTACCGCACTATGCATATCTCAAGCTCAAGATGCCAGGACCTCGGGGGGTCATCACAATCAATGGAAACACAGAGCACTCTCTCCGCACGGAGGAGCACACTGCGGCCCTCGCAGCTGAAGCGCAAAGCAGCCTCTTAAGGCAATCCACCAGTTCGGCGATTAAGGACCCGGACACCTTCAAGCGCGCCCGGAGTAATCGGCAACAAGACTGCCTGGCACGTTCCGAGCTCGCATAGCAATGCGGCCCCCAGCCCAGTCCCAGCCAAACGGCGAAATCCGTGCCACGTGTACATAATTGCGCATTGAAAATACCATGGGCACAGGTGGGGAGGGGGGCACGACTACGACACGCCCCAGGACGCGGCTCAACCGCACTAGGGGCTTCCCGCTTTGTTATTTTTCTTTCTTTCAGGACTTTAATCTCTGGAAGCCCTGTCCGGCAGTACGATTGCCGAACACACGATACAACAACCAAGGAGGCAGAAAGCTATGTCGCATCAAGGAATTCCCAGGTGGTCTCTGATAACGAGTGAAATAACTGCTTTAAATACAGTTCCTCAGCTTGCCCTTGGAGGGGACATGTCAAATAGTCCTACTTTTTGCTTATCACACTACTTGTATCATTCTGCTTGGACGCACCTTTTTGAATAAACAATGCATAACACTAGACTATTATCGCATTCTCTAGTCTTCTTATATATATATGTTCATTCATGAAATTTAGCACCCATACACTCTGGTACGGCCCATACGCCAGGGGCTTAAGCATATCCCATAATACGGCGTGAGAAGTCCGAACACTTTCAACAGTGCGGCACCCCGAACTTATAGCATTATATGCATCAGCTCCGAATCATGTCTTGGGTCAATAGTTGGTTTTGCCCGGCTCCCATGTTTTGGTACCTTACGTTCCGCTATATCGGCTAAGGTAGCACTGGGAGAACTACTGCCATTGTGCCCCAGTTCATCTGGGCTAAGCACCTCAGTAGAGAAATCTAAAACTGACTGTCATGATAAGGCGAGAGCTGGTCGCTGTTCGAGAGGTCTCGAGTCCCTAAAGACTTATGCCGCTTAGAGCGAGGAGTCGGCTTTGTCCGGCTTAAGGTGTGTATAGCGCCCCGAATTTGGCCTTTTGAATACTAGGGGCTTCGCCGAAATTTAAAATTGTAGACTTCTATGGCTAAGTGAGAGTGATAAAGCATTATAGTCCTATTGCCTTGTTGAGCACCTCCCTCGAAGGACCCAGCAATGGGAAAAAGAGTGCTCAGGTTTATCCCGAACACCCCAGCACTCGTGGCATGGGGGCAGAAGCCGACGACTGGCCATCTCTCAGATTTGATAAACAACCGCACAAAAGGTAATATTTTAAATTCAAATAAGTGTTGCATAGCGTACATGAACAAGTTTTCATAATACAGGATCACACGAGCAAGTTCATTCAAAAATTACATCATTCGCACACTCATCCGCCACAAGACGGGCACCCTTCAGGACACCCTCATAATACATTTCGGGGTGGCGATGCTCCTTGCCCTGCGGCGGCCCCTCCTTCACCAGCTTCTCGGCGTCCATCTTGGCGCAGTGCACCTTCGCATAGGCGAAAGCCCGGCGTGCACCTTCGATGCAGATGGACCGCTTTATGACCTCCAGCCGTGGGCAGGCATCCACAAGCCACCTCACCAGGCCGAAGTAGCTGTTGGGAAGGGAGTCGCCAGGCCACATCCGGACTATAAAGCCCCTCATGGCCTGTTCGGCCGCCTTGTGCAGCTCGACCAGTTGCTTCAGCTGGTCGCTCACAGGCATCGGGTGTTCGGTCCCAGTATACTAAGACTAGAACAACTTCTCCGTCGAGCTTCCCTCCTCGGCCTGGTAATACTTCGCGGCATCCGACACACTGCAGGGCAAATCTGCGAATGCTCCTGGAGAGCTCCGGACTCGGGTAAGTAACAAGTAATTCACTTTCACATGCTTGCTTTGCATATTGAATGCCTTACCCGCCGCTATCTTCCCCATCGCCTCAATCTCCTGGAGGGCCTTTTGGGTTTCGGCCTTGGCATGCTTAGAGCTCTCGAGGGCCGCGGCAAGCTCGGACTCTCGCGTCCTCGAGTCAAGCTCCAAAGCCTCGTGCTTCTTCACGAGAGCCTGGAGCTCTTGCTGCACCTCGCCCACCCGTGCCTCTTGTTTTTCTCGCTTGATGCGCTCCTTGGCCGCTTTGTTTTCGGCCTCGGACAACGCTTGCTTCAGGGTCGCCACTTCGGTCGTGGCTCTTGGCACATTTATGATGATCCTGTCATTTTGTAACCACATTTTCTTTTTTTATATAGACAAGGTATTACTTACCTTTGTTCTCCTCGAGCTGCCTCTTGGCAAGGCCGAGCTCTTTCTTGGACCGCTCGAGGTCCTGCTTCAGTGCGGAGACCTCCGCAGTCAGTGCGGCAGAGGTCAGCAGCGAAGCCTTCATACACATACAAACATACTTATATTAGACTCCTGCAGATATTATTTGATCCTCTATTCGGCTTTTCTTTATGAACACCAAACAGATCATCAGGGGCTACTGTCTATGCGGTAATATTTTCCTATATTTTAAATACTTACCTCAAAGCCTGTTAGAAGGCTGGTACAGGCTTCAGTCAGTCCGCTCTTGGCGGACTGAATCTTCTTGATCACCGCACTCATAATAGTGCGGTGCTCTTCGTCGATGGAAGCGCCACGAAGCGCTCCCAGCAGGTCGTCCGGTGCCTCTGGATGGACAGAGGTCACCGGCACGGATGGCTTGCCCCTTTTGGAAGGGGGCCGCCTGCCCGAGTCCGGAACCACTGGAGGTTCCGGCGCAGTGTTCGGTTGAGAGCCGAACTTGGAGCCCCTGGGAGCCTTGCTCCCTTTGCTCCTGGAGTCCGGAAGGTCGCCTTGAGGCGCCTCCGGGACTACCTCCCCCCGGCTCGGTTCCCCTTGAGACAATACCTCGGCATTGTCCATAGGGCAAGGGGAGGAGGCGGTTGGAAGTGTATCACTATTCATGTCTGATGAGTCCAAGGAACCGTCCGACGAGGATACGTCGATACGGGCTCGGGGCGGACTGCATAATCATATTCGACGTTAGGAGAAGTAGTGCAACAAAGGTATGCTATGAGTTACTCTGGTATCCGAATACTTACGACTTCGCCAGGGGCTTGGCCCTGAGTAGCCACTCGTCTTCACTGTCGGCGGCAGTGGTGGAACAGTCCGGAAGGAGAGTCCTTCCCTTCTTGGACCCTTCGGCCTCCCCGGTTGGGGCGGCCTTACTTTTCTTGTCTCCCCCAGCTAGATGGGGAGAGTCTTCATCTTCCTCCTCCTCGTTTTCACGGGAGGAGTGCATCTCGGAGTTATCGGATGGTGAGTCCGATACCACTTGGCGCCAGGAACTCTTTCGGGTTCCCTTGGCCTTCTTCTTGGTCTTCTCCGGCACCTCATAAGGAGCCGGAGTCCGCATCTCCGTCAGGAGAGCGTCCACAGGGTCTTCGGGTAGAGGGGCCGGACAATTAATCCGCTCCGATGTCTCCACCTAGTCCTGTCAAAGGCATGGGAGCTCAGACCACGCACATAGTTAAGCTATGGGAAATAAATACCCTACTAGATGTACAAAACTTACCGGATTCACAGGGCGCTTCGCGCTTAGCCCGCGGTCCTCGATAAGAGAAGGAGGGACCTCGACGCCCTTGAACAGCACCTTCCAGATGTCCTTATGCATCGTGTCGAAGAGCTCGCGTAGAGTCTGGTGCTGGGCCGGGTCGAACTCCCATAAGTTGAAATCCCGTTGTTGACACGGGAGGATCCGACGGAAGAGCATGACCTGGACTACATTGACAAGCTTAAGTTTTTTGCTTATCATGTTCCGGATACACTTCTGGAGTCCGTCCAGCTCCACCGATGAGCCCCAGGACAGGCCCTTCTCCTTCCAGGAAGTGAGCCGCGTGTGGATTTCGGATCGAAACTCGGGGGCCACCACCTAGTTGGTGTCGCGCGGCTCGGTGATGTAGAACCACCCCGATTGCCACCCCTTTATGGTCTCCACGAAGGAGCCCTCGAGCCATGTAACGTTGGGCATTTTGCCCACCATGGCTCCGCCGCATTCCGCTTGTTGGCCGCCAACCACCTTCGGCTTGATATTGAAGGTCTTTAGCCACATGCCGAAGTGGGGCCGGATGCGAAGGAAAGCCTCACACACGAGATGAACGCCGAGATGTTGAGGATGAAATTCGGGGCCACATCATGAAAGTCCAGCCCATAATAGAACATAAGGCCGCGGACGAATAGATGGAGGGGAAACCCCAGTCCGCGAACGAAGTGGGGGAGGTAAACCAGCCTTTCGTGAGGTTCCGAGGTAGGGACGATCTGCCCCGCGGCTGGCAGCCGGTGCGCGATATCCGTGGCTAAGTATCCGTCCCCCGTAGTTTTTTGATGTGTCCCTCCGTGATGGAGGAGACCATCCACTTGCCTCCCGCTCCGGACATGTTTGGAGAGAGTTGAGGAGAAGGATGTGGACTTGGGCGCTGGAGCTCGAGTGCGCGAAAATGGATGAGCAAGGAGGAAGAAGGCGTGGGTAGAAAAAGGTGAGACCTTATCCCTTTATAAGGGCGGACGGAACTATGCGCCCCCACCAGCCTGGTAAAACTCGCTTATCCCCCAAGCGCCATAATTGATGGCGCGGTTGGGTTACCCACGTCCGTATTGATGGGAATCCCGCAATAAGGGGACACGATCTCTGCTTCGACAAGACGTGTCAAGAAACCGCCTCGCGTTATGTGCGGGGCTGGTTACAGAAAAACGGTTCAAATAATTACCGGGCCATGGCATGATGTCATGCTGCCAAAACGTGTCAGCAGATTAGATTTGTGGAAATATTATTCTCTCTACGGTGGTATGTGGAACTTATTTTGCAAGGCGGACACTATCCTTGTATTCAAACTCTTCCGTGGTGTATTCGGAGGAGGAACCCGCCTTGCAATGCCGAAGACAACACTGCGCGCCGGACTCATCGTCATTGAAGCCTGGTTCAGGGGCTACTGAGGGAGTCCTGGATTAGGGGGTCTCCGGACAGCCGGACTATATCCTTTGGCCGGATTGTTGGACTATGAAGATACGAGATTGAAGACTTCGTCCCGTGTCCGGATGTGACTCTACTTGGCGTGGAAGGCAAGCCAGGCAATACGGATATGCATATCTCCTCCTTTGTAACCGACCTTGTGTAACCCTAGCCTCCCCCGGTGTCTATATAAACCGGAGGGTTTTAGTCCGTAGGACAACAGACAATCATACCATAGGCTAGCTTCTAGGGTTTAGCCTCTCTGATCTCGTGGTAGATCAACTCTTGTACTACTCATATTATCAAGAACAATCAAGCAGGACGTAGGGTTTTACCTCCATCAAGAGGGCCCGAACCTGGGTAAAACATCGTGTCCCCTGCCTCCTGTTACCATCCGCCTTAGACGCACAATTCGGGACCCCCTACCTGAGATCCGTCGGTTTTGACACCGACAATCATGTTTTACGATACAGAGCCGCCGCCAAGCCCTAAGCTCTCTCGGGAGGGTTAATCTGGAGTCCGTTCGGGGCTCCGGAGAGGGGAATCCGTCGCCATCGTCATCATCAACCTTCCTCCATCACCAATTTCATGACGGTGATGGGTTGGATGCGATTTATCATGTAATCGAATTAGTTTTGTTAGGGTTTGATCCCTAGTGTCCACTATGTTCTGAGATTGATGTTGCTATGACTTTGCTATGCTTAATGCTTGTCACTAGGGCCCGAGTGCCATGATTTCGGATCTGAACCTATTATGTTTTCATCAATATATGAGAGTTCTTGATCCAATCTTGCAAGTCTATAGTCACCTACTATGTGTTATGATCCGGCAACCCCGAAGTGACAATAATCGGGACCACTCCCGGTGATGACCATAGTTTGAGGAGTTCATGTATTCATGATACGTCCATTTTGCATCATGCTTTTATATCGATATTTATTGCATTATGGGTTGTTATTTCACATTATGTCACAATACTTATGGCTATTCTCTCTTATTTTACAAGGTTTACATAAGGAGGGAGAATGCCGGCAGCTGGAATTCTGGGCTAGAAAAGGAGCAAATATTAGAGACCTATTCTGCACAACTCCAAAAGTCCTGAAACTCCATGGAACACCTTATAATAAATAATGAAAAATTCTCGCCAAAGATGAAGACCAGGGGCCCACATCCTGCTCACGAGGGTGGGGGGAGCCCCCTACCTAGTGGGCCCCCTGGTGGCTCTCCGATGACCATCTTCTCCTATATGAAGTCTTTCGTCGAGAAAAAAATAGGAAGCAACCTTTCGGGACGAAACTCCGTCGCCACGAGGCGGAACCTTGGTGGATCCAATCTAGAGCTTCGGCAGAGTTGTTCTGCCGGGGAAACTCCCCTCCCGGAGGGGGAAATCATCGCCATCGTCATCACCAACGCTCCTCTCACCGGGAGAGGGCAATCTCCATCAACATCTTCATCATCACCATCTCATCTCAAAACCCTAGTTCATCTCTTGTATCCAATTCTTGTCTCCAAGTCCGGGATTGGTGCTAGTAGGTTGCTAGTAGTGTTAATTACTCCTTGTAGTTGATGCTAGTTGGTTTAATTGGTGGAAGATCATATGTTCAGATCCTTTATGCATATTATTATCCCTCTGATTATGAACATGAATATGCTTTGTGAGTAGTTACATTTGTTCCTGAGGACAAGGGAGAAGTCTTGCTATTAGTAGTCATGTGAATTTGGTATTCGTTCGATATTGTGATGAGATGTATGTTGTCTAGCCTCTAGTGGTGTTATGTGAACGTCGACTACATAACACTTCACCATTATTTGGGCCTAGAGGAAGGCATTGGGAAGTAATAAGTAGATGATGGGTTGCTAGAGTGACAGAAGCTTAAACCCTAGTTTATGCGTTGCTTCGTAAGGGGCTGATTTGGATCCATATGTTTCATGCTATGGTTAGGTTTACCTTAATACTTTTGTTGTAGTTTCGGATGCTTGCAATAGAGGTTAATCATAAGTGGGATGCTTGTTCAAGTAAGAATAGCACCCAAGCACCGGTTCACCCACATGTCAAATTATCAAAGTACCGAACGCAAATCATATGAATGTGATGAAAACTAGCTTGACAATATTCCCATGTGTCCTCGGGAGCGCTTTTCCTTATGTAAGAGTTTGTCCAGGCTTGTCCTTTGCTACAAAAAGGATTGGGCCACCTTTCTGCACTTTATTTACTTTTGTTACTTGTTGCTCGTTACAAATTATCTTATCACAAAACTATCTGTTACCACTTATTTCAGTACTTGCAGAGAATACCTTGCTGAAAACCGTTTATCATTTCCTTCTGCTCCTCGTTGGGTTCGACACACTTACTTATCGAAAGGACTACGATAGATCCCCTATACTTGTGGGTCATCAAGACTCTTTTCTGGTGCCGTTGCCGGGGAGTGAAGCGCCTTTGGTAGGTGGAATTTGGTGAGGAAAAATTTATATAGTGTGCTGAAATTTACTGTCAGTTGTTACTATGGAAAGTAATCCTCTGAGGGGCTTGTTCGGGGTAGCTTCACCCCGACCAGTAGAGCAAAGAGTTGCTCCTCAACCTACTGAACCTATTGAAAATGAATATGAAAAATGAAATTCCTTATGAGTATCCTTTGAGTATGATAGAAAAACTGCTAGCTAATCCTTTTACAGGAGATGGAACAAAGCATCCTGATGAACACCTAATATATGTGGATGAAGTTTGTGGATTATTTAAGCTTGCAGGTATACCCGATGATGTTTCTAAGAAGAAGGTCTTCCCTTTATCTTTGAAGGGAGGCGCATTGATATGGTATAGGCTATGTGATGATACGAGATCATGGAACTATAGAAGATTGAAATTGGAATTTCATCAAAAGTATTACTCTATGCATCTTGTTCATCGTGATCGCAATTATATATATAATTTTTGGCCTCACAAAGGAGAAAGCATCGCTCAAGCTTGGGGGAGGCTTAAATCAATGTTATATTCATGCCCCAATCATGGGCTCCCAAGAGAAACAATTCTTCAAATTTTTTTTGCTTGGCTTTTTGAAAATAATCGCACCATGCTCGATACTTCTTGTGCCGGCTCTTTTATGATGAAGACTATTGGATTTAGATGGGATTTATTGGATAGAACTAAACGCAACTCTGAAGATTGGGACCTCGACAATGGTAAGGAGTCAGGTATGACACCTAAGTTTGATTGTGTTAAATCTTTTATGGATACCGATATTTTCCGTAAGTTTAGCACTAAATATGGACTTGATTCTGAGATAGTAGCTTCTTTCTGTGAATCTTTTGCTACTTATGTTGATCTCCCTAAGGAGAAGTGGTTTAAATATCATCCTCCCATAGAAGTAAAAGTAGCTGCACCTATTAAAGTTGAAGAAAAGATTATCACTTATGATGATCCTATTGTTCCTACTAGTTATGTTGAGAAACCACCTTTCGCTGTTAGGATAAAGGATCATGCTAAAGCTTCAACTGTGGTTCGTAAAAGCAATATTAAAACATATACACCTCCTGAGCAAGTTAAAGTTGAACCTAATATTGCTATTGTTAAAGAGCTCTTGTCTGATAATATTGATGGGCATGTTATTCAGTTCTGCGGTGAAACTGCTAGAATTGCTAAACCTTGTGCTAAAGATAAACATAGACCTGTGGTAGGCGTGCCTGTTATTTCTGTTAAAATAGGAGAACATTGTTATCATGGCTTATGTGATATGGGTGCTAGTGCTAGTGTTATACCTTATGACTTGTATAAAGAAATCAAGCATGAAATTGCACCTGCCAAGTTAGAAGATATTGATGTCACAATTAAACTTGCTAATAGAGATACTATTTCAGCAGTGGGAATTGTTAGAGATATTGAAGTCTTGTGCAGGAAAAACTAAATATCCTGCTGATTTTCTTGTTCTTAGTTCCCCACAAGATAGCTTTTGTCCCATTATATTTGGTAGACCCTTCCTGAACACTGTTAATGCTAAGATAGACTGCGAAAAGAATGTTGTTACTATTGGCTTGGATGATATGAATCATGAATTTAATTTCTCTAAATTTAGTAAACAACACCGTGAAGAAGAATTGCCTAGTAAGGATGAAATTATTGGTCTTGCTTCTATTGCTGTACCTCCTAGTGATCCTTTAGAACAATATTTGCTAGACCATGAGAATGATATGTTTATGAATGAAAGAAGGGAAATAGATGAAGTATTCTTTAAACAGGAACCTATGCTGAAACACAATTTGCCTGTTGAAATCCTAGGGGATCCCCCTCCACCTAAGGGTGATCCCGTGTTTGAGCTTAAACCGTTGCCTGATAATCTTAAATAAGCTTATCTTGATGAAAAGAAAATATATCCTGTTATTATTAGTGCTAACCTTTCAGAGCATGAAGAAGAAAGATTATTGAAAACTCTGAAGAAGCACCGTGCTACTACTGGATATACTCTTGATGATCTTAAGGGCATTAGTCCCACTCTATGTCAACATAAAATAAATTTGGAAGCAGATGCCAAACCAGTTCGTGATCCTCAACGACGTCTGAATCTTAAAATGAAAGAAGTGGTAAGAAAAGAAATACTAAAGCTTCTGGAGGCAGGTATAATTTATCCCGTTGCTGATAGTCAGTGGGTAAGTCCTGTTCATTGTGTCCCTAAGAAGAGAGGTATTACCGTTGTTCCTAATGATAAAGATGAATTGATTCCACAAAGAATTATTATAGGTTATAGGATGGTAATTGATTTCCGCAAATTAAATAAGGCTACTAAGAAAGATCATTACCCCTTACCTTTTATCGATCAAATGCTAGAAAGATTATGCAAACATACACACTACTGCTTTCTAGATGGTTATTCTGGTTTCTCTCAAATACCTGTGTCAGCTAAAGATCAATCAAAGACTACTTTTACATGCCCTTTTGGTACTTTTGCTTATAGACGTATGCCTTTTGGTTTATGTAATGCACCTGCTACCTTTAAAAGATGCATGATGGCTATATTCTCTAACTTTTGTGAAAAGATTTGTGAGGTTTTCATGGATGATTTTTCCGTCTATGGATCTTCTTTTGATGATTGCTTGAGCAATCTTGATCGAGTTTTGCAGAGATGTGAAGAAACTAATCTTGTCTTGAATTGGGAAAAGTGCCACTTTATGGTTAATGAAGGTATTGTCTTGGGGCACAAAGTTTCTGAAAGAGGTATTGAAGTTGATAAAGCCAAGGTTGATGCTATTGAAAAGATGCCATGTCCCAAGGACATCAAAGGTATAAGAAGTTCCCTTGGTCACGCCGGATTTTATAGGAGGTTCATTAAGGACTTCTCAAAAATTTCTCGGCCTCTGACTAATTTATTACAAAAAGATATACCATTTGTGTTTGATGATGATTGTGTAGAAGCATTTGAAATACTTAAGAAAGTATTTGTCTCTGCACCTATTGTTCAGCCACCTGATTGGAATTTACCCTTTGAAATTATGTGTGATGCTAGCGATTATGCTGTAGGTGCTGTTCTAGGGCAAAGAGTTGATAAGAAATTAAATGTTATCCATTATGCTAGTAAGACTCTAGACAATGCTCAAAGAAATTATGCTACTACTGAAAAAGAACTTTTAGCAGTTGTATTTTCTTGTGATAAGTTCAGACCTTATATTGTTGATTCTAAAGAAACTATCTACACTGATCATGCTGCTATTAAATATCTTATGGAGAAGAAAGATGCTAAACCTAGATTTATTAGATGGGTTCTCTTGCTACAAGAATTTGATTTGCATATTGTTGATAGAAAAGGAGCTGAGAACCCCGTTGCAGACAACTTATCTAGGTTAGAGAATGTTCTTGATGACCCACTACCTATTGATGATAGCTTTCCTGATGAACAATTAAATGTCATAAGTACTTCTCGTAGTACCCCTTGGTATGCTGATTATGCTAATTACATAGTTGCTAAATTTATACCACCTAGCTTGACATACCAACAAAAGAAAAAGTTCTTCTATGATTTGAGAGATTACTTTTGGGATGACCCACATCTTTATAAAGAAGGAGTAGATGGTGTTATTAGATGTTGTGTACCTGAGCATGAACAGGAACAAATCCTACACAAGTGCCACTCCGAAACTTATGGAGGACACCACGCGGGAGATAGAACTGCACATAAGGTATTGCAATCTGGTTTTTATTGGCCTACTCTCTTCAAGGATGCCCGTAAGTTTGTCCTATCTTGTGATGAATGTCAAAGAATTGGTAATATTAGTAGATGTCAAGAAATGCCTATGAATTATTCACTTGTTATTGAACTGTTTGATGTTTGGGGCTTTGATTATATGGGACCTTTTCCTGCCTCTAATGGATATACACATATTTTAGTTGTTGTTGATTACGTTACTAAGTGGGTAGAAGCTATTCCAACTAGTAGTGCTGATCATAACACTTCTATTAAAATGCTTAAAGAAGTTATTTTTCTGAGGTTTGGAGTCCCTAGATATTTAATGACTGATGGTGGTTCACATTTTATTCATGGTGCTTTCCGTAAAATGCTTGCTAAATATGACGTCAATCATAGAATTGCATCTCTGTATCACCCACAGTCTAGTGGTCTAGTAGAATTGAGTAATAGAGAACTCAAATTAATTTTGCAAAAGACTGTCAATAGGTCTAGAAAGAATTGGTCCAAGAAACTTGATGATGCATTATGGGCCTATAGAACTGCATATAAAAATCCTATGGGTATGTCTCCGTATAAAATGGTATATGGAAAAGCATGTCACTTACCTCTCGAACTAGAACATAAGGCATATTGGGCTATTAAAGAGCTCAACTATGATTTCAAACTTGCCGGTGAAAAGAGGTTATTTGATATTAGCTCACTTGATGAATGGAGAACCCAAGCTTATGAAAATGCCAAGTTGTTTAAAGAAAAGGTTAAAAGATGGCATGACAAAAGGATACAAAAGCGTGAGTTTAATGTAGGTGATTATGTATTGCTATACAACTCTCGTTTAAGATTTTTTGCAGGAAAACTTCTCTCTAAATGGGAAGGCCCCTATGTTATCGAGGAGGTCTATCGTTCCGGTGCCATAAAAATCAACTACTTCGAAGGCACAAATACGAAGGTGGTAAACGGTCAAAGAATTAAACATTATATCTCAGGTAATCCCATAAATATTGAAACCAATATTATTGAAACCGTAACCCCGGAGGAATACATAAGGGACACTTTCCGAAATGTTTTAGACTCCGAAAAGGAATAGGTATGTGGTACGGTAAGTAAACCGACTCCAAAACAATTTTAAGGCAATATTTCTCCGTTTTGGAATATTTAGAAAAATAGAAAATTAAGTAGCAGTCTGGGAAGGACATGAGGGCCCCACGAGGGTGGAGGGCGTGCCCTACCCCCTGGGCGTTCCCCCTACCTCATGAGCACCTCGTGTGCCTTCCGGACTCCGTTTTCTTGCACGATACATATTTTGGTCGGTAAAAAATCACTATATATTCTCCCGAAGGTTTTGACTCCCGTATCACGCAAAAATCTCCTGTTTTTGTTTCGAGTTGTTTTTCTGACAGATCTAGATTATCATGACGTCCCCAAGTGCTTCCAAGGACAAGTTCTTTGAGAAGGTCATCAACCCTTACCTCGCGGAGGTGCTGCGACACCCTCAAACCATTGAGATGCGTGATGGGTTGCTGCACATCCGCGATGCTGAGGGGCCAAAGGGAACCAGAAGCGTGGACACGAGGCTCGAAGCAATGGAGCTACAAGTTTTCAAGTGCTAGGGGATGGTGGAGCGTGGAATCAACGCTAGCCACATGATGCTCGCGGAGTTCACTAACAACTACAATCCGGATGCCAAGAACACCAAGGAGGCCATCTTCAAGCTATATGAGAAGATCGAGCACCTCCAAGCCCAAATCTATGACCTACAAAACCAAAACTGTGAGTATGAATATAGATTCAAAAGAATGAGTTTGGCTGCAGATTCGAGGATTCCGGAGACTCGATCATCCTTCTATGATGGTGAACCTATGCCTTGGAAGATGGATGACAAGCCTGCATCATCAACAACACCTCCACCTTCTTCACCAACCAAGGAGATATAATAACATGGGTATGGGCACTCCCCTTGGCAACTGCCAAGCTTGGGGGAGGTGCCCCGGTATCGTATCACAATCACAACTCCTATCTTTACCGTTTTCCTTAGTTTGATCCTATCAGTAGTATTTTGATCTAGTAGAATAAAGTTTATGGCATGATCTAGTTTTAAGTTTTGCTTTATGATCTCTCTATGTAATCGAGTCCGTGAGCTATATAATAAAGATTAGTGTTGAGTCAAGGGCTTGATCTTCTTGCTATGATCTTGGGTGAATAAAATAAAAGAAAAGAGAAAAAGAATAAGAAGAAACAAAAGTTCATATTGATCTTATTGATAGTAATGACTTCACATAGAAAGAGTGTGATGATTAAAAGTTGTTGGGAGTTGGCAGACATAGCTTTGGTCATCGTTGCAATTAATAGGAAGTAATAAGGAAAGAGAAGTTTCATATATAAATATACTATTATTGACATCTTTTATGATTGGGAGCACTCATCAAAATATGACATGCTAAAGAGTTGATGTTGGACAAGGAAGACAATGTAATGGGTTATGTTTTCTTATATCTGAGATAAAGTATGTTGTCATGGATCATCCAACATGTTGAGCTTGCCTTTCCCCCTCATGCTAGACAAATTCTCAGCACCAAGTAGAGATACTACTTGTGCTTCCAAATACCCTTAAACCAGTTTTGCCATGAGAGTCCACCATATACCTATGGATTGAGTCAGATCCTTCAAGTAAGTTGTCATCGGTGCAAAGCAATAAAAATTGCTCTAAATATGTATGATTAGTGTGGGAGAAATAAGCTTTATACGATCTTGTGATGTGGAAGTAATAAATGCGACAAACTGCATAATAAAGGTTCATATCACAAGGGGCAATATAAAGTGACGTTCTTTCGCATTAAGATTTTGTACGTCCAACCATAAAAGCGCACGGCAACCTTTGCTTCCCTCTACGAAGGGCCTATCTTTTATTATTATCTTCTACCTTATGCAAGAGTCATGGTGATCTTCACCTTTCCTTTTTACATTTTATCCCTTGGCAAGCATAGTGTGTTGGAAAGATCCTGATAGATATATCTAATTGGATGTAGGGGGGCATGAGTTATTATTGTTGACATTACCCTTGAGGTAAAAAGTTGTGGGGCGAAACTATAAGCCCCTATCTTTCTCTGTGTCCGATTAAAACTCCGTAACCACAAGTATTGCGCGAGTGTTAGCAATCATGAAGGACTAGATGATAGTTGAGTATGTGGACTTGCTTTTTAGCTCTGACATAGACTCTTTCTGATGTTATGATAAATTGCAATTGTTTCAATGACTGAGGTTATAGTTTGTTGGTTCTCAATAAGGTTTCTGATTCATACTTTTGCATTGTGAATAGATCATCACTTGAACATAAGTAATCATATGACAATATCTATGTATGTTGCTATTATGAGAATAATCATGATGCCCTCATGTCCGTATTTTATTTTTATCGACGCCTCTACCTCTAAACATGGGGACATATTTATTGTTATCGGCTTTCGCTTGAGGACAAGCGAGGTCTAAGCTTGGGGGAGTTGATACGTCCATTTTGCATCATGCTTTTATATCGATATTTATTGCATTATGGGCTGTTATTTCACATTATGTCACAATACTTATGGCTATTCTCTCATTTTACAAGGTTTACATAAGGAGGGAGAATGCCGGCAGATGGAATTCTGGGCTGGAAAAGGAGCAAATATTAGAGACCTATTCTGCACAACTCCAAAAGTCCTGAAACTCCAGGGAACACCTTATAATAAATAATGAAAAATCCTCGCCAAAGATGAAGACCAGGGGGCCCACACCCTGCTCACGAGGGTCGGGGCACGCGCCCCCCTAGGGCGCCCCCTACCTCGTGGGCCCCCTAGTGGCTCTCCGATGACCATCTTCTCCTATATGAAGTCTTTCGTTGAGAAAAAAATAGGAAGCAACCTTTCGGGACGAAACTCTGCCGCCACGAGGCGGAACCTTGGCGGATCCAATCTAGAGCTCTGGTAGAGCTGTTCTGCCGGGGAAACTTCCCTCCTGGAGGGGGAAATCATCACCATCGTCATCACGAACGCTCCTCTCATCGGGAGAGGGCAATCTCCATCAACATCTTCATCAACACCATCTCATCTCAAAACCCTAGTTCATCTCTTGTATCCAATTCTTGTCTCCAAGTCCGGGATTGGTGCTAGTAGGTTGCTAGTAGTGTTAATTACTCCTTGTAGTTGATGCTAGTTGGTTTAATTGGTGGAAGATCATATGTTCAGATCCTTTATGCATATTATTACCCCTCTGATTATGAGCATGAATATGCTTTGTGAGTAGTTATGTTTGTTCCTGAGGACAAGGGAGAAGTCTTGCTATTAGTAGTCATGTGAATTTGGTATTCGTTCGATATTTTGATGAGATGTATGTTGTCTAGCCTCTAGTGGTGTTATGTGAACGTCGACTACATACCACTTCACCATTATTTGGGCCTAGAGGAAGGCATTGGGAAGTAATAAGTAGACGATGGGTTGCTAGAGTGACAGAAGCTTAAACCCTACTTTATGCGTTGATTGGTAAGGGGCTGATTTGGATCCATATGTTTCATGCTATGGTTAGGTTTACCTTAATACTTTTGTTGTAGTTGCGGATGCTTGCAATAGAGGTTAATCATAAGTGGGATGCTTGTTCAAGTACGAACAACACCCATGCACCGGTTCACCCACATGTCAAATTATCAAAGTACCGAACGCGAATCATATGAATGTGATGAAAACTAGCTTGACGATATTCCCATGTGGCCTCGGGAGCGCTTTTCCTTATATACGAGTTTGTCCAGGATTGTCCTTTGCTACAAAAAGGATTGGGCCACCTTGCTGCACTTTATTTACTTTTGTTACTTGTTGCTCATTACAAATTATCTTATCACAAAACTATTTGTTACCACTTATTTCAGTATTTGCAGAGAATACCTTGCTCAAAACAGTTTATCATTTCCTTCTGCTCCTTGTTGGGTTCGACACTCTTACTTATCGAAAGGACTATGATAGATCCCCTATACTTGTGGGTCATCAATTCACTATGTGTTAATGCTTTGGTCCGGTACTCTATTAAAAGGAGGCCTTAATATCCCTTAGTTTCCGCTAGGACCCCGCTGCCACGGGAGGGTAGGACAAAAGATGTCATGCAAGTTCTTTCCCATAAGCACGTATGACTATATTCAGAATACATGCCTACATTACATTGATTAATTGGAGCTAGTTCTGTGTCACCCTATGTTAT
The DNA here is from genome assembly GCF_003073215.2 of Triticum urartu. NCBI lineage: Eukaryota > Viridiplantae > Streptophyta > Magnoliopsida > Poales > Poaceae > Triticum > Triticum urartu. The sequence goes on along the minus strand of NC_053024.1, from coordinate 81,763,186 downwards.
GACTGTTACATGATGAACCGCATCCGGCATAATTCTCCATCACCGATCCAATGCCTACGAGCTTTCCATATATTGTTCTTCGCTTATTTACTTTTCCGTTGCTATTGTTACAATCACTACAAAACACCAAAAATACTACTTTTGCTACCGTTACTTTTGCTATCGTTACCAGTACTATCATATTACTTTGCTACTAAATACCTTGCTGTAGATATTAAGTTTCCAGGTGTGCTCGAATTGGCAACTCAGTTGCTAATACTTGAGAATATTCTTTGGCTCCCCTTGTGTCGAATCAATAAATTTGGGTTGAATACTCTACCCTCGAAAACTGTTGCGATCCCCTATACTTGTGGGTTATCAGAACACTCCTCGTAGGCACATACCGTCCAACCGGGACATATCTCGGCCAAGACAAAACAGTGCAGGAACAAAACTGTGGGGCCATGAGAATAAACGTAATGGCTGAGGTGAAGAAGAATAGTGAATTAATTCATCAAGTCCTTCGGGAGATTCAAGGTTTGAAGGATCTACTCATGGTTATACTGGAGAACACTACTTCATCACCACCATAATCTTCTTCACCACCAAAGGAGAACTGAGTATCGGGTATGGGCACTCTCCTTGGCTTCCGCCAAGCTTGGGGTAGGTGCCCCGGTATTGTATCATCCCACTATGTTTTTGCTTTTACTTATTTTAGTTTGATCCTTTTGCTTTAGTTGAATAAAAGTTTAGTTTGATCCTTTCTTCTTTGAGAGTTTGCTTAGTGATCTATCCTTGTAATCTTGTGCAAGTTATATAATAAAGTTTAGTATGAGTTTTTGCTTTCTTTACTCTCATGTTGCAAATAAAGAAAAGAAGTAAGAAGGGAGAAAGAGAAGGGAAATAAATAAAAGAAAGGAAATAAATCAATAAGATTATATACTAATCCTATGGTAGGTAATGGCATCACATAAGGAAAAGTATAAGTAGAAAATTTTATTAGAGATTGACAAACATAACATTAGTCAATTATGCAACTCATGAAAGAATTAATAAGGGAAGAGAAGATTCACATATAAATATACTATCCTAGAAATCCTTTGTGATTGTGAGCCCTCATCAAAATATTATATGCTAAAATTGTTGACGTTGGACAAGGAAGGCAACTTAATGATTTATGCTTGTTCATATTCACATAGAAGTCATATTGTCATGGATCCTTTAACATGTGGTGCTTGCCCCTATCTTTGCTAGCCAAAAATTCCGCACTAAGTATAGATACTATTTGTGCATCCAAAAACCCTTAAACCCAAATCCTATTTTCAAGTGTCCACCATACCTACCTAGGGATCGAGCAAGATCCCTCAAGTAAGTTGTCATCGGTGCAAAAGGGCAATAAAAATTGCTTCTAAAAGTGGGAGATCATTTAATGTAAGAGAAAATTGAGTGTTGCACGAACTTGTGATGGTGAAGAATAAAAGCGACAGATTGCATAATAAAGGTCGCTATCACAAGGGGCAATGTAACGTGACGTTCTTTTGCACTAAGGGATTGAGAATACAAACAAATAAGCACATGGCAACCTCTGCTTCCCTCTGCGAAGGGCCTATATTTTACTTTTATGCAAGAGTAAAAGTTTTTCTCTCTATTCCTTTTATTTTTCTCCTTTGGCAAGCATCATGTGGTGAGGAAAGATCTAGGCACATATGTCTAGTTGAATATGGGTGGCATGAGTTATTATTGTTGACATCACCCTTGAGGTGAGGACGTTGGGAGGCGAAACCATAAGCCCCTATCTTTCTATGTGTCCGGTGGAAACGTTTTGCTCATGAGTACGAGGTGAGTGTTAGCAATCAGGCTATATGATGGTTGAGTATGTGGACTTTCCTAAAGGCTCTGACACATGACCCTTCCTGAAAAGATGATGAATTGTAGTTGCGAAGTTGACGGAGAACATAGTTTGTTGGTTCCTAATAGAGTTTTTGCTTTATACTTCGATTGTGTGATGAACTATTACTTATTCATGAGAAGTATATGATAAAAAGTTCTATGATAAAAGTCCTATGTTTAATTTTGTTGTTGTTATAATATTCAACATGATGCTTCTATGTCCGTATTTTGTTTTTATCGACACCTCTTTCTCAAAGCATGCAGTCATTTATTTCGATTTCGGTTTTCGCTTGAGGACAAGCGAGTCTAAGCTTGGGGGAGTTGATATGTCCATTTTGCATCATGTTTTCTTACTATTATTTCTAATGTTTTTATCCATAATAATCCTTTTTGGAGTAATTCTAATGCCTTTTCTCTCATAATTTGCAAGGTACACACCAAGGGGGAGAAATCCGGCAGCTGGAAATTTGGACCTGGAAAAGCTACGTCAGGCTACCTATTCTGCACAACTCCAAACAAGCTGAAACTTCACGAGGATTTTTTATGGAATATATAAGAATTATTGGAGACAATAAGTACCAGAGGGGGCCCACCAGGTGGGCACAACCCACCTAGGTGCACCCCGGTGGGTTTGCTCCCCTCGGCCCACCTCCGGTGCCAATCTTTTGGTATATAAGTCATTTTGACCTAGAAAAAAAATAAGAGGAGGACTTTGGGGATGAAGCGCCGCCACCTCGAGGCGGAACTTGGGCAGGAGCACTTTTTCCCTCCGGCGAAGCGATTCCGTCGGGGGAACTTCCCTCCTGGAGGGGGAAATCATCGTCATCATCATCACCAACAACTCTCCCATCTAGGGGAGGGCAATCTCCATCAACATCTTCAACATCACCATCTCCTCTCAAACCCTATCTCATCTCTTGTGTTCAATCTTGTTACCGGAACTATAGTTTGGTACTTGTGGGTGACTAGTAGTGTTGATTACATCTTGTAGTTGATTACTATATGGTTTATTTGGTGGAAGATTATATGTTCAGATCCAATATGCTATTTAATACCCCTCTGATCATGAGCATGTTTATCATTTGTGAGTAGTTACCTTTGTTCTTGAGGTCATGGGAGAAATCATGTTGCAAGTAATCATGTGAATTTGATATGTGTTTGATATTTCGATAGTATGTATGTTGTGATTCCCTTAGTGGTGTCATGTGAACATCAACTACATGACACTTCACCATATTTTGGGCCTAAGGGAATGCATTGTGGAGTAGCAATTAGATGATGGGTTGCGAGAGTGATAGAAACTTAAACCCCAGTTTATGCGCTATTCCGTAAGGGACCAATTGGATCCAAAAGTTTAATGCTATGTTTAGAATTTATTCTTAATACTTTTCTCGTAGTTGCGGATGCTTCCGGGAGGGTTAATCATAAGTAGGAGGTTTGTTCAGTAAGAACAACACCTTGTTGGGGAATGCAGTATTTCAAAAAAATTCCCGCGATCACGCAAGATCTAACTAGGAGATGCATAGCAACGAGAGTGTGTCCATGTACCCTCGTAGACCGAAAGCGGAAGCTTTATGTTAACACGGTTGATGTAGTCGCACTCTTCGCGGTCCAATCACGGTCCAACCGATCAAGTACCGAACGCACGACACCTCTGAGTTCTGCAGCGTTCAACACAATGACGTCCCTCGAGCTCTTGATCCAGCAGAGGTTCGGGGATGTAGATGAGTTCCGTCAGCACGACGGCGTGATGACGGTGTTGATGATGTGATCCGCGCAGGGCTTTGCCTAAGCACTACGACAATATGATCTGAGGTGTAATCTGTGGAGGGGGCACCGCACATGGCTAAGACAATTGATCTTATGTCTTCTAGGGTGCCCCTGCCTCCGTATATAAAGGAGGAGAGGGGGAGGCCGGCCAGCCCCTGTAGGGCGCGCCAGGAGAGAGGAGTCCTACTAGGACTCCAAGTCCTAGTAGGATTCCACTTGGTGGAAGGGGGAAGAAGGAAGGGAGAGGGAGAGGGAGGGGGGGGGCAGCGACCCTCCCCTAGTCCTATTCGGACTCCCCATGGGGGGGGGGGCGCCACCTCCTCTTGGCATTCCCTCTCTCTCCCCTAAGGCCCATGTTGGCCCATTACTTCCCCGGGGGTTCCGGTAACCCCTCTGGCACTCCGTTTTTACCCAGTACCTCTCGGAACTCTTTCGATGTCCAAATAACATCGTCCAATATATCATTCTTTATGTCTCGACCATTTTGAGACTCCTTGTCATGTCCGTGATCTCATCCGGGACTCCGAACAACATTCGGTCATCAAAACATATAACTCATACAATACAAAATCATCATCGAACATTAAGCGTGCGGACCCTACAGGTTCGAGAACTATGTAGACATGACTGAGACACATCTCCGATCAATAACAAATAGTGGAACCCGGATGATCATATTGGTTCCTACATATTCTATGAAGATCTTTATCGGTCAAACCGCATAACAACATACGTTATTCTGTTTGTCATCGGTATGTTATTTGCCCGAGATTCGATCGTCGGTATCATCATACCTAGTTCAATCTCATTACCAGCAAGTCTCTTTACTCGTTCCGTAATGCATTATCCCACAACTAACTCATTAGTCACATTGCTTGCAAGGCTTATAGTGATGTGCATTACTGAGAGGGCCCAGAGATACCTCTCCGGTACACAGAGTGACAAATCCTAGTCTTGATCTATGCCAACTCAACAAACACCATCGGAGACACATGTAGAGCATATTTATAATCACTCAGTTACGTTGTGACGTTTGATAGTACACAAGGTGTTCCTCGGTATTCGGGAGTTGCATAATCTCATAGTTAGAGGAATATGTATAAGTCATGAAAAAAGCAATGGCAACAAACTAAACGATCATAATACTAAGCTAACGGATGGGTCTTGTCCATCACATCATTCTCTAATGATGTGATCCCGTTCATCAAATGACAACACATGTCTATGGTCAGGAAACTTAACCATCTTTGGTTAACGAGCTAGTCAAGTAGAGGCATACTAGGGACACTCTCTTTGTCTATGTATTCACACATGTACTAAGTTTCTGGTTAATACAATTCTGGCATGAATAATAAACATTTATCATGATATAGGGAAATATAAATAACAATTTTATTATTGCCTCTAGGGCATATTTCCTTCAGTCTCCCACTTGCACTAGAGTCAATAATCTAGATTACATATTAATGATTCTAACACCCATGGAGTCTTGGTGTTGATCATGTTTTGCTCGTGAGAGAGGCTTAGTCAATGGGTCTGTAACATTCAGATCCGTATGTATCTTGCAAATCTCTATGTCTCCCTCCCGGACTTGATCGCGGATGGAATTGAAGTGTCTCCTGATGTGTTTGGTTCTTTTGTGAAATCCAGATTCCTTCACCAAGGCAATTGCTCCAGTATGGTCACAAAAGATTTTCATTGGACCCGATGCACTAGGTATTACACCTAGATCGAATATGAACTCCTTCATTTGCTGCTTCTGAAGCAGCTATGTACTCTGCTTCACACGTAGATCCCACCATGATGCTCTGCTTCGAACTGCACCAACTGACAGCTCCACCATTCAATATAAATACTGTTGGAAATATGCCCTAGAGGCAATAATAAAATAGTCATTATTATATTTCCTTGTTCATGATAATTGTCTATTGTTCATGCTATAATTGTGTTATCCGGAAATCGTAATACATGTGTGAATACATAGACCACAACATGTCCCTAGTGAGCCTCTAGTTGACTAGCTCGTTGATCAATAGATGGTTACGGTTTCCTGACCATGGACATTGGATGTCGTTGATAATGGGATCACATCATTAGGAGAATGATGTGATGGATAAGACCCAATCCTAAGCCTAGCACAAGATCATGTAGTTCATATGCTAAAGCTTTTCCAATGTCGAGTATCCTTTCCTTAGACCATGAGATTGTGCAACTCCCGGATACCGTAGGAGTACTTTGGGTGTGCCAAACGTCACAACGTAACTGGGTGGCTATAAAGGTATACTACGGGTATCCCTGAAAGTATCTGTTGGGTTGGCACGGATCGAGGCTGGGATTTGTCATTCCGTACGACGGAGAGGTATCTCTGGGCCCACTCGGTAAGACATCATCGTAATGAGCTCAATGTGACTAAGGGGTTGGTCCCGGGATGATGTGTTACGGAACGAGTAAATAGACTTGCCGTAACGAGATTGAACAAGGTATCGGTATACCGATGATCGAATCTCGGGCAAGTGCTATACCGATAGACAAAGGGAATCGTATACGGGATTGATTGAATCCTTGACATCGTGGTTCATCCGATGAGATCATCGTGGAACATGTGGGAGCCAACATGGGTATCCAGATCCTGCTGTTGGTTATTGACTGGAGAGATGTCTCGGTCATGTCTGCATGATTCCCGAACCCGTAGGGTCTACACACTTAAGGTACGATGACGCTAGGGTTATAGGGAAAGTTTGTACGTGGTTACCGAATGTTGTTCGGAGTCCCGAATGAGATCCGGGACGTAACGAGGAGTTTCGGAATGGTCCGGAGACAAAGATTTATATATGGGAAGTCCTTATTCGGTCACCGGAAGTGTTCGGGGGTTTATCGGTATTGTACCAGGACCACCAAAAGGGTTCCGGGGGTCCACTGGGAGGGTCCACCTGCCTCGGAGGGCCCTATGGGCTGAATATGGAGGGGGAACCAGCCCCTAGGTGGGCTGGGCGCCAAACCCCCTAGGGCCCATGCGCCTAGGGTTTGGGGGAACCCTAAAGGGGGCGCCCCCCTTGGCTTGGGGGGCAAGCCTTCCCCCCTTGGCCGCCGCCTCCCCTCTAGATCCATCTGGAGGGGCCCGGCCCCCCTCTCCCTTGCCCCTATAAATAGAGGGGAGGTGGGAGGGCAGCCGCACCACATCCAAGGTGCAACCCTCCCCCTCCCCAACACCTCCTCCTCCTCCCGTGACGCTTGGCAAAGCCCTGGCGGAGTACCACGCTGCTCCAACACCACCACGCCGTCGTGCTGCTGCTGGAGTTGTCTTACCCAACCTCTCCCTCTCTCCTTGCTGGATCAAGGTGCGGGAGACTTCATCGGGATGCACGTGTGTTGAACGCGGAGGCGCCGTTGTTGGGCGCTTGGATCGGAATCAACCGCGATCTGAATCGCCACGAGTACGACTCCCTTATCCGCGTTCTTGTAACGCTTCCGTGTCGCAATCTTCAAGGGTATGAAGATGCACTCCTCTCTTTCTCGTTGCTAGTTTCTCCACTGATTGATCTTGGTGATGCGTAGAAATTTTTTAATTTCTGCAACGATCCCCAACAGTGGTATCAGAGCTAGGTCTATGCGTAGTTTCTATGCATGAGTAGAACACAAGTTGTTGTGGGCGTCGATTTTGTCAATTTACTTGCTGTTACTAGTCTTATCTTGATTCGGCGACATCGTGGGATGAAGTGGCCCGGACCGACCTTACACGTACTCTTACGTGAGACTGGTTCCACCGACTGGCATGCACTAGTTGCATAAGGTGGCTAGCGGGTGTCTATCTCTCCTACTTTAGTCGGATCGGATTCGATGAAAAGGGTCCTTATGAAGGGTAAATAGAAATTAGCATATCACGTTGTGGTTTTGGCGTAGGTAAGAAACGTTCTTGCTAGAAACCTATAGCAGCCACACAAAAACTTGCAACAACAATTAGAGGACGTCTAACTTGTTCTTGCAGCATATGCCGTGTGATGTGATATGGCCAAAAGGATGTGATGAATGATATATGTGATGTATGAGATTGATCATGTTCTTATAATAGGAATCACGACTTGCATGTCGATGAGTATGACAACCGGCAGGAGCCATAGGAGTTTTCTTAATTTATTTATGACCTGCGTGTCAACATAAACGTCATGTAATTACTTCACTTTATCACTAACCGTTAGCCATAGTAGTAGAAGTAATAGTTTGCGAGCCAACTTCATGAAGACACGATGATGGAGATCATGATGATGGAGGTCATGATGTCATGCCGGTGACGATCATGATCATGGTGCCCCAAAGATGGAGATCAAAAGGAGCAAAATGATATTGGCCATATTATGTCACTATTTGATTGCATGAGATGTTTATCATGTTTTTACATCTTATTTGCTTAGAACGACGGTAGCTTAAATAATATGATCCCTCACAATAATTTCAAGAAAGTGTTCCCTCTAACTGTGCACCATTGCTAAGGTCCGTTGTTCCGAAGCACCACGTGATGATCGGGTGTGATAGGTTCTAACGCTCGCATACAACGGGTGTAAGCCAGACTTACACACGCAATACACTTAGGTTGACTTGACGAGCCTAGCATGTACAGACATGGCCTCGGAACACGGAAGACCCAAATGTCGAACATGAGTCGTATAGAAGATACGATCAACATGAAGATGTTCACCGATGATGACTAGTCCATCTCACGTGATGATTGGACACGGCCTAGTTGACTCGGATCATGTATCACTTAGATGACTAGAGGGATGTCTATATGACTGGGAGTTTATTAAATAATTTGATTAGATGAACTTAATTATCATGAACATAGTCTAAAACTTTGCAGTATGTCTTGTAGATCAAATGTCCCACGCTAATGTTTCCCTCAACTTCAACGCGTTCCTAGAGAAAACCAAGCTGAAAGACGATGGTAGCAACTACACGAACTGGGTCCGTAACCTGAGGATTATCCTCACAGCTGCCAAGAAAGCATATGTCCTTGAAGCACCGCTAGGTGAAGCGCCCATTTTCCCAGCAACTCAAGATGTTATGAACGCCTGGCAGTCGCGTAGTGATGATTACTCCCTGGTTCAGTGCGGCATGCTTTATAGCTTAGAACCGGGGCTCCAAGAGCGTTTTGAGCAGCATGGAGCATATGAGATGTTCCAAGAGCTGAAAATGGTTTTCCAAGCTCATGCCCGAGTCGAGAGATATGAAGTCTCCGACAAGTTCTACAGTTGTAAGATGGAGGACAACCATTCTGTTAGCGATCACATACTCAAAATGTCTGGGTTGCACAACTGCTTGTCTCAGCTGGGAGTCAATCTCCCGGATGACGCGGTCGTTGACAGAATCCTTCAGTCGCTTCCACCTAGCTACAAGAGCTTTGTGATGAACTTCAATATGCAGGGGATGGAAAAGACCATTCCTGAGGTATATTCAATGCTGAAATCAGCGGAGGTGGAGATCAAAAAGGAACATCAAGTGTTGATGGTGAATAAAACCACTAAGTTCAAGAAAGGCAAGGGTAAAAAGAACTTCAAGAAGGATGGCAAGGGAGTTGCCGCGCCCGGTAAGCAAGCTGCCGGGAAGAAGCCAAAGAATGGACTCAAGCCTGAGACTGAGTGCTTTTATTGCAAGGGAAACAGTCACTAGAAGAGGAACTGCCCCAAGTACTTAGCGGATAAGAAGGCCGACAATACCAAAGGTATATGTGATATACATGTTATTGATGTGTACCTAACCAGCGCTCGTAGTAGCTCATGGGTATTTGATACCTGTGCGGTTGCTCATATTTGTAACTCAAAACAGGAGCTGCGGAATAAGCGGAGACTGGCGAAGGACGAGGTGACGATGCACGTCGGGAATGGTTCCAAGGTCGATGTGATCCTCGTCGGCACACTGCCTCTACATTTACCTACGGGATTAGTTTTAAACCTCAATAATTGTTATTTAGTACCAGCTTTGAGCATGAACATTGTATCTAGATCTCGTTTAATGCGAGATGGCTACTCATTTAAATCTGAGAATAATGGTTGTTCCATTTATTTGAGAGATATGTTTTATGGTCATGCCCCGCTGGTTAATGGTTTATTCTTGTTTAATCTCGAATGTGATGTTACACATGTTCATAGTGTGAATGCCAAGAGGTGTAAGGTTGATAATGATAGTCCCACATACTTGTGGCATTGCCGCCTTGGTCACATTGGTGTCAAACGCATGAAGAAACTCCATGCAGATGGACTTTTGGTGTCTCTTGATTATGAATCATTTGACACGTGCGAACCATGCCTCATGGGAAAAATGACCAAGACTCCGTTATCCGGAACAATGGAGCGAGGAACCTTAAGCAAGATGACATGATGTAGAGGGATAAACTCAAGCAATATGATGAAAACCCCATCTTCTTATCCTTGATGGCAACAATACAATACGTGCCTCGCTACCCCTACTATGGCACTGGGTGAGGACACCACAAGAAAGGACCCCAAACTAAGCACCTCTCCCTCCCATTGCAAGAAAAGCCAATCTAGTTGGCCAAACCAAACCGATAATTCAAAGACAAATACAAAGATATTTAATCATGCATACAAGAGTTCAAAGAAGACTCAAATAATATTCATAGATAATCTGACATAAATCCACAATTCATCGAATCTCGACAAACTGTCGGTGAGAACGACACCTATGGGATCACTGGGATCCCTTCTACGGTCGGCGGGCGCGGGGTCGTGAGAAGAGCAGGTTTAGGAGCAAGCACACGGATCCTTTACCCAGGTTCGGGCCGCGAGGACGCATAAAACCCTAGTCCTGCTTTGGTGGATGTATTAGGTGTTCTTGAGCTTTATGAACTAGCTACAGTGGCTGTCCTGTTCCAAAAGGCCGAATCCCTCTCCTGGTCGCCTCGGGCCTCCTTTTATAGGAAAAGGGGCTGCCACCACTACAAAAAAAGACACATCCGTGACATTTTGGGCCGAACGAATTTTTTCTGTCATACTTATGACACTTCTATGATGATAATTGTGAAAAAACACGGTATCATCATAGATGTGGTGGGGTCCTACTTCTATGAAAAAAAATCATGAAAGAAAATGGGCTTTTCATCCTGGGCAGGCCGGAGACGCAGCCGCATGACATTCTTTGGGCCGTCCATGACGGAAAAAACCATGGTAGAAGCCAGGGCGCGGAAAATATCGGGGAGTCCCCGGTTACGGTGGGTCGGGGGCCGAGCGATGCGCATTTCTCTCGTACGTACGCGCGTGTGTGCGAGGCATTAGGCTTTAACTAAACCCGAGCGAGGCGTTGGGCTCTAACTGAACCTGAGCGATTGCACTACAGGCTACGCGTTACTGAACCCGAGTGATCGATCGATGGTTGTTAACTGAAACCGATCGAGCGATACCTTCGCTACTGCTGCTAACTGAAGCCGATCGATGCTGCCTCTGGATGAGCAGTGAGTGTTGCGGGGGGGGGGGGATGAACAGTTCCTGGTGGGGGTGGATGAACAGGAACCCGTGGTGTTGCCTCTGGATGAACAGTACCCCGATCGATCGAGCCGGTTGGGGCTGGATGAACAGGACCCCATGGAGGGCAGGATGAACAGGACCACCCCGTGGAGGGCAGGATGAACAGTAGACGATGGAGGGCATGATGAACAGTAGCCCGTGGAGGGGTGTTTGAATAGGAGCCCGTGGAGAGGGCTGGTGGAGTAGCGCGTGGTGGAGGCTAGATGAACAGGAGCCCATGGATGAATAGTCACAGGTGGAGGCTGGAGGAGGTTGACGGTTGTCGGTGTCAAAACTGGCGGATCTCGGGTAGGGGGTCCCGAACTGTGCGTCTAAGGCCGATGGTAACAGGAGGAGGGGGACAAGATGTTTACCCAGGTTCGGGCCCTCTTGATGGAGGTAATACCCTATGTCCTGCTTGATTGTTCTTGATGATATGAGTATTACAAGAGTTGATCTACCACGAGATCGTAGAGGCTAACCCTAGAGGCTAGCCTATGGTATGATTGTATTTTGTCCTACGGACTAAACCCTCCGGTTTATATAGATACCGGAGGGGGCTAGGGTTACACAAGGTCGGTTACAAGGGAGGAGATTTACATATCCGTATTGCCTAGCTTGCCTTCCACGCCAAGGAGAGTCCCATCCGGACACGGGACGAAGTCTTCAATCTTGTATCTTCATAGTCCAACAGTTCGACCAAAGGATATAGTCCGGCTGTCCGGAGACCCCATAATCCAGGACTCCCTCAGTAGCCCCTGAACCAGGCTTCAATGACGACGAGTCTGGCGTGCATTATTGTCTTCGGCATTGCAAGGCGGGTTCTTCTCCAAATACTTCATGGAAGATTTTTGAACACAAGGATAGTGTCCGGTTCTGCAAAAAAGTTCCACACCCCACCGTAGAGAGAATAATATTTCCATAAATCTAATCTGCTGACACGTTTTGGCAGCACAACATCACGTCACGGCCCGGTCCTTATCTGAACCGTTTTTCTCAACCAGCGCTGCGCATATTGCGAGGCGGTTTTTCTGTCACGTCTTGTCAAAGCAGAGATCATGTCCCCCTTATTATAGGATTCTCATCAATACGGACATGGGTAACCCAACCGTGCCTGTTGGTATGACTCCTAGATCTTAGGAAAGTCAAAAACGGCCACGAGGAGGACGCTTGATATTCACCCTCTTTATAAAGAGGACGAGGCCTTTTCTTTTTTCCCTCTCGTGCTCAATCGAATCCTTCCCCCGCCTCGAGTTCTAACACCCAAAGCTCAGGTTAGGTGCTTCAGACCTTCAACTATGTCCGGATCCAACCTTCAAGGCCAGTGGATGCCTTCCTCTGTCACAAAGGAGGACATCAAGAAGCTGAGAGAGGCCAGATATCTGACCACCGAAATTTCGTATAGGCTGCCTGCCCGAGGGCAGGTCATCCCTACTCCCGAACCCACCGAGAGTGTCGTGTTCATTTCCCACTTCCTCTGAGGACTAGGCCTCGCTCTGGATCCCTTTGTTAGGGGTATTATGTTCTATTATGGGCTTGATTTCCATGATCTGGCCCCGGATTCCTTTCTTCACATCTCGTCATTTATTGTCGTGTGTGAGGCCTTCCTCCGCATTACCCCTCATTTCGGCCTGTGGCTCAAGACCTTCGATGTGAAGCCGAAGATGATCGAGGGGCGGCACGCAGAGTGCGGAGGTACCTTAATAAGAAAAATCGCTGATGCTCCATGGCCAGAGGGTTCCTTCCCAGAGGTGTCCAGATTGTGGCAGCGGGAGTGGTTTTACATCACAGCTCCCCGAAGTGCCAAGTGGGTAGCCGCCCCCACCTTTCGCTCGGGCCCCCCATCGCAACTGATGTCATGGATCAGCAGGGGGCTGAGCTGGGGTCCAGCAAAGGACGTGCCAATATTGCAGAGCCGTATCTGAGATCTCTTTGAGAGAGATTTCAGTCTGGTTATGGTAATGCAAGTTATGCTAGTTCGTCGAGTCCAGCCTTGCAAACGTCGGCCCCTCCGTATGTGGGAATTCAACCCGGAAGGACCGCGAGCTATTCAACATTTCCTCGGCATGATGCTCGAAGAGATGTACAAATCGTTCTTCAGACCCCAAATAGAGTGTCCAGACACCACCGATGATGTGGGTTTGAGTTGCAACCGCCCTGCTACCCAAGTAAGTAATCTCATGGTCGAACCCGCTGTCCTTTTATTTATCATGGCATCATTCTAAAGAGTCGCTTTTTGACCAGGATTGGATAACAAAGGCAAAGATGATCAGGTGTTCGGCCCCCCTTCCCGAGGGCTTGGACAATCCGGTACTGGACAAGATGCTCGAGCCGGCGCCTTATCTAGTGCCCTCAAAGGAAGATGAAGGGGGGATTAAAGAGGGTGAAAGCAGGCCTCACTCGCTACTCATTCCAACTGGGTGAATGAGCGCCTCCGCGAGGGAGGATAACCAGGGGGAAGAATATGATATTCTCTCTCCCCAGGGAAGGAAGAGGACTACCTCTGAAGATCCGGAAACTAAGGTTTCCAAATGGGAGAAGAAATCTTCGCCAGAGGGTCTTGCCTCAGAGGGTATTCTTGCCGCACAATGTCCGCGCGGGGATCAGCCCTCTACCGGGCTGTAAGTAATCAAAAAGTACTTAATAGTGAAAATATCCTACCTTACTTCCGAAGACAATAATCGATGCTTATAAATTTTAGTCCGGATTGTAGCCCTTCTCGACAGAGTTCGTCTTCGGGGGATCTTGTTCCAGAGATGATGGAGAGCAAAACGCCTCCCCCTGACACCCCACCTCATGAGGCGGGCGACCCTGAAGTGTCGTCGCCGAGGGTATCTCCGGATCCGCCAAGGCCAGAGGATAACCCTTTGGCTACCCGGAATCCCCAATATCTGGCTCCTAAGGAGAGCGGCAGCAACAGTCCGGAACCGTACAGTGTGCGGTCGGATGCACTGAAGGATCTTCTGGGGCAAGCGGCCGTGTCGGAAGCGCATCATACGCTGATGGGTACGGTAATTGAAAGGATTTCATTCGCTGAAAGCGGATTGCACGAAGCCTTTATGAGTCTGCTGAAAGGCTTTGAGGTACATGAAATAGTGTATGTTTTTGATAGTACCGCACACGTTAGGTGTGCCCTATGCAGATAGTATCCCCTGAGACTCTGGTTGTCGTCGAGAACGGCGGCAACCCAAGGATCATATTCCCAGGTAATAACCCGACTGCCTTTATGTGCAGGCGGCTGAGGCTCTGGTGGCTAGCCGAACTGATGGGTTTACCGAGCTAAAGCGGCAACTTGATGCGGCCGATGCCGATATCGTGCTTGTCAACCAGCGGCTTGACGAGGCATAGAGTAAGTGATTTCTCTGGTGATCGTCACATAATAAGAGGAGCATGATGCCAGTATCTTTAATATGTTGTGACTGCAGATGGAGCTGCCACCGTGGAGACCCTTCGGGCGGAGCTTACCCGAGCCAAGGAACAAGCAAGGAGTAGCAATGCAGCCGCTCTAAAGGCAGCCGAAGAGTTGAGGGCCGAACAGGTCACGCATTGCGAGAGCAAGGAAAGAATGGCCAAAATGGCTGTAGAGTTAAAAGATGCCGCTGACCTTTACCAGCTTCTTGAAGAAGAAAGCCGAGTGAGGGCGACAGACCTGGAGAAGGCCCTGGTAGCCGCCAAGGAAGCCCGCTCCAAAATTAGAGCGACAAAGGAGGAGCTGCATCAAGCTGCAGATATCGTGTCTGGGAAGCCCTTCTTGTTGCGGACTAAATTCGAAGATCCGAAGTATGCTCCTCTTGACCGACTATGGAGTTCTGCAGACGCCTACGTGGATTTGGCTGCAAGTGCTGCTGATGCGGCCGAGTACTTCAAGGATCAGAAAGATCATGAAGTGGAAAAGCTGTTCTGGTCACAGTTTCATGCTCCAGTCCGTCCCCTGCTGTTGAATGAGCGAATGGCCGAGTGGGCCGAGCTCCATAGGTTGCCCAGACTTTCCATGAGGTCCGTTGTGGATCATCTGTGGCCGGGAGGGCCAAGGCCGAATAGCTATTTTAGTTTAGTGCAACAGTTCCTTGGTGCTGTGCCGCGCATTGATGCTATGAAGAGATCGGTGTGCATAGAGGGTGCGCGAATGGCCTTTGCCCGTGTCAAGACATACTGGGCGGATGTGGAGGCCACCACTGTTGCGACACATGGTTCGGCCGTAGGCCGAGTGGCTGCCGAGCACTACTTTGAAAAAGTTCTTGAAGGCGCTCGTTCGATAGAGGCTCAGTGCTCGAAGAATATTATGTTCTAGTGACATGTACTTCCATTGTAAAAACAATGTTTTATTGAGTTATCAAGGCTGTATTTATACTTTTGCCCGAAAGTACTATGATGGCTCCTGTGCGGCCGTTTATGTATATATGTATATAACCTGAAAGTTTGCAGTCGTCGGCTTCCGCCCCCACGCATATAATGCGGGGGTGTTCGCAGAAAACGTGAATCCACACTTGATCCAACGTCTTGGTCCATTAAGGAGGTGGTAGCACACGAACGAGGCAATCAGACTATATTGCTTTAACACTTTCACTTAGCCATAGGAGTTTGATGGTGGGGCTGCTATATAGCCCCTGGTACTTCTGCGCTCATCCGAATACGGGGCACGTACGTACATGACCGGGAAACGGCCCTTCTTTAATGCGGAGGAATCCCGAAGATTCCGCTGAGTCATTGAGTGGTTGACCAGTCTCTCACTATATCATGACAGTCAGTTTTCGGCTTTCTCTACTGAGGTGCTCATCCGGATGAACCAGGGCGCAATCACAGTAGTTCTCCCAGTGCCTCAGTAGAGAAAGCCCGTACAGCGTGCCTCTTGGCCTGGTATTACTCCCTTGAAGGTAGTATTACTGTGGCTTATTTGTGTCGGTTCTATCCCCATTTTGCGGACTGTGTCCTGATATATCAGATTTAGATCACTTCCGCCATCCATGAGGACTCGTGTGAAATGGTACCCGTTTATTATTGGGTCTAACACCAAGGCCGCCAGTCCTTCGTGCCAGATACTTGTCGCGTGATCCCTACGATCAAAAGTGATCGGGCAGGCCAACCAGGGGTTGAACCTAGGGGTGACGGGCTCTATGGCGCGTGTGTCTCGGAGTGCATGCTTGCTTCTCCTCTTCGTCGCATGGATCACGTTTACCGTTTTAACCTATGGTGGGAACTTTTTCTGTCCTCCGGTCCTTTGGTGGCGAGGTTCATCCTCGTCTTCGCTTGGTGTCTCTTCCCCTTTGTCTTCGGCGTTTAGCTTACCGGCCTGCTTGAAGACCCAACATTCTCTGTGGGTGTGATTTGCAGGTTTGTCAGGGGTGCCGTGAATCTGATAGAGCTTTTCAAGAATCTTGTTTAGGCCGGATGGTCCTTCTCTGCTGCCTTTGAAAGGCTTTTTCCGCTGACCTAGTCGAGAGCCCCTGAATCCGGCGTTTACCGCCGTATTATCTGGGCTACCTTCTTTATTCCGACGCTTGTTTTTGTTGTGTCGTGGGTTTCCATTTCCATCCCTAACTTCGGATGTGCTTGGGTCGTTGGTGCCGCTACGGGCCAACCAGCTGACTTCGCCCGCGCAAAAGCGGGTCATGAGGCTTGTTAGGGCTGCCATTGTTCTTGGTTTTTCTTGGCCGAGGTGTCTGGCGAGCCATTCGTCTCGGACACTGTGTTTAAAAGCTGCTAAGGCTTCGGCGCACGAACATTCGACGATTTGGTTCTTCTTGGTGAGGAACCTGTTCCAAAGCTTTCGGGCGGACTCTCCGGACTTTTGGATTATATGACTTAAATCGTCTGCATCCGGAGGTCGGACATAAGTCCCTTGAAAATTAGCCAAAAAGCGTCCTCGAGCTCCTCCCAACTTCCAATTGAGTTTTCGGGGAGGCTTTTCAGCCAGTGTCTAGCTGGCCCTTTAAGCTTGAGGGGCAAGTATTTAATGGCATGGAGATCGTCTCCGCGAGCCATATGAATATGGAGGATAAAGTCCTTGATCCAGACTCTAGGGTCTGTGGTCCCGTCGTACGCCTCTATGTTCACTGGTTTGAATCCTTCTGGGAATTCGTGATCCAGCACCTCATCGGTGAAACATAGGGGGTGTGCGGTACCCCTGTATTGGGATATGCCATGGTGTTTGGACGGTTGTAGTATTCGATTTTGATTTTGTGCCGGAGCGCGCTTCCTAGATCCATAGATGGATCTGGTCGCGCCGGATTTTTGGCGCAAGTTCTCACGTAGATCATGTGTTGACTTATGTGCGACTTTCTTAGCCGCTCTATCGAGGTCACCAGGTGGTGGATCCGACCGGTTGGCCGCATTATTTTTCGGCTGTGTGGGCTCTAAGGCCTCATCGTCGAATTCAGGTAATAGCTTGCGCTTTGGATAGCTATTTGTGTGGTAACTTCCACCATACTTTGTTTTGTTGTCGAGCACTTTGTTCCACCTACTGTTGAGCGTATCTTGTGTGGCCTTAAGCCTTTGCTTCTGCTTCTTCAGGCTCCTCGCTGTGGCAATAAGCCTTCTGCGGAGGTTCTCTTGCTCCAAGTGCGTTTCCGGGATGATGTGTGCATCTTCGTACGGACTGTTTTCCTCCCAGATGGGGTTTGATGAGGTTTATCCTTGGCGTCGCCATGTTCGGACGCCGGATCCGCACTATGTTCGCCGTTTGCATCTTGATCGTGCTCTGCCACCGGGGCGGTGCAGTCGTCGTTTCTTCTAGAGTCGACTGGATTGTTATTTCCTCTTGCGCTGTTATCGCTGTTTTTGCTATGGCGGGACTTAGAGCGGCGCCGCTGACGTCGGCGCTTGGGTTGCTTGGAGGGGGCATCCTCCGCTGTCTCTTCGCCATTGCCCTCTTTGGGTGTATCCACCATGTATATGTCATGTGATGAAGTGGTTGTCCAGCGCCCAGTGGGTGCTGGTTCCTGTTCGTCTCCTGCATCTTCGTTTATGCCATCGATGTCTTCGGAGTCGAAGTTAAGCATGTTGGTTAAGTCGTCGACAGTGGCTACCAAGTGGGTGGTGGGTGGGCAGCGAATTTCTTCGTCGTCCGCATCCCATTCTAGCCGAACATAGTTCGACCAAGGTTCTCCTGACAGGGAGAGAGACCTTAAGGTATTTAGCAGATCGCCGAAAGGCGAGTGCTGAAAGATATCCGCAGAGGTGAACTCCATGATCGGCACCCAATCGGGTTCGACGGGCACGGATGTAAGCGTCTCGGAGTCCGTGGCCGGAGATGAGTCCAGTGGTTCGGCAACACGGCTCTCGTAAGGGGTGAAGTCAGCGTCTGGCTCTACCGCCGCTAAGAGTGCGACCTCTGTGGCGGGATCTATCCCTCTGCTCTCGGATGGCGCAATTTGCTCCGGATTGATGGCCGGAGTAGTTGCAGATGCGATCTCTCAAATACTGTCCGACGGCAGGGTTATGTCATGCTCGTCGTGACTATCGGCACACCTGACATGGCTTGAATCCGTCGAAGATCAAGTCTCCGCGGATATCGGCCATGTAGTTCAAGTTTTCGTATCTGACCTGATGGCCAGGGGCATAGCTCTCGATCTTCTCCAGATGGCCAAGCGAATTGGCCCGCAGTGCGATACACAGATCTGTCCGGGGAGGAAAACCTCACCCTGGACCGCATCTCTATCGATGATCGAAGGAGCCATCAAGCCTTATGGGGGCGACCCAGTGGAACTCTCAATGAAAGCACCAATGTCGGTGTCAAAACCGGCGGATCTCGGGTAGGGGGTCCCGAACTATGCGTCTAAGGCCGATGGTAACAGGAGGCGGGGGACAAGATGTTTACCCAGGTTCGGGCCCTCTTAATGGAGGTAATACCCTACGTCCTGCTTGATTGTTCTTAATGATATGAGTATTACAAGAGTTGATCTACCATGAGATCATAGAGGCTAACCCTAGAAGCTAGCCTATGGTATGATTGTATTTTGTCCTATGGACTAAACCCTCCAGTTTATATAGACACCAAAAGGGGCTAGGGTTACACAAGGTCGGTTACAAGGGAGGAGATTTACATATCCGTATTGCCTAGCTTGCCTTCCACACCAAGGAGAGTCCCATCCAGACACGGGACGAAGTCTTCAATCTTGTATCTTCATAGTCCAACAGTCCGGCCAAAGGATATAGTCCGGCTGTCCGGAGACCCCCTAATCCAGGACTCCCTCAACGGTTGAAAGCACAAGTGCTCCCTGGGTGATTTTGGTAATTAATGTCAACATATCTCTTGTTGGACTAATGTTTCTACCTAGTATGTTTCAGACAAGTTCAACAATGGAGTGGCATGGACTAGAGGATGTGGAACCCCTTCAATATGCTAAGGACAAAGAATTGGCTCAAGCTCAAAGCTCAGGACTCTACATTTTCTATTTTAGTGATCCAAGATCACATTGAGTCCATAGGAAAGCCAATACTATTAAGAAGGGATGAGGTGTTGCTTAATGGCTTGCTTGCTCAAAGTGCTTAGTGATATGCTCCAAAGCCCTCAACCACTTTCTCACTTCCACATTTGTCCCAAACCAAAAGTCAATCTCGGCCCCACCAATTCTTTCTATCCGGAGCCACCGAGCTCACGTGACATAGCCACTGCCAGAAACCCTAATCAGTTCGGTCTCACCGATGGGATCTCGGTCTCACCGAGATGGGCTTGCAAACTCTCTGTTACCTATTGCAATATTTTCGGTCCCACCAAGATATACAATCGGCCCCACTGAGTTTGCTTGGCCAACTCTCTGTTTCGCTTATTACCCAAATTGGTCCCACCGAGTTTGATTAATCAGTCAAACTGAGTTTTGGATTTACCCTAACCCTAGCACATTGGTCCCACCGAGTTGATCCAGTCGGTCCCACCGAAACACCTAACGGTCACATTATGAACCAAATCGGTCTGACCAAGTTCTCTGAATCGATCCCACCGAGTTTGGTGATTTGTGTGTAACGGTTAGATTTTGTGTGGAGGCTATAAATACCCCTCCACCCACTCTTCATTCGAGGAGAGAACCATCAGAACATGCCTACACTTCCAATACATATTTTCTGAGAGAGAACCACCTACACTTGTGTTGAGGTCAAGATATTCCATTCCAACCATATAAATCTTGATCTCTAGCCTTCCCCAAGTTGCTTTCCACTCAAATCTTCTTTCTACCAAATCCAATCCTATGAGAGAGAGTTGAGTGTTGGGGAGACTATCATTTGAAGCACAAGAGCAAGGAGTTCATCATCAACACACCATTTGTTACTTCTTGGAGAGTGGCGTCTCCTAGATTGGCTAGGTGTCACTTGGGAGCTTCCGAAAAGATTGTGGAGTTGAACCAAGGAGTTTGTAAGGGCAAGGAGATCGCCTACTTCGTGAAGATCTACCCTAGTGAGGCAAGTCCTTCATGGGCGACGACCATGGTGGGATTGACAAGGTTGCTTCTTCGTGGACCCTTCGTGGGTGGAGCCCTCCGTGGACTCGCGCAACTGCTACCCTTCGTGGGTTGTAGTCTCCATCAACGTGGATGTACGATAGCACCACCTATCGGAACCACGCCAAAAATCCCCGTGTCTCCAAATTGCGTTTGCACACTCCAATCCCTTCTCTTTACATTGTTGCAACTTGCATGCTTTACTATCCGCTGCTCATATACTCTTTGTATGCTTGCATGCTTGCTTGATATGTTTTGTGAATGTTTAAACTTGTGCTAATACTCCACATGAACCTAAAGAATTAAAAACTGCAACTTTTCTTGATTAGAGTCTATTCACCCCCCTCTAGACACCTCTTCTCGATCCTTTCAATTGGTATCAGAGCTATGGTCTCCATTGCCTTGGTTTAAACACCTTTGGAGGAAGATGGATGTGTCTACTTTGGGGAGTCTTAGACGTAGAGTGCCTATTCTTGATGGAGAGTTCTTCTATGAGTGGAAAAATGAAATGCTTGAGATTTTCAATGAATATCATTTGAACAAGTACATTACTAGCCCTTGTGCACTTCATGTTGATCCTTTGCATCCTACCCTTGATGAGTCTATTGACATGATCGGCAACCTTAGAACTGTTAATCTTATCACTAGAGGCTTGCCTAGAAACTTGATTGAATGTTTGCCTACTCTTGATTATGCCTACACTATATGGAGATTCCTTGAGGAACATTTTCCAAACTATTCCTTGGAGAACCTAGATGAGATTCCTCATAAGTCCATTGCCTTGATTAAGATGAGTTCCAATGATCCCAAATTTGGTGACTGCTTATTTGAGCTTACAAATCTTACGAGTGCCAAAGGAGATGTTGGAATCATTAGCAATATCATTTCCAAAGCTATTAGAATTCCTAAAGATAACCATAGAAATGATCATTTATCTAATGAATTACCCTCTCTAGGAGTTGATCAATCACAAGATGATGTTGAACATGGATACTATGATGAGGACGATGATAGTGACTGTGATCTTGATGATG